>NC_044315.2:19764191-20069399 GCF_007474595.2 Lynx canadensis
GGGGTCTGAGGGCCAGCAGGGCTGGGGCTTGGATGGTGACAGTGAACTATGTAGGGTGGAAGTAGATAAGTAGGTAAACAACTATATAGCAGGAGAGTGTGTACTTGCTGGATTTCAACCCTGAGCATATCTTGTTCTTCTTAGCCTCTTCCCACTGTCAAGGGACCACCAAACCTTCCATATGTGATATCCAGTAAATGTTGACTAAACATAGGGATGACTATATTGACAGCCATTGGAAAATAGCCTACGTTCATGCCTGATTGATACTGATAAGATTTCACCCCAGAACAAATTAGCAAACGCTTCCCTAGATTCTGAAGTGTCTTAGGCATTGATTCTCTACTAGAAGCTTCTGGAAGTTGAATCAACATCTGCCCGAGGTTTGCAGGGTGAGGGGCTCTAAGCATGGAGATACATGTTGATTGCATTTTTCAGTTTTGGAAGCCCATACAGAGTGATAAATTCAGTTGTGTTTTGTTTGAACCATTTACTACTTATTATTAAATTAATGGCCACATTAAAAAATCATGAGAAGGAGCATTCTTGATTCTTGTCTTTTCTTGAAGGGGTAAAACATTCTGGCCTGGTGTGGTGACAAACGTCTGGAACCAGTAGATGCTGCTTATTATGGTGAGAAAGGCTCTAATTTGCCTTTCTTCTACCTTGCCCAGTTTTGGGGTCATATTTGTTACCCACCTGGCCGTGGGTACTGGGTCTGCAAATAGCAAGGTTTAAGCTTTCTAATAGAAAACCATCCCAAGGCAAAAAGCATAAGACATCTTATCCTTGGTACCACCATTCTGGCCTCTTCTGCCATTTTTACCTTTGCAGAAGTATAAAAACGAGCTTTATAGCTGTGTGAAGGACTCTCAGAACTGAGCTAGAACAATCCCCAAGCCAATTGGCGTCGGTCTGTTGGCTCTGTGCAGCCTGAAAGCATGAAATCATCATTGCCAGTTATGCCCTCTTGTCATTCCCCTTCATTCTACAGTTTCCTCTCATGGCCTGAAAGCCTGGCCCAGAACTGACCCTCTCCAGCTTGGTCTCCTTTTAGTACCTGAAGTGTCTTTCCTGTTTAGGTCTGAAGTCCAGGCCTTTAGAATTTTTTAAACTTATTTATGTATTTGGAGAGAGAAAACCGAGAATGAGAAGGGAAGGGACAGACTGAAAGGTGTGAAAGGACAGAGTGAAAGCAAATAGAGGATCCGAAGTGAGTGGGTTCCATGCCGACAGCAGACGGACCCGACGTGGGGCTTGAACCCATGAACCTGTGAGATCATGACCTGAGCCGAAGTCAGATGCTTAACCAACTGAGCCACCCAGGCACCCCCAGTCCTTTAGAAGTTTGAGTAAAAATCCCACACCCAAGTCATTCATCCATCCACCAAGGCACTCACTTACCTATTCATTTAACAAAATGGGGAACAGTGTTGGCAAGATCATTATCCTGAAAGAATTTGGAGCCTGGTAGGAAAATGAAAATGTTTATGTGCGGGTCAAGTGCAAAACCAAGTTGGGCTGCCACATAAAATACAAGAAGTCCAGTGAAACTTGCATGGTTTATTTGCTAAATCTTGTAACCCCACCACCTGGGAAAGTGTCAGGTGCAAGGGAACACATACAAGGGGGCTAGTGAAAGCTTCCTAGAACTTCCATGGAGGCCCACGCATCAGGGGTTAGTAGGGAGAGGGTGAGGGTAGGGCAGTCTTCCATGAAGAGCATGATGTACTGCATGTGTGAAGACCGGGACTCAAGCCACCCCAGGGAACTCAGGGACATGAAGTTCAGGACATGGTGGGTGGAGGAGTTTTGTCATAGAAGGAAGACAGTGAGGCAACGAGTCCTGCCATGGAATCTGGACTTGATCCTAAGCACAGACATTAGCCATTGTAGGCCGTTAAGCAGCATAGTGATGCAAGATGTGCATTCGAGAAAGGTCCTGATCAGAGGGGGGAGTCTGGAGATGGGAGACGGTGGGTGATGGTGGTGACTGTGGGGAGGAGAGGGGGATGGACGAGCTCCCACTGCATGTGGGAGGTGAGGGGAAGGGACGGTCAAGTGTGATGTGAAGAGTAGAAGATGGTCCCACTCACCGGGATGGGGGATGCAGGGAGAAGGAGGTACCGTGCTGTCATTTGCCTGTTTGCTCCCTGCCTTTCCACTGCTGTGCTCAGGGCTGGGGCTGCCCCTGCAACCGGTCTCTCAGATTGGCTCGCCAACTCTTCCAGACAGGGTCAGCCATGGAAAGCGTTGGCAGGGGCTTGGAGGGTGGGAGGAAGGTCGAAGACAGGGCAACTCTCCCTTGGGCCCTCTTCTCTCTTGGGGCACCTGCAGCTGGGCTTCTGAGTCCCTGGCCCACCAGGCAGCCATTCCCACTGCGCCTTCAGGTCCTTCCTGGCAGCCTGGCTCTGGCCTCAGCAACACCATCCGCTTCTTTGTCCCTCCAGCCATGAGGTGACTGTGGCTTCTGCTGCTGTGACTCTGGGCTGTCTTGCCATTCCGTCTGGCTTTTTAGATTTCCATCACTGTATGAAAGTTGCTCTATCAAACTGCTTGTCTTGGGGCTCCTTCCTTTCCCTTCCCTCCCCTCCCCTCCCCTCCCCTCCCCTCCCCTTCCTTCCCCTTCCCTCTCCTGCCTTGCCTTCCCTTCCCTTCCCTTCCCTTCCCTTCCCTTCCCTTCCCTTCCCTTCCCTTCCCTTCCCTTCCCTTCCCTTCCCTTCCCTCCCCTCCCCTCCCCTCCCCTCCCTCCCTTCCCTTCCCTTCCCTTCCCTTCCCTTCCCTCCCTTCCCCTCCCCTCCCCTCCCCTCCCCTTCCCTCTCCTGCCTTCCCTTCCCTCCCCTCCCCTCTCCTTCCCTTCCCCTTCCCTTCTCTTCCCTCCCCTTCCCTCCTCTGCCTTCCCTTCCTTCCCCTGCCTTCCCTTCCCTTCCCTCCCCTCCCCTTCCCTTCTCTGCCTTCCCTCCCCTTCCCTCCCCTTCCCTTCCCTTCCCTTCCCTTCCCTTCCCTTCCCTTCCCTTCCCTTCCCTTCCCTTCCCCTCCCCTCCCCTCCCCTCCCCTCCCCTCCCCTCCCCTCCCTTCCCCTCCACTCCCCTCCCCTCCACTCCACTCCCCTCCCCTCTACTCCCCTTCCCTTCCCTTCCTTCAATAGGCTTCGCGCCCAGTGCAGAGCCCAACATAGGGCTAGAACTCACCAGCCCAGAGATCAGGACCTGAGCTGAGATCAGGAGTTGGATTGCTTGATCGACTGAGCCACCCAGGTGCCCCGGGGGGCTATTTTTCTGAGTGGCCACGGAGTAATATGGACATGGTAAGTTCGAGGGGCCTGCATGAGACATTTAAATGGAGCTGTTCAACAGGTGGTCACATCCACAGGTGGAAAGCTGCAGCAAGTGGTGACTGATGGAGATGGGTTTCCACAGTAGTTGAAGCCGGGGGAATGGGTGAGATACTCTGAGAGGCAGCGTAGGGGAAGAAGGGCAGAGAGCCGCCTGAGACCAGGTCTCAGGGGACGACAGGGCAGGGAGAGAGAGAAAACCTTGGGGAGGGTTGGCCAGCACAGAAACCAAGGGAGGAAGATACTGTCCCGATAGATACTGTGTGAGATTGTAACTTTGCTTACAGGTCACATAGATGAGGCTTGAGAAGCACAGCTTTGAACCCATCTACCGAGAAATCACCGGGCGTCCAGGAGAGCACATTCAGGCAAGTGGTGGGGCAGCAACGGCGGGTATCTGCTTAAAAAAACGCAAAAGGGGAGACACTTCGGTGTGAGCCTGCAAGCCCTGAGGTTTCCCGAGAGGACGGCAGACTCACACCCCATGTCCCTCTCACTCTGTCCGTGAGCTCCTCCTGCACAATGAGAGGTACAATCACTGACGTGGCTGAAATGATCATTTTCGTCTCATTTTTATTCAGAGCAGATCTAACAGAATTTGTATTAAGTATGCGAATTAAATGTCCATATAGTGGGACTTGACTGTATCCTCACCATCCCCCTTCCCTTCTCGGTTTTGACACCTGCCCTCTTTGGCTCTTCAGAGCTGGACCCTACTTCTTCAGTCCACTGTCAGTTCACTGTGCGTGGCTTCTTTCTTGCCCGAATGGTCTTCGTTGACATCTTGCTCTCTCCCCTGCCTCCTGGTGGTCTCACCCCTCCCTGGCAGCTGTTAGGTCCCTTGAGATTGGTTCACTGCAGGCAAGGAACTGACAACAGCGTAGGTAGGGGGAGGTGATGGGGCAGCCAAGTGAGCCAGCCCTGAGTCTATGCACCGGCGGATGGGGGTCAAGGGCAACGGGAGAGAGAGCAGGTGGGCTGTGCTTCAGTTCTGAGACAGGTGTGCTTGGATCCACACCCAGCTTTGCCTTTTAAAAAAAAAATTTTTTTAACATTTATTCATTTTTGAGAGAGAGACATAAACAGAGCATGAGTGGGGAAGGGAAAGAGAGGGAGAGGGAGACACAGAACCAGAAGCGGGCTCCAGGCCCTGAGCTGTCAGCACAGAGCCTGACACAGGGCTAGAACTCATGGACTGTGAGATCATGACCTGAGCCAAAGTCAGATGCTTAACTGACTAAGCCACCCAGGTGCCCCATAGCTTTGCCTTTCTTTATTGTCTCTTTGTTTAAAAAATTTTTTTTTAAGTTTATTTATTTATTTATTTTGACAGCGAGCGAGAGAGAGAGAGAGAGAGAGAGAGAGCGCGAGCGAGAGCACGGGAGGGGTAGAGAGACTCCTAAGCAGGCTCCATGTTGAATCCAAAGTCAGTGTGGAGCCTGATGCGGAGCTCGAACCCATGCCATGAACCGGGAGACCATGATCTGAGCCGAAGTCTGACGTTTAACTGACTGAGACTCCCAGGCGCCCCTCTTCATTTTCTCTTTTGACCCCATCCGGCTTTCTGCTGCCCTTGTCCTTCAGGGGACGGAAGTCAGCACCAGCCCAAGTCTAGTCCCCAAATGCTTCCTACTTCCGAGCCCTAATGAGACTTGTGTATCTACCTCCTACTTGGGTTGCCCTGGCATTCTTTATAATGAGGCGAGTGATTCCTGCCCTAGGCTATCTTTCCTGGTATCTTTCCTTGTTCTTGTCGATACTGCTGGAGGAGGTCATCGAGAGGTCATGACCCCCAGGTGACCCGCAAGCTGGGTCTGGGCCAGCGGAGGCTCTTCGCCCCACACCCTCCTGCCAGCCATTCCTACGGCGGCACACAGTCTTGGGAGAGCAATATGTCGCTGAGACCTTCTGAACCCTGTTAAGGCTTCAACATAAACTCTGAAGATTCTGGCAGAGACGCTCTTGCCTCGAGGCCACCCGAGACCAGCCTCGTAAGTTCCCTTGCTTGTTAAGACCAACACCTGTCCGTCTGCAGCGGCCTGCCCCTGTCCTCTGTCTTCCCCGACCTCCATGGCCGCGGCCAGTATGCAAACCAACAGGTACTCTTTTTAAGTTTATTTTTTTATTTGAGAGAGAGAGAGAGAGAGAGAGAGAGAGAGCGTGCACGCGCGAGAGTCCTCAAGCACGAACAGGGGAAGGGCAGAAAGAAGGGGAGAGAGAGAACCCCAGGCAGGCTCTGCACCCGCACAGAGCCCAGCTCGGGGCTTGAGCTCACAAACCATGAGATCATGACCTGAGCTGAATCAAGAGTCTGATGCTTAAGAGACTCTTAAAAACTGAGAACAAACTGAGGGTTGATGGGGGGTGGGAGGGAGGGGAGGGTGGGTGATGTGTATTGAGGAGGGCACCTTTTGGGATGAGCACTGGGTGTTGTATGGAAACCAATCTGACAATAAATTTCATATTGAAAGGGCGGGCCTACGCCTGCCAACTCCATCTTGTTCTGTGTCCTTCACCTAGACCACGCCTCCTCCCCTTGAGTAACCTCCTGCTCACCCTTTCAAACTTCCTGATCAAAACACGCCCAGCGACCTGCGTAATAGGACTCCGACCCTTCCCCAGCCAATCAGCTGAGGCCACAGCCATTACCTCACCAACTGCCCCTAGACCCCTATAAAACCTTTGTGCTTTTGAAACTCGCTCTCTCTCCCTGGTATCTCACCGCTGCGTCGGTGCAGGTAGGGGATTGAGCTCGAGCTAGCTCGAATAAAGGCTCTTTTGCTTTTACATCGGACTCGAATCCCTAGTGGTCTTTGGGGATCACGAATTCTGGGCATAACACATGCATTGAAAAAAAATTAAAAAATAAAATAAAATGTGAAAAAAAAAAGAGTCTGATGCTTAATCGACTGAGCCACCAGCAACAGATAATCTTAATGCTTTGTTTTCTTCCAAGTATATACAAATCAAATCACGCTTTTGTGATCAAAACTATACAAAGAACCAAACATATACTTTCCATTTTATCCTTCAGGCATGGTTGGTGTTATACCGACCTGTTTCTTCACCCTCGTTTGTTCTTTGGATTCTTTTTTCATCGAAATCTGTTTCTCTTCAGACAATTGTCTACTAATTCATAAAAATCGTACGTGAATCTGGCTGTGCTCGGTGTATTTTACTCTCAGTAGTCTTTGACCAGAGTGCTGCCTTTAAGATGCCCATGCAGGATTCACAACAACAGTAAAATGCTTTTAAAAAGTATCTTGGGGCGCCTGGGCAGCTCAGTGGGTTAAGCGTCCGACTCCGGCTCAGGTCATGATTTCTCGGTCCGTGAGTTCAAGCCCCGCGTCGGGCTCTGTGCTGACAGCTCGGAGCCTGGAGCCTGTTTCAGATCCTGTGTCTCCCTCTCTCTCTGCCCCTTTCCCCACTCACACTCTGTCTCTCTCTCTCTCAAAAATAAAGAAACATTAAAAATAAATAAATAAATAAATAAATAAATAAATAAAAGTAGTATCTTACGTTTGCAGAGCAGCTTAAATATATTTTTTTAATTTTTAACTTTATTTTTGAGAGAGAAAGCATGTGAGCAGGGAGGGGCAAAGAGAGAGGGAGACACAGAATCTGAAGCAGGCTCCAGGCTCTGAGCTGTCAGCACAGAGCCTGATGCGGGGCTCGAACTCAAGAACTGTGAGATCATGACCTGAGCTGAAGTCAGACGCCCAACCGACTGAGTCACCCAGCACTCCTGTTTGCAGAACAGTTTATACAGCGTATGGTACGCTGTTAATTATCCCTTAAAACCCAGTTTATCATGGCTGAGATTGCTCGCACACCTGTGGGATCAGCTCAGGACTGACTGTCAGTGGGGCTGGGGCCACGTGTCTGTCATCCCTCAGCAGATCTTGTGCTCACGGTGGTGGCGGGCTTCCAGGAGGCAGAGTAGACACTGCGTCTCGAGGCCTGGCTCTCAACTAGCACACCGTCATCCCTGCTACATTCCACTGGCCATCGCCTGCAAAATGGTGAACCCAGATTCTAGGGTGGGGAAACTGCGTCTACCTCTCCATGGGAGAAGCTATAAAGTCACCTTGCCAAGGATGAGGATACAAGGAGATCATGTGGGCCATTTTTGCAGTTTTGGAAGACAACTGTTGCCTTCCTCAAAGTGGTGGTCAGGAACCTTCATTTTCCAGACCTCTCAGATTCCTAGAATTCTCCATCTCTGGCTTGGTGGTCCCTTAAGATTCCCCATCACTGGGGCGCCTGGGTGGCGCAGTCGGTTAAGCGTCCGACTTCAGCCAGGTCACGATCTCGCGGTCCGTGAGTTCGAGCCCCGCGTCAGGCTCTGGGCTGATGGCTCAGAGCCTGGAGCCTGTTTCCGATTCTGTGTCTCCCTCGCTCTCTGCCCCTCCCCCGTTCATGCTCTGTCTCTCTCTGTCCCAAAAATAAATAAACGTTGAAAAAAAAAAAAATAATTAAAAAAAAAAAAAAAAAAAAAGATTCCCCATCACTTTGGGTGAGGGGGCGTTTTGAGACCGGTGTTGTCATTCCAAATGAGGAGTTCTGGGATTGACATCCTACCACTCCTCATACATTATTGAGAAGGTTCCCTCTGTGTATGAGCAATTATATTTCTGTGTATATTTTGAGAAATAAATTGTACAGGCCTCTTTTCTTTCACACCCCCTAGAGATGTTATAGAGGTAGTAAAAGTGTCCAAATTTGTGAGAAATTGGAATAATCAAGAGTTACCTGTATGGAATGCTATTAACGATAGCAATTCACGCTAGAGTACCTTTCATCTGAGACGCTCAGGGTCTGTTAACAGATTAAAAGTAGTAAAAGACACTGATCTAGAGAATTTTCATTATCTTGTGCTCTGCAAACTCAGATTTTCATTGGTTTGAATGGGCCTGAAAATACATTTTTATTACTAGGGGCCTAGAAGCCTCTAGCAGTGTTCTTAATAAAGCAAGGTGAGTTATAAGCAATCATCTGATGAAGGGTAAATGTACCATACTCCATTTTAAGAAAAATACAATATAAAAATCTTACCATGGAAGAAAATCTTTATATGGTCTTTTAAGAAAACTTCAAGAAAAATGAAGACATGACACTATATTAAATTTAAAGCCAGTGACTTATAAGCAAAGAAAAGCAAAGATGGTCTGATTAAGGCTGTTGCATTGTTCTGGCATTTTTTACGTCTCCCCCATTTCTGTGGCCTTTTTAGATCATAAGCTTTTAGGGCACAGAGAACGAGTCCATTTTGATGTAGTACTGAGCAAATGCACAGAGAGGTTCTCAATAAATAGGTATTAAATTCTCCATCCAGAAAGGGCCTTGAGACACCTTCTCTTTACTCCCTGGTAGCACTATTTTAGCCAGCCCAGAAAAAGATTTTTTTTTCTTCTTTAAATCTCGAAATTCAGAGATTCCATGATAAGAATTTCCTTCTCCCCTTTGTTTCGTGCTCTGCTGAGGACATTGGCAGAGTGGTGTGAACCCGCCGTCCTGACGCACGGCTTGGGCCGCTGTGCTGTGGCCCTGTGCTGAGGGGCCTTTCTGACAGGGGCTCTCGGCTCCATTGTGCCTTGGTCACGTTCTCTGGTGGAACATTGGGTGCCTGACCACTCTGACCCTCGGTATCATTTGCAGTCCTGGGGTGGGGGGGGGTTCAGTGAGCTTGTGTGGTACTAGGTGACTGAGGCAGAGTAGGCATGGAATGAATCTTTTCCTCCTTTTAATGAGTGGCAGAGAAGAACTTGGCCCTAGGGATGGGCCACTTGGACTCTAGCTTGGTGCTTCTTAAACTTTAATATTGTCTGTATCTCCTGTAGATCTTGTGAAAATGCAAGATCTGATTCAGTAGTTCTCGTGTGGGGCCTGGATCTGTTCCCAGCAAGCTCCCAGGTGATGGTCCTGCTGCTGGATCGTGGACCATACTTGTAACGGCAAAGGTGAGGGGCTCTTGTCTTTGTCCCGGCACCAGATGTCTGCTGCTGAAAAAACTTCTGTGATGGGAAGTATTATTTTTTTTAATGTTTATTTATTTTTGAGAGAGAGAGAGAGAGAGAGAGAGAGAGAGAGAGAGAGAGAGAGAGAGAGAGAGAGAGCATGAGTGGGGGAGGGGCAGAGAGAGGGAGACACAGAATCCAAAGCAGACTCCAGGCTCTGAGCTGTCAGCACAGAGCCCGACGTGGGGCTTGAACCCATGAACCGTGAGATCATGCCCTGAGCCAAGGTCGGACCCTTAACCGACTGGGCCACCCAGGTGCCCCTGTAATGGGATTTCTGAAACCTATTTCCCTCACAGGCAAGTGGCCTGTGCCACCAGGTCAAGGAGAGCAAAAGAGACCTGTAGGCTGTGGGTCTGGTTTCCAGCACCTGGAATTGGAGGCAGAGAGTCTGGGTTTAAAAACTAGGAGCACCTGGGTGGTTTAGTTGGTTGAGCCTCTGACCTTCAGCTCAGGTCATGATCTCAGGGTTTGTGAGTTCGAGCCCCCCGCATCAGGCTCTGTGCTGACAGCTCTCAGAGCCTGGAGCCTGCTTCGAATTCTGTGTCTCCCACTCTCTCTTCCCCTCCCCTGCTCGCATTCTCTCTCTCTCTCTCTCTCTCTCTCTCTCAAAAATAAAAATAAACATTATAAAAATACAAATAAAAACTGGCTCTCATATCCCCTGGCTGTGTGTTCCTGGGTAAATTATTTAACCTTCTGTGTCTGTATCTCCATCAGCAGCATGGAGATAATCATAATCTCCCAGGGGCTATTATGGGGATTGAATGAGATAACAGCACAGGCACATAGTGAACACCCAGGTTGTGTTACCTTACTTCTGATTTTTACCAGGAGACAAGTACTGTTAGAAGACGAGGTGTCAGCAGAACTAAGGAATCTGTAAGACAAACGTTCCTACAGAATGTGAGCCTTCTGGCCTCCTGCAGCTGGGACGCACAGCGGAGAAATTGGTGGCGTAAATAAGTCCACACCAGGGGCCTCTCGCTTCCAGCAGGCAGGGTCAAAGGTTGGCTTTCAGGGTCAGAAGGTCAGCCCCTGTCATTCCTGTTCTTTATTTCATTTCTTCCCCTTCTCCTCTGTGGGTGGATTCACCTTTTATTGCAAGAGAGAAGGAGCATGCATTAAAACAAACCTATGCTTACTTGGAAACTTCACGACTTTTTAAATTGAAAAAACTCCCGACCAAGAGAAAGGAGCCGATTTAGGACAGACTTTAATTGGCTATTAGCGCGCTTACTGGGCGGTGGAAATTGCCTGGCCTTTGGCTTCAGACCATGCCGGGCACCCACGGCAGGCATTAATAGCCTATTAATGCACACCCTGTCACTGCTTTATTTCCTAATTAATACTTCCTGCTTTAGGGGTAGGGGAACACAGCTATAAAATTGTTTTATCTATTGCTTCAGCAATGAGGGAGAAAAAGTGTTATTAGCACCTCATGCCTGTCACATTAATGGCTGGACTAGAAAATCAGAAGGATTAGTATGGGTTTTATTTTCTTAATCTTTACCTCAGGGTGGAGAAAGGTCAATCCCAAACCCGACCCCAAGCTTAGGTCAGGAAGCTAGAATTTTGACAGTGTAGTCAGCTCTCAGGTTCCTCATAGCGTCTTGGAAGTATGGGAAATAGAAAGGAATGATGCAGTGTGGGGCAGATTAGCCTCATTCTCTTTTGAGTCTTGAGAGGGAACGAGGAGGAAGAGGACTGCTCTGTGCATTTGGGCAGGTTGTGCACTCTACAACAACACTGATGTAGAACATTTGCTTGTGTTATTATGACAGCTTTCTGACAGATGGAAGTCGTGTCTTGAGGAAGTACTGTTTGCTCTTTTTCTTAGAGGATAGAGAAGCTCTCAATGAGTGCGATTTTATCCCCGAGGGGGTATTTGACAGTGTCCAGAGACATTTTTGGTTGTCACAAGTGGGTGGTGTGCTACTGGCATCTAGTCGGTAGGGGCCAGGGGTGCCGATAGACATCCTACAGCATACATGGCAACCGTTCCCACTCCCAACAAACAAAGATCTAGCTCAAACTGTCACTAGAGCCAGGGTCAAAAAACTGGCCTGGAGGATGAAGGCAGTCTTCCCTGCCTCTCAGTCTGGCATCTTTCCCCCTGCTCGTTCTGGAGGAATAGCTGCTGGAGAGGGAGGGAGCCACTTCTGAGTCCACATCAGGTATATGTGCCCACTGGAGCCAACACGCCTGGAAGAGCCCAAGGCCCCTTGCCGGCAGGGCTATGGCTCGGGATGACCGCCATGGTGGGGAAGGCCTTCCTGCCTCTGGGCCCTCAGTGCATCAGGCCCACGTGGAGCTTCCTTCCGTCCCACGGGCCTTCAAGAGGAGCCGGCTTTCCTGGTCTCTCCAATGCTACCCAGCTGGCGATCCCCAGCCTCTCAAGAGGCGGCACGGTATCCTCGCGTTTGCTTTCCATGCTGCCTCCTAGACCACTTTTGAAAGGTTTTGTAGATGGCCGTTAGGGAGATACAGGCAGAAACTTTCTTCAAGTTTATTTATTTACTTTCCGAGAGACAGAGTGTGAGAGCAGGGGAGGGGCAGAGAGAGAATGGGAGACAGAATCCCAAGCAGGCTCCACACTGTCAGCACAGAGCCCAGTGTGGGGCTCGAAGCCACAAACCGTGAGATCGTGACCTGAACCAAAATCAAGAGTCAGATGGTTAACCAACTGGGCCACTCAGGCACCCCACCGGCAGAAATCTGAGGAAAAATAGAACTCCCAGACCAGTAAGTGGCTTCACGTTCCGGTTTTTCCACATGCTAGACATGTGGCCTTAGGCACTTCACTGAACCTGTCTGTGCCTCAGTTTCTTCATCTGTAAAATGGGGCTGAGAATAATAGTGCCTTGTGCTTAGTTCAGTGCTTGTCATGTACCGGCTGTCCCATACTTCCTTCCATGTTCATTTTTGGGGCACCGTATTAGTTTGCTGGAGTTACCATAACAAAACACCACAGTCTGGGGTAGTATAAACAATAGAGATTTATTTTTGCTCTGTTCTGGAGGCTGGAAGTCCAAGATCACGGTGTCAGCGAGGTTGTTTCCTTCTGATGGCTGTGAGAAGGATCTTTGCAGACTTCCCATCTTGGCTATCAGACAACCACCTTCTCCCTACATCCTCACACGGTCTTTTCTCTGTGGGCATCCCTGGGTCCTAATCTCCTCTTCTTAAAAGGACACCAGTCAGAGTGGACTAGTGGCCTAATTTTAACTTAATTACCGCCTTGAAGGCCCTGTTTCTGAATACAGTTCCATTCTGAAGTACTGGGGTTAGGGCTTCATATGAGTCGGGGAGACACAATTCAGCCCACAACACCTGACAAGCACCTTTGTAATAACACCAACATGGTCCTTAATGTTTAACTGTGATACCAACTGAAAAAGCCAGGATGGACCTTGAGAGCATCATGCTAAGTGGAAAAAGCCGGAGAAAGAAAAATACTGTATGTTTTCACTTACATGTGGAATCTAAGGAAACTGGGCTTCTACAGGCAGAGAACTGCCTGGTGGTTTTCAGAGGTAGGGGAGGGGCGATGCGGGGGAAGGGCGTCAAAGGTATAAATATCCAGTTATAAAATAAGTCCTGGAGGGGCGCCCTGGTGGCTCAGTCGGTTAAATGTCTGACTTCAGCTCAGGTCATGATCTCATGGTTCATGAGCTTGAGTCCCCTGTCCAGCTCTGTGCTCACGGCTCAGAGCCTGGACCTGCTTCGGATTCTGTGTCTTCCTCTTTCTCTGCCCCTCCCCCACTCGCACATTAAAAAAAAACATTAAAATTAGTCCTGGGGATGTAATGGACAGCATGGTAACTGTAGCTCATACTGTGTTGTTTCTTTGGAAATTGCTAAGAAAGTAGAAAAGTGCTCCTCACAAGAAAATTGCAACCATGTGAGGTGATGGATTCTTTTAAAAGTTTATTTATTTACTTAAGCACTGTCTACACCCAATGTGGGGCTTGAACTCGTGACCCTGAGATCAAGAGCCGGCCAGGCGCCCCAAGGCGATGGATGTTAACGAGACTTGGTGTGGTGGTCATTACACAAATACACATATATCAAATTATTATGTTGTATAACTTAAACTAATGTTATTCCTTAGTTATACCTCAATAACACTGGGGGGAAAGCCAGCATCTCAAGTGGAAAGCCTTATGTTTCAGGCGCGACCTCAGGCCCAGGTTTTATGTCTGCCTTAATGATATTCGTGTGTCAATAAATGACAGGTGCTTCCCTTACCAAACCTCCTGCTAGTTGTTTGAGAGATATGTCAGAGCCTCACTATTAGAGTGATCATATAACTTAGATTTTTTTGGACAGTTTTGATTTCAAAAATTCTGTGCTCGCGTCCATTTAAGAACACTTGTATTTTTTATAAAACAGCTTCCAAAATGTGGTTTAGGAATTATGGCCAAGGTGTCTAACATATCAAGATGGCCACTTGGAGGATGGGGAGGGATGGGCAGGTGACAGGTGGACGAGGTCAGCCAGAGGGAGGAGAGAAAAAAAAAGAGCGAGAAAATCTGTAACTCTAGAACAAATCCCCAAATACTAATAACGGTTTTCTATGGCATTGAGTACTAGCCTCTAGGTTATTCCTTAAATATCATACTAGTAGGAACATTTAATACAAAATTTCCTAGCTAAAATGGAAGTATTAAATTTTTTTTTAACATTTATTTATTTATTATTGAGAGACAGAGACAGAGCGTGAGCAGGGGAGGGGCAGAGAGAGGGGGAGACACAGAATCTGAGGCAGGCTCCAGGCTCCGAGCTGTCAGCACAGAGCCCGACGCGGGGCTCGAACCCACAAACTGCGAGATCACGATCTGAGCCAAAGTCGGATGCTTAACCGACTGAGCCACCCAGGCACTGCCCCCCCCAATTTTTTTTAAAGTTTATTTATTTATCTTGAGAAAGAAAGCACAAGCGGGGAGGGGAAGAGAATCCCAAGCAGGCTCTGTACTGTCAGTGTGGATCCCAATGTGGGACTTGAACTCATGAACCATGAGATCATGACCTAAGCCAAAGTCAAGAGCCAGACGCTTAACTGACTGAGCCACCCAGGCGCCCCAAAATGGAAGTATTAATACTTGCTTGTTTGAAGGTTATTTCAAGGAGTGATGCTAACATGAATAAAGCTCTTTGAGAAGGAACCAAAGTAATGTAGGAAGTATTACCTTTCCTCTCACTCTTTATCACTCACCAAGCATGGTTCTATCTGTCCCGACTCCTGGAATTCTCTCTGAATCCTGACAGTATTGCAATGAGCCTCTTCATACTCGCACACGCATTGTGTATCCGTGCACACTGCGTGCAAATGATTATGGCTGGGCTCTTGGACCTCATCTAGGAGCTACTGCACGAGGGGATCCAATTGATACCCATTACGGCATCCTCAAGGGTCTTTGGCAAGGCCCTATGGATTATTTTGCTGAAGCCATTTGTTAATTTGTCAGCAGACCCTGAATGGACAAGCGCAGTGTACTTGTCAGCCGGGAAAAAGCCCCTTCAAAAATCAACAGACACAACCAAAGTCATCTCAGTGTGAAGGCTGATTAGAACATGGCTTGTGTCTCGGACAATGAGCTCTATTTATGATGGTCTCCCTGTCATTAAGTACCTCTGCTACAAGAGGAAACTGGGGCTATTAAGTCTTCCAGACAGAACCAGGGGGAAGAGCCATCATTTCTTTCATAAGCAGAAGGGAAGGTTCTGCTCAATAAAGATCAATTAAACATCTCTGTTAAAAGGTTGCTTGGGAGTCGGTGCCAGTAGAAACTCCATTGTATGAAGCCACACACCCTCCTTGCCACCCGCCCTCCCACCTCTGTGTCTTGCACTGGGGGGACATCTTAAGAGGTTGTTGGCTGTTGTAAGCTGTATAAGGTGACAGAGGCCCTCACACTCGTGGCTGAATGGTCTGTGATGTTGAGTGACTTTTCATGCCTTTGGGCAGGGGCATCCCCAGAGGACAACAGGCACATGACATGCTTTTTGGGCTTCAGTCATCCTGATATAGGAGTGAAAAGTAGGTGCCCTGAAAGATTACTTGGTGGCCAGAGCTACTAGTAACCAGGACGTAGGAAGAGATCTGGGGGCCCTTGGGGTCCATTACCCAAAGAACATAGTCCAAAGCCCCCCACCATCTCTAACATTTTACCCTTACAACCTCATTCTAGTTCTTTAAAATACTGTGCACTTCTTTTCTCTGGCTTAGATGGTGGCCTCTCAGGTAAATCCCATCTTTTTTTGATGGGAATTAACTGTCCTGCTTTCCAAGCCCCTGTACGGTTTTCTTACATTTCAGTTATAATGCCTCCCTGGCAGTTATTTTTTCAAACATCTGTCCCTCACTCATCCAAGATGTAAACTTCATCGCTGATCTCCCATCCACCTCCCAATACCTGGTTTGATGCTTTGCATATGACAGGTGTGTTGAAAGAAGCCTGCAAGTTGATCTTGGATAAACATCATTGCAGTAGGCATCTTTTTTTTTTTTTATGTTTGTTTATTCATTTTGAGAGAGAGAGAGAGAGAGAGAGAGAGAGCTGTGCCCAAGTTGGGAGGGGCACAGAGAAGGAAAGACAGAATCCGAAGCAGGCTCCACACCATCAGAGCAGAGCCCCATGCAGGGCTCGAACTCACAAACTGTGAGATGGATGACCTGAGCTCAGATCAAGAGTCAGACGCTTAACTGACTGAGCCACCCAGGCACCCCTTGCAGTAGGCATCTTTAACTAGACTCCTGAAAGGTGGGCAGTGCACACAGGCCTGCATCACAGAAGGCAGGCTTGATGGATGAATATGGCTATAAAGGACACATCCACCTATATTTAAACCCAGAAATTGTTGGACTTAAAAATCTCTAACAGTCATGGAGGCACCAAAGCCCTGGGCCTCTCTGTAATAGGTTTCTATTGCTGTGTAACAAATGAGCACAAAGTTGGCAGTTTTCCATACATCACTTTATTGTCTCACAGTTTCTGGAGGTCAGAAGCCCAGGCATGTCGTGGCTGGATTTCTGCTCTGCTGGAGTCTCACCCAGTTGATGTCAAGGTGTTGGCTGGGGTTCGGTGCTCACCTGGGGTCCCGTGTCCTCTTCCAAACTCACTAGTCATTGGAAGAACTCATTTCCTTATGGTTGTAGGACTGAGGACACCTAACCTGGCTGCCTATCAGCTGGGGAACTCTCAGCTCCTATAGGTCACCCACTTTTCCTGCCTCGTGGCCCTCTCTATCTGTAACACCAATAATAGACTCTTCCCTCAAGTCATATCTTCCTCTCATGTTGGTTCTGACTCCATGACTTCTGGATTCAGGGTTAAAGGACTTAATTGATTTGATCAGGCTCTCTAGGGCGATTTCCTTCTTTGTTTTTGTTTTTGTTTTATTTATTTATTTTGAGAGAGACAGAGGCAGTGCGATTGGGGGAGGGGCAGAGAGAGAGAGAGAGAGAGAGAGAGAGAGAGAGAGCGCACGCGCGAGAGAGAGCGAATACCAAGCAGGATCTGCACCATCAGCTCAGAGCCTGATGTTGGCTCAAATCCATGAAATTGTGAGATCATGATCTGAGCTGAAACTTAGAACCAGGACCTTAACCGACTGAGCCGCCCTGGCGCCCCAGATGATTTCCATATCTTAAGGTATGGATTAACCGATTTGGGGCCTTAATTACATCTGCAAAATTGCTGCAGAGAGGCACTTAAATTCCTGTGTAATCGGATAATTGGAAGAAGGTGTGTATTCAGGGAGCTGGAAAACGTGGGGGCCATCGGAGAATTCTGCCTACCGCACTTACCAACAGGCGGAAGTGAAAGCTTTGCCTATTGGCCTGTGCCTGACCTACGTATGTCTTCCCCTATGTCATGAGTTGAGATGACAGAGTTGGTCACAAACCTGCATCCGACATTAGAAGTGCTGCTCCCCGAAGAGGGAGGGAAGACACAACTTTGACTGTACCTCTTGATGTAGGTGATGCCTCATGGTGTTGGGGAGATTTTCACTGGATCAGTCACGCAGTTGAGAAGCAACCTTAGTACGGTGACAAACAGCAAGCATTAATGGCTCTTCCTAACGACACCATGAACGTCTGAGATAAGGACTAGCAAACTAGAGCCAGCCACCTGTTGTTTGTAAATTAAATCTTGGACCACAGCCACGCCATTCATTTATGAAATTTCTCTGGCTACTTTTGCATTACCATGACAACTGAATGGTTGTGAGAGAGACCATATGTTCCACAAAGCCAAAAATACTCTCTGGCCCTTTACCTTGCTGACCCCTGGTCTGAGACCATTCCCGTAATTTTCTCAGGATGAGAATCACCTGGATCATTTGTTAAAACCACGGTTTCTTGGTATTTGAGGAGTCAGAATCTCCAGGGCAGGGAGTTCAGGAAACTGTAGTGGATAAGCTTTCCAGGTGATTCTTATCACCAGAGAAATACTGGTCTCAGGTGTGCTTTCTTGCCTGGTAAGGGAGGAGCTTTTAAAAGAGGTGGTGTAGGGGCATCTGAGTGGTCCAGTTGGTTGGGCCTCTGACTTTGGCTCGCGTTGTGGTCTCGAGGTTCGTGGGTTGAAGCCCACAGCGGGCTTTGTGCTGGCGGTATGGAGCCTGCTTGGGATTCTCTCCTTCTCTCCCACATGCTCACGCTCTGTCAGAAGAAGTAAATAAACTTAAAAAAACCCAAAGAGGCGGCATTGCCCTCAGGAGCACAGACATCCAGTTTCCGTTGTCTAGGACCATGGCTCTGCCTCTCACCTAACCTGCCGTTTCAGGTAAGTTACTTTAAATTCTGTTTCTTAGGCTGGGAAAGAAAATAATCATGACTCATTGTATATGTGCACGGTGCCTAATACGATGCTCAGTAGTGGTCAGGAGCAGCACTGTATGGATACCAGATGACCCCACCGTGGAAACAGTTCGTAATTAAAGTGGGCCCAGCAGTAGGCCATGGTGCACGGACATCTGCCTCAAAAAGAAAAACTCCCTTAAAAGGAATCTTCCATGGCTTTATGGAAGCATGAGGCCCTTTAGAAAATTCACAGTGCCCTGCGTATCCCTGAATATTGCAAGAGGTCACAGTTGATTATTTTAGGATATAACTGAGTTTACAAAAAAGAGATTTCGATACTTGGCAGGAAACTTGAGCCCCCCCCCCCCCCCCGCCTCAGTTTTGAAGATAATGCTTTCAAAAATCATTGCCTGATGAGATCATGCAAATTCAGCCTTCTGTATAGCTGTTGAAGGAAAGTTTTTAGATAAATTGCTATGTCTTTGCCGCATAAATTCTTGCAAGATACAAGCCTCCAGTCATACTTCAGGTTGCTGGGGAGTTTCGTATTTTACTAAAAAGGGGAGAAAAATCAATCTTGAATCTTTTAGTCCAGTGACCAAGGAATCTCTCCATTGATTTTGTTCAGTTACCCAGGTGGTGTGCAATTTACCCGGATTTTTTCTGATTAAAGTTTATTTTTTCTTGGAAGTATTAATCTGAGTGTTATATGGATAACACTGTAATACCAGACTCTCTTTAAAGCCACTTTACACAGCTTATGTAAACATCCTAGGGTAGAGTTCCTCGCAAGAGTTTTCTCAAATTTGGAACTTGGATTTGCTGCATGTTATTTCTCTTTTCAACAGAAGAGGGAGGCAAAGACTTGGCTAAACAGTATACTTGAACCCCCAGGTTAGAGAGGAATGAGTTGTTTTTCTTCTTAAAGGAGCAGGTAAACAAGAACAGGAAGAATTCTGCCAGCTGTGATACAGCCTCCGTGAATGGAAACACACACATTTAGCAAGCCAGAGTATTTTTCCGGTTTCTTATTTATTTACTTCAGTTTTAAAAGAGTACCATTGGGAACAGAGAAAAATCAAATCCTCAGAAGGCAGCGGGGGAGAGATAGACTTCATTTTTATCAAGTGCAGTGTTGGGATCTTGCAATACCCTAAAACGGCGCTGGACAGAAAGGGCCATTCAGGGGCTGCCTGAACTAACTCCCTAAGCAAACTTCCAGGTCACCAGGCCACCTGGCTGAGCTTTTAGGTTTGCGGTTGATGGTGCTATATTATCCCTTTTGCTAATGTCTAAGAGAAACACTGGATGTGCTGACCACCAGTAGTGGCTTGCATTCCTGTTAGCTTTTTCTAACTCAGATTCTCTTAGATTAAGGTCTCCTGGGCAGTGCACCCCTTCCCCCAGGCTTGCAAAAACTTTCTATGGCTCGCACCTGGTCCCAACCCACAGCCGTGGACCTGCTTGTAAGCCCTCATGAAAGGTTGCTCCTGGTGGTGCGGCCATCTTGACTGGAGGGTGCCTTCATCTTCTATGGGCTTCTGCTTGCTGTGGTTGCTAAGGGAGCAAGGCGGATGCACAGCCTTATTTGATGGAAGATGTGAATATCTGGGTTACGTTTCGCTTCAGAGATTCACTTCTCTTTGATATGAGAACAGTATCATTTTTTTCGTGTGTGCCCAGTGCCATGGAAACACTAGGGGGTGGGAATCATTGGAGTCAGCTGAACCGGGTTGAGTTCTATGCCACTTAGCAGTGCGCCCTTGGATGGGTGTCTTAAC
Source organism: Lynx canadensis (assembly GCF_007474595.2). Classification (NCBI taxonomy): domain Eukaryota; kingdom Metazoa; phylum Chordata; class Mammalia; order Carnivora; family Felidae; genus Lynx; species Lynx canadensis. Next base: position 19,784,133 of record NC_044315.2, read on the forward strand.
CTTTCTAGTCTTGCATCTGTAGAATGGGAATTACAATACCTATCTTGTTTTCCTCCAAGATTATTGTAAAGAATCAGTGAAATAGGTATATGAAAATACTTTTGCAATGACCGCGTGCTCTGAATTGTGTGTGTGGCAGATAGCATCCAGCTTGAATTTAAATGGGACTCAGGGGGCATCTGGGTGGCTCATTTGGTTGAGTGACCGACTTCAGCTCAGGTCACAGTCTTGTGGTTCTGTGTCTCCCTCTCTCTGCTCCTCCCTTGCTTGCACACTTTTGTGCTCATGCTTTCACATGCTCTCAAATAGGCATTAAAAAATTAAAAAAAAAAAATTGGGATTCAGAGCTCTGAGAGTTAACTGGAAAAGCGAGGACTGGGGTGAGGACAGCAGGGTGGCTAGGGTGCTAAATTTAAGCAAGCAGTCCCTCATGGGGGCGTTTGCTGACTGAGCTGGCAAGACCCTGAGACCCAATGCTTCCTTAAACTCTGCACCCTACTTGCCTCACCCAAATTCCTGTCTGAGTGTTAGTAAGAGAGCTGTTAAGAGCATGAATATAATACGTGTTCATTGTAACAAAGTCCATTAGTAACTAATCTAACTTTGCAGAGGTAACCACTGGGACAATTTCTGGAATGTCTTTCCTTGGTCCTTTCTTAAACCTGCAGCCTTCGACTAGCCTCCTTATTCTCACCTCATAGGCAGCACAGAAACAGGCAAAAGAAACACAAGTCTGATTCCCAAACCTCACTGGTGTTCTAGATCTTGGTCATGGGTTTATCGGCAGACTCCGTGGAGGGGTTACATGGGACTTGACCAAGCGGTGGATGCTTACATCCTACTTCAGCCAGATTTTTCTCCTCCCATGGTCCAGATTTTAAGCAGTTGGAGACAATTCAGCCAACTGAGGGCTCTTAGCACTTGTCTTTGTCTCCCAGGTAAGTTCTAAAATGGATCCGTGTAGTAAGAAACCACTCCGCTTTAGCAATGGGGGTGGGGGAAATGTCAGTACTACAACAGGCTTTGTTCCTGACGTATACCATATGTACCTCTTTCTTTCCTCCTCCACCATCCTCCGTTTTGAAATGGGATCACATTATGCCTAATGTCTCCTGATTGTATAACTGAACCCACGTTTGTCCACGCATGCAGCAAAAGCCAATCACTGAGACATCAAGTACACAGTGAGGAAGGGGTTTATTCAAGACGTAGCCACAGGAGGGACAGGATGGTAAGCCTCAAATCCACCTCTGGGAAGGGGAAGAGTCCGGGATCTTTTTTTTTTTTTTTTTTTTTTTTTTTTTTTTGAGAGAGTGAGAAAGAGGCAGAGTGTGAGCAGGGGAGGGGTAGTGAGAGGGGGAGAATCCAAAGCAGTCTCCAGGTTCTGAGCTGTCAGCACAGAGCTCAATGTGGGGTTTGAACCCACCAACCTCGAGATCATGACATGAGCCGAAGTTGGGTGCTGAACCAGCTGAGCCACCCAGGTGCCCCCCATGATCTTTAAAGGCATGTGGAAAAGGGTCTGGGTGAAGGGGATAGGAGCTGTGTGACTCAAAATCAGATAAGGGAAGTTACTAAGTAGGGGAGGGTTTTTCATTTTGTTGTACTCAAAGAGGAGGTCAGTGGTCCTGACTGGTTCTGGCCAGCTTCTTGAAACCTGAGTATCTGCAAAAACGCTTAACACTTGCCTATCATGGTGTCAGGCAAGAATCTGGGAGAAACGTGTAGTATGCTGCATTCCTAGAATGAGCAGATTGGGGTAAAAGCGTGGGGCTGTGCCTACCTGCCGTGTTAACTCTTTGGTTACCGGTTTCGACAGACTGGTTTTACTGAATGCACCTTGGATCTTCCATAGCAGTACTGTTGAGCTAACCTCCTCGTTTTTAATAGCCCCCTGTCATCCTACCATAGAAATGTCACAACCCTTTCTATACCTGGTATTCTTCGGCATGCTAACTAAGGATCTGTAGTGAACATCCTCCCACACTTTTCACTCACACGCTCTGATATTTCATTTGGGTCAAAGAGGATCTGCTTTCTGACAGCAGTGTATGGGAGACCATGATGAGCATAGAATGGGATCTGTCCCTGGTATTTGTCTTCCTGACCCACCTGTATCCGATGGTTGTCATTTATAGTTTAGGGGCTGTAATGAAAACCTTAGAAATAGTCTTTTTGTTTAAAAAAAAAAATTCCCTGGTGGGGCACTCAGTGTGTTAAGCGTCCCTCTTCTGCTCAGGCCATGATCTCATGGTTGGTGAGATTGAGCTCTGCTGCACTGACAGCTCAGGGCCTGCTTTGGATTCTCTGTCTCCTCTCTATCCCCCTCCCCCTGCTCATGCTCCCTCTCTTTCTCAAAAATAAATCTTAAAAAAATTCCTTGGTAAAATAGTATGTGTGGCACAAAGATGCCCGCTTTGGGAGGGGTAGCTCAAAAGCAAGCAAGCAGAGTTTTCCCCTGCTCTCGATGAACCAACCATCCTGCAGCTTCTGGCCCTGCAGGGGTCTGGGGCAAGGGGTGCGAGAAGGAGCTGGAGACAGAGCCTTGCAGACGCAGCGCCACCCAGCGGCTGTCTGGAGAGCATGAACTCATTTGCAGGCACAGGTACAAAATTCCCGGAAACTCCTAGAAATGCTTGAGGGTCATTTTATTTATTTGAAGAGTGCATTTTGGTGGAGGCTGAAGTACGGTTGAATAGGGCAAGATTGGTGCCAGTGACACCGGGGCTGGTGCCTGGGGTGACTCTGGTTACTGTTGCTTTTCAGTGAATTTGCATTTTAGGTCTCACACTGTGTCTACGCTTATGAGAACACGATAGCGGCCATGTTCCGGGAGCAAGTCATTCTCCAGGCAGCGCTTACTTGACTTTGGAGACCGCTGCCGTAACTCTGTGGCCTGTAAGATGGGAACCACTGAGACAGGATATTGAAAAGCTGAGTGCAAATGAAATCACTGACTCAGTGTCAAGGGGAGTGTGTTCTTTAAAGCAGTCCTGGGGTGAGTTCTCTCCTTCCTGTTGGAACACCCTGTTACTCCTACTCAAGACCCTAAAATGATTCCCCGAGGTAGCAAATCAACTTCTCAGGCAGCTTGTTAGCTTTTCCTCTATGGCCAGCCTCCACCCTATAATAAGCCCTATTTCCTGCAGCCCTGGTCAGGGCCGGGGCTGTCCTAGCTATTGGCAAACAGGAGGCTTGTTTCTGCTGCTAGATCTTGGCTTGTGTTCTATCTCTTCAAAATGCCTCCTCCACCCCTTTAGTAATCTAAAGCCTACCATCTTTCAAGGCCTTCAACACCCACTGCTCCATATCCTATCAGTCAAGTTGGTCCTGGAGTGACTTTCTTTTTTGTAAACTCCTGAAGCTTTAAAGTTGGTGTCATATATTTGATATGATCTTTGTTTTGGGCATATCCCTTTATCTTAGCTGGATTGTCTATTCTGACATAAGTGATGTTGAATGTCTTCATAGCTTCTTGAAGGAAGATGTTAGACACAAAAATAGTGTAATGTTTAACTTGTTACATGATAAAAGCCAAGGTTTTTTTTTTCTTTCCAAACTTGTTTTTGTATATTGGATCTGCTTCAGGTAGATGAAAAAAAATCCATTCATCCATCCATTCAGTTGTGTGTGTGTGTGTGTGGTGCCAGATACATTTCAGCCATGTCTCTCTTTGGCAGAGAGTGGAGAAAACACCTTGGTTTTCTAGAACAGGGGTAGATGAGCCAGTCCATGCTCTATGGACAAGACCCTCATGACTTGTTAACCATGGCTTTGAAGATGCCTGTTTCCCCAGTTGTGGTGATAAAGTTGTTCTCTCTTACCTGTGCTCTGTAGACCTACATTAAATGCTCATATGAGGCTGGGCATGGGTCTAGGGGCATAGTCTTCCTCTTAGGATGGACATGTATTCCCACGAAAAGCATGCTCACCGACATGGAAAATTAAGCCGTTTACTCACAAAAACGCAAGTATTCTGCCTGGATCAGGGATTCAGAACCCAGGCCACCTGCATCATGCATCCCTACATTCCTGCACCTGCTCCAACAGCCCAGGAAACACGTGTTGGATGGGCGGTGTTCACATTTGGTTGGCTTCAGCTCTGCTTCCTCTTCTTCTCTGTGTGGACTTTCTCTATGTTTTGCTTTCTCTGTGTTTTGCTGTCCCCTGGGTTAAGAGTAGTGATTGAATGCACACAGGTCAACAGACAACTGCTAACTGGTAGAAGTTCAGGGGATCGAATACCTTGGGAGGATTTATACTAATTCCTTAACTGCCTGAATACCAAGTTCCTTCACATGAGCTTTATAACAAGATGAGCTAGGTCACACATTTATCCCAAGAAGACAGACTTATCCAAATCATCTATATTTTAACAGGGAGAACCAAACTTGAGGCCTCAGAAACACGTTTTAAATAATTCTTGCTGTGCCATATATTTTAAATATCATTAAAAAGCCATTTTCTTTTAAAAATATGTGCACGATATATTTTATGAAACCTATAACAAGTCTATGAAAAATTGATTATTTTTTCCACAGGGATGTGTTCAGATGATTTCTCATTCTGCTGGCCAAATGAGAAATCTAGTGTGTGCTAGGCCCTTTATCTTACTTATTCCCTCTTGTGAGTATAATCACCATGTTCCCAAACAAAGAGAAAGGGGTTACACTGTAGGAGTAACCAAATAATTTCCTGGGGTGGGCAAAAGTGTTGGTGCAGATCTAAACTAGGGTTTCCCTTTGAAAATCCTGCTTTTCCTGATCTGTGCCTCTTTTCAGTCAGCTCCATATAAACTGGGTCAGAAGAGAACACACGTGCTGAGGTAAGTTTCAGGTACTGGGCAATGTACATGTGATTGAAGTAGGTCAGTTGAGGACCTGAGGAAGATGAACTTGACCGTCAAAGACGGTAATTGTTCTGTCTTTTAGTTAGGATGTGTGTGTGTGTGTGTGTGTGTGTGTGTGTGTGTATATCTCTTTAATGAAACAATAGGTGCTGATGCTCTCACTTACTTTGGTTTTGGAGTTCTTTGGTTATCTTGCTATGAACTGGTTATGGCACCCCACATCTCCTTAGGCTCAGAACCATATTGTGCACAGAGGATAAGGAAGGATGGGCTGTCATTAATGCTTCTCTGGCGGTGGGGGGCGGGGTGGAGAGGGAGGGGTCTTTTCTGAGCTAGTCCCTCCACCCTTCCATCTGGGAGTCCTGGACACTCGTTATGTCCCCAGAACAGGCAGAGGCTGGGCCTTCAGGGGTGACCATGGACTAGAGGTAGAGCCTCCCCCATGACTGAGGTGGGAATAGAAGTAGCCTTCCCAGCTGGAGTAGCGGTTGAGCACCACTGCCTTTGTGCCACAGTGATCAACGAGGCATCACAGAGAGTCCCGGGGCTCCATTCTGGTGGGAGTCTGGGAAAAGAAGCCAGGAGGCTGGTGTCTTAGGCTCTTGCTCTGCTGCATCAGGCAGCAACACTTCTGTTTTACTTATGGAGCCTCTAGGTAAGATTTCTTTCGTTTTTATTGTGGTAAGAACCCATAACATAAAATTTACCATCTTAATCACTTGAAGGCTCAGTAGCGTTAAGTATATTCACGTTGTCGTGAAACACGTCTCTAGAACTTGTTCATCTTGCAGAAACTGAAACCCTAACCCCTTTAAACAACAACTCCCCTTTCCCCACCACACTGCCCCAGCCCTTAGTAACCACCATTCTACTTCCTGTGTCTATGAATTTGGCTAGCCAAGTAGAATTTCTTTTAAGAAAACAGTCCTGGGGCGCCTGGGTGGCTTAGTTGGTTAAGGATCTGACTCTTGATCTCAGCTCAGGTGATGATCTCACGTTTTGTGTCTTGGGGCTCCACATCCGGCTCTGTGCTGTTGGTGATAGAGCTGAGCCTGTTTGGGGCTCTGTCTCTCCTTCTCTCTGCCCCTCCCCCACTTGTGCTTGCACTTTCTCTCTCTCAAAATAAATCACCTTAAAAAAAAAAAAAAGTCCTGTAGTTGAGGAGGTTTGGAAGGCTACCGATCCATCACCCCCCCCGCCCCCCCCCCCCCCCCGTTTTTCCTACCCTCTTTAGAGAGGAAACAGGGATTCTGGAGGTCCTGGGAGGCCAAAGTGGCCACGGTGGTGATATCTGGAACCCAGATACTTAAACAGGATTCTCTGGCTTAAATTCTGGTTCTGACCCAAGCTGGGTATGTGAAAATGGGCAGTTAATTGAACTCAGTGCCTCGGTTTTTCAGTCTGTTAAAGGGACATGATAACAGTATCTGCCTGACAGCCTGTTCTGGGGATTAAGTGAGGTAATTTACACAAAGCACTTGATTAAAGCCTGGCATTTGTATAAGTGTTTGTTGTTATTAATGTTAAGTGACTTCCTAGCACGACATAGCTCTTCCTGAGAAGAGCTGTTACTTTGAGCCTCCCACCAGCTCCTTTGGTGCGTGTCTCTTGAGAGTTTCCACTTAAGGCTAAATAGATAGTTTTGGCTCACATGCTTTCCTCCTACACATCCCTATTTCTCATCAGGGCATGCCATTGATCTTGAAGGAAGCTCCATCAATATCTGAATTCTCAAGGGGAGAGTGGTGCCAGACCTATCCTACAGCACAAGGACTGTCATCCTGTGACATTAATCAACTAATATCTATCGTATTCTTTTGATTTGGACACACTGGGTTAGGTGCTGGGGTCACTGAATGAACAAACCAGGCAGAAATTCCTGCTCTCATGGAGCTTGTGGTCTCGTGTGGCAAGCCTTCGCCCTGCAGCCCATATAATAAATGAAATGTTTCTTCTTGGGCTTATCTAGCCCAGGAAGATGAAAAGTTTGCATAAAAATGCTCAAGTTTGGAAATGAACGCTCTAGACTTATTGCTAGCGGTGACTTTTGAAAAATGGTTTGCAAAAATAGATACTAAAAATGGTGCAGAAAAACTGGCGCTCTCAGGTTGAGACCATTTTTCAGAGAGAAAGTTTCCCAATCAATTTATCTCAAGTTCTTATTCAAGGGTTGTGTGTATAGCACAGTCCATCATATTTAGAACTTGGTGAGGACAGCATAAGGCTCATTTCACTTGTGCTTCAATCAGATGTCAGAATGAATGTGGGGTTCCACCTGCCTGTGCCTCTCCTGGGCTTTATCCTTTCTTCCTCAATGTGAGTTTCTGACATTCAGACACAGAGGGAGCAGAAGTTGGCATAGCAGGGTTGAGACTAGCCTTGTTGGGGAAGAAAATAGGAATTGCCATCAGAGTAGGACACGCTGAGGCTCACCTGTCACAGGCTGGGGACTAGCTAGCTAGGAAGAAAAGATTTGTGATCCAGGCACTTCTGTTGCTTGTTACTCCCCTGTGCAATGTGCATCACAGCTTTTGATAGAAAGTACAGTTGGCCATTGAGCTACCAGGGACAGGGGAGTTAGGGGCACCAACCCCCACCCCCTGCACAGTTGGAAATCGGTACATAATTTTGGACTCGCCAAAAACTTAACTGCTAAAAGCCTACTGTTGACCACAAGTCTTACTGATAACATAGTAGATAGAGTGGGGGCCAGTCATGGGATTCCTCCTAGATGCTTGCGGGGATGTGGCTGTGCTCTGCGCCACGTAGGACACCCCAGGGAAGTTGTGAGCTGGAGAGTCGTGTGTTCACCGCGATCATGTGTTCACCGCGATGACAGAGTGGGGGGTGGCACAGGAAGGGGAGACGGCCGGCAGGTCATTTCGATTACCCAGGCAAGAGGTGACCACTCTGACCAAGGTGGTTGCAGGAGGAGAAGTGAGAACTGACTGGATTCTGGTATATTTTGAAAATATGTGCATGATGTCATGACAAATTGGAAGTAGTTACACAACAAAGTGGACTCAAGGACGATTCTAGGTGTGAGTGTGTGTGTGTGCGTGCATGTGTCTCTTTTTTTTTTTTTTAACTAAGCAACTTTAGGGTGAAGAATGTGGAGGAGGGATCAAGTCTGAGGGGGAAACAGCTCAGTCTTGGACAAGCTAAGTTTGACTTGCTTGTAAAACATGCAAGTAGAGGTGTTTCGTAATCACTTGTCTATAACCCATTGGAATGCACATCTGGAGTTTAGGGACAAGGTAGAGGCTGAAGACATGCACTTGGAGATGCGTTCAGCAAATACATTGTACTTAATGTGGTAGCCTGGATGAAAACCCTTAGGAGTGAGCATCTGAGGAGAAGAGGTGTAACTTCAAAGTTACAGGTCAGAGGGTGACTAGAAACTTGAGAAGGAGCAGCTAGAGGAAAAAGGAAGAGTGTGAAGAGCTGGAAGCTGAAGATATTTCCAGAAGGGTGGAGTGATCAGCTGAGTCACATGCTGCTGGTTGGTCAAGTAGGATGAGGACCGAAAGTTTCCCTTGGATTTAGCAAGGGAAGTGCTGAGAACTTAGCTAAGTGACTCCATAACATAGCTGTCTTGGCATCCATTTGTTTGGCTAAGTGGCCCACAGAACTGACGCTAGCCCCTCATGCAAACACATGCCCTGGATAACAGCCCACAGAGTTATAAGAAGATGTAAGTTCTTGCTAGAAATTCCCCAATAGCACTTGTGATCAAGAGTCTTCCCCTGCCTCCTGGGGTCTTCCCCTTATGTTCCCCTTAGATAAGACTGTGGAGCTTATCAAACCTCTACTCTTTTGGTTTGAATTGACCAATCCAGTCATAGCCCACGAACCCCAAAGCACTCTACCCGCAGACCCTAATAAAGGCATGTGCCCCAAGTCTTGCCTCTCTGTCTGCATTCTGCCTTGACTTCCCAGGGTGGCCACACAAGGTGTACCACACCCCTCCACCAGAATCTGTGAGTAATCATCTTGATGATCTAAATTTCTCTTAAGGTCTGTTGAAGTGCAATTCACCTATGGGCACTCTGTGCTCCACTTAACAAGTGTTGATTTAACAAAGTCCTGATCGGAGTTCATTGGTGAGGTCGACTGGGCAGTTTTGGTGGAGTGGTGGGTACAGAAGTCAGAGTGGAGTGGGGTGGACTGGGGGACAGGATATACTCAAGTCTAAGGAGGAGTTTTGCTGTAAAAGGGAACAGAAATGGGGGGAGGGGTTAGCTGAAGGGGGATTCAGGGTCCAAGAAGGAAGAATATTTTGTCAAGGCAAAAACTAACCTGTACAGAGCAAAACTGGCAAGGAAGATTTTGTTAAAGGCTATTGCAATAGAGGAGAGAGGACACAATTTGGTCTGCATTCAACTGTCCTCAACTGCTCTCATCCTAGAAACTGGGTAATGAGGGTATATCCCTTCTGATTGCATTTCAGGAGATGGTTCCCAAGTCTTTAAGACAGTCCTGGACTGTGAAACTGGCAAGAGGCTTTTTACCAAGATGTATGTATACTTCAAACGGGCAGAGAAAGAATTTATGTTTTCTAAAGAAAATGCTCTAAGAAAAGGGAGGTCAGGTGCTTAGTCAGGAAGAAATTTAGTCAAGCCGAGGGGAGTATTGAGGCAATCTTGGTTGATTTCTAAAACAGATACATCATTAATTTAAAATTTCTTTTGTGTGTAGGATAATCCAGGCTATTTCCAATGTCTGCCTCTATAGCTTCATCTGTTGCCATACTGCCTTTTCCTAAAGCCTACTAATGCTCCCTGGCGTTATTGGCTGTGCCTACACCATTCTAGAAATGGACCTGAAGTCTTACCTTGTCCTGGCTGTTCTCTGCTCTCTGGATACCTTTCATAACTCTCTGGGACCTCCTGTCCAGACACTGCTCCTGACTCTCTCTGGTGCTCAGTTCCAAGCGATCGGTGCTTCCTTCCTCCATGGACCCCTAGAGTCTACGCTGCTTTTATGGCACTGTCTCAGTTTTAAGGGCCTCAGTTGATTTTGAGTTCCTCAGGGCACAAGCATATTTTATTCATCTTACTGGTTCCACCTGAAGAATGTTTGGTTCTCAATAATCCATGTGGTATAAGGTATGATATATCTTGTGGGAAGATCTGTCAGTTTTTTTCCTCCTAAAATTTAGATCTCACCAACTAGGGAAAAAGGCCTAGAGTATTTTATTTATAATACTTGCCATGCTATGTTGCTAGTGCTTTTTGGAGTACAGGTCTTACAGTGGCTTCCACTAAGAAGCATGTATGATATAAAGGGAATAATTGCCTGCGTTTCTGTTTAATGGCAAGAATTTTATTCTGAATATCCAAACGCTGTTAGGAATGTGTTTAATAATCCTGCTACTGTAAAATGCTCTTGTTAAGATCTCAGGGTGATGAGGCCTTACCCACCATAGGGGTTCTGAGTAAAACACTTCATAAATTATTAGAATTTTAGATGGTATGGAAATAGATGTAGAGGGGTCATGTGGGTGTCGGTCAGATTCTTTGGCCAAGCTGCATGAAATGAGAGTGTGGAATTGCACAATTATGGATTGACAAGTTGGTTTAATATCAGCTCGAGAGAAGGCATCCACTATAGGGTCACTGCATTGATGAAGCAATACAGCATCGCAGGCTCTAATGGCTTTGGGTTTGCAAAAGGTTTCATGGGATGTGGACCTTCAGGGTTCAGCTTTGGAACCCATGAGAAGAGCCAAGGTTTGCACCTATAATTGTTCTGGGGGCATCCTATGATTATAACTTCAGACCTTTGAATGGGGCTGAAGAGGGGAAAAAAGACTTTAGAATTAGCAGAAGAAAATGAACATGAAGACAAAAAAACCAATAAGTGGTCACAGAGCTGCCAAGAGTGAAGACGGTAATGAGACAGAATTAGTTCTTACTGACAACTTGAAATTGCCTGGAACATTATAAAAATCAATCAGCCTGTTAAAAGCAGACTTGGTGACCACTGGATGGTGTGATGTTTGCAATTTGTCTGCACACAAATTTAGAGAAGCCAGTGGAGATTTAACCTAATACATAGCTTTTGGTTGGTACACAGCTTTTGGAAGAGAAGGCTCAAAATTAGTTTCAACCCAGGTTATTTTTCTCCAGCAATCTTAAAAATCCGTAGGACTGAAGTTAGTTGATTAGTTCTCCAAAGTGTATCTATTGCTGTCTTGATGTCCTTACTACATATGAGAAATTTCAGTCTCTCTCTTTTTTTTTTTTCTGCTGAATGTTCCTTTGTGGCTTATGTTTCTTTTTCTCCCCCGCTCTAGTGGCATTTAACCTTATTATTGTAGCCCTCAAAATTTTGATTTTGAAGAGGTGTGGGAAAGTATTAGCCTACTAAATTCTATCAGAGGTGGTGGGTGCTGAATATGTAGAAACCCTGCAAGGAATTTTTGATCTCTAGGAGAAGATGAGTAAGCCAATAATTGCAATTTGTACAAAGTCTTGACAGGAATTGCCTAGCCTTGAACTTGTACAACTTGGCACATGGGTAGAATTTTGTCTGATGGCTTAAAAAACTCTCAGGGAGATGGATGTGTTGACAAAGGAGATTGTAGACATAGGGGAAAGCAAATACAAAGTGTCAAGAGTATGAACAAATCTTGAGGCCATTATGTGATGTTCGGGGATTGTGAAGGCTGCAGGAGGTCAAAATGCCAATGGAGGTTGACTCAACTCACAAAGGGCCTGTGGTCAAAGGGCACCCTCTGAAGCCTGCGAGGAGCTATGGAAGTTCCTGCCTGCCCCGGGTGTTCATCAGAGCTCATCACGTGGCCAGGGAGGCTCGTGGTTAGCTGGTCTTCGATTTCTCCTGCCGCTATGGGAAATGGTCTGGAAGGGATGAGTCTAGAACAGGGTTCTCAAATGGGAGCATTTTTTCTCCCCAAGGAACATTTGGCAATGTCTGGAGGTATTTTAGGTTGTTACAATGTGGGGATTGCTACTGGCACTTACTTTGAGAGACCAGGGATGCTGCGGCACCTCAGGATGCACAGGACCCTGCCTTCCCTGCCTCTGCACCCCTACCCTGCTCCCCAAACAGTGATCCAGGCCAAAATGCTGTCAGTGCTGAAGTTGAGAAAGCCTGGTCTAGAATGAGAAGGTCATTAGGGAATACATAGAGTTGCAAATTTACTTAAACTACAAATGAGGTGTGTGGATAAAGCAGGTTTTTTAAAAAAAAAAATGCTTATTTTTTGTGGAGTGGGGGCAGGGGAGGGACAGAGAGAGGGAGAGAGAGAATCCCAAGCAGGGTCCATGCTGTCAATGCAGAGCCTGACATAGGGCTCAATCTCATGACTGAGATCATGACCTGAGCCGAGATCAAGAGTCGGGAGCTTGGGATGCCTGGGTGGCTCAGTCGGTTAAACGTCCGACTTTGGCTCAGGTCATGATCTTGCAGTTTGTGAGTTCCAGCCCCAAGTTGGGCTCTGTGCTGACAGCTCAGAGCCTGGAGCCTGCTTCAGAATCTGTGTCCCCTCTCTCTCTGCCCCTGCCATGCTCCTGCTCCGTCTCCCTCTGTCTCCCAAAAATAAACGTTTAAAAAAAAAAAAGAAAAGTCGGGAGTTTAACTGATTAAGCCAGCCAGGTGCCCCGAGAAAGCGTAGCTGCTTAGACTTGTCTCCAGCTGATCTGATATTCCTCAAGAGCCCACTTAGAGTGAGAAGGAAAAAAAATGAACATTATTTACTTGAATGCACTTTAGAACTTGTATGACCCAATAATTTTGGCAAATCCCTTTAGAGAGGGATCGGTCTTTGGGGGATCATTTCAGTCTCTTGGCTTGTTAAGACCATCTCCTCCCCTACTTTTCCTGATCTTAAAGTTAGTATCTGAGTTTATTGGAGGAGGGGGCTCATGAGACCTCATATTGATCTCAGAGTCTGGAAAATTCTTTGAAGAGCTCAGGAATCACTGCTGGGTGGAAGGAACTGCTATCCTATGGTTTTGAACCCAGAGTGACTCAGCAATGTTTTGTCTTCATTTATATATTTGAGTTCCATCTAAGATTTTGATTGAGAAAGGGTTGCGCTGAAAACATTTAAAAACTGCTTGAAGCAGTTTGAAGCCATCTATGCTGGAATGTGAGATAAAGACTTAGCTCAGTGTCCTGTGACCCATCAAGGCATTTTTATGGGTATCATGACATTTGTTTCTAGGTTTTGTCCCTGAGAAGTAGACTGCCCGAAACCTTTTAATCATAGCCAGTTTTGTCATCACTGCGTAGATTTGGATAAAATCTTTCCATCATGGTCAATATGTTCTTTACAAATGTAGCAATTTCTCATTGAATAGTGCCCTCCTAAGGGAACATAATAGATTTCATGGTTCTCCAATGAAGAGAGAAGGTGCTAACTAGCCGTGTGGCTCAAAGTACATCATTACAGTAACTACTTCCCTTTGAGGAATAAAGAGCCGGTATTACAGCCTGAAAATTCCCTTTTAATGCCAATAAAAAGAAATTTTCACACTTGTTCTATGAATATAGTTTTTTCAATAGACTCACTATTGCTGAGTCTTAGGTTTCAACCATGATATCAGAGGACAGTTAAATGAGACAAGGGTTGAACAGGGCTGAAAGGTTTATGATGAAGAATTAATAATATATCAATTACTATAAATAGCAGTCAGTATTTTTTAAGCTTGTTTTGAGAGAAAGTGTGAGTAGGGGAGGGACAGAGAGACAGAAAGAGAAAATCCCAAGGAGGCTCCTTACTGTTGATGTGGAGCCCGACTTGGGGCTTGATCTCATGAACCATGACGACATGACCTGAGCCAAAATCAAGAATTGGATTCTTAACTGAGCTACTCAGGTCCCCTGACAGTCAGTATTTACTGAGTACTTACTATGATCTAAGCACTGCTCTGAGCACTTCTCATTTACTAATGCTAATCCTCTCCACAACCCTACAGGTCAGTGCTTAGACAAGAAACTGAGGCATGAGGAGGTTAAGTACCTGCTTATGGTCACATGTGACTGACTGTGATTCAGACCCAGGTGGTCTGGTTCCAAAGCCCAAGTGCTGTGTTTTTTTGCCTTTGGATGGATTGTTTTCTCGCTTTAAGGCTTTCTGCAGTGAGATAGTCCATCTGTCCTCAGTAGGAAAACAACATTGTGTCATCCATCAGTGTCCTTAAGCAAAGATCTGGAACACTTGGATCTTTAAAGGGCAAGGCACAGAGATGTGTTTTGTGGGGGGATTTAGTGAAAATTCTAGTAGGAGTTGTGAGCTCCAGAATTCTACCCATTTGTGACCATCATGTTGTCATGGACGGTCTACCCTGGATTTGTGTGACTCCAGGATGTGGAGCCAAGAAGGCGTTGAGGATGCATTCATGCACTTAGCAAATCCTGGAAGTCCGTGGTGGAAACCGCTCCTTGCCAGTGTTGTGGGTAGATCTATGGCTATTTATTCACAAAGGATTTATGATCTATTAGAGAGGATGCACATTTATTAAATACCAGCTTTGTGCCAAGTAATGTGCTAGGCATTTTACATTGATCTTTGGATTCTTTTGGAAGCTTTGGATTCTTCAAATGAGAGAATTCTTAGGAGTAGGTACTGTCCCTATTAGATTGATGGAAAACTGCATCTCAGCCAAGAGACTTGCTTAAGGTCACATAGCCAATAAAGAATGAAGCTTGAATCCAGTCCTAGAGTCAACCAAATAAAAGTGTCATTTTTTGATGAGACCTGTTTATGTATGGAGCTCACAGAATCCAAAGAAATGAAGAGTCTGATAGCTCTGGAGATGAGTGTTTTTTAAACTACTTTGCATAGAATTAAATTCCAGAAGATGTTTCTTTGGGGAGGGGAAAAAACCCTAAGTCTTTCTGTAGTCAAATGAATGTGAGAAGTAGCATACCATTTTCTTCTCAGGGATTCACAAAGTTCATTAGCATGATGAGACCCCCCAAAATCCTGCAGAGGAAAGGTTTTTAACATGTTAAATCCATCCAGTATTTCCAGACTTCCTGAGGAGTGGTCATCAGCAAAAGACCAGGGTTGGGGATTGTGATTTGAGGGAAGAAAGCCTTAGGAGAAACCAAAACATGGGTAACCTGCCATTGCAGAATTAAAGTACCAATTCATTTATGGCATCCAGAGTCTCTCTGAGTCATCCTAGATGTCAAAGGAGAAGGCACCAAACCCATGTGGCCCAAAGTCCTCTCTACTCGAAGTAATTTTATAAGGTCACTTCCTTTCTTTTAAACTGACAGATGATTTTTATTTTAGTTTGAGGTAGAATTCACATACTGTAAAATTGGCCTTTTGTACAATTCAGTGATCTTAGGTTATTCATAAGGTTAATATAAGAATATTCATAGGGGCGCCTGGGTGGCTCAGTTGGTTAAGCATCCCACTTCAGCTCAGGTCTTGATCTCCTGGCTTGTGAGTTCAAGCCCGGCGTCAGGCTCTGAGCTGTCAGCACCTCTGCCCCTCCCCCCCGCCCCCCCCCCCCCCCCCATGCTCGGGGTCTCTCTCAAAAACAAACAGTAAAAAAAAA
The DNA here is from genome assembly GCF_007474595.2 of Lynx canadensis. Classification (NCBI taxonomy): domain Eukaryota; kingdom Metazoa; phylum Chordata; class Mammalia; order Carnivora; family Felidae; genus Lynx; species Lynx canadensis. The sequence goes on from NC_044315.2 coordinate 19,799,523, forward strand.
TAAAAAATAAAAAAATAACATTCACAAGTGTAACCATGACACGAATTTGAGAACATTTCATCACCCTGAAAAGAAACAACATGCCCATTAGCGGTCGCTCCCCTGTTCCCCTTCACCCCACTGCTTGGCAACCACCGGTCGGCTTCCTGTGTCTGGATTTGCCTATTTTCGATATCTCCTATAAATGGAACCACAGAGTATGTGGGTTTTTTAGGCCTAGCCTCTTTCAACTAGCAACATGTTTGCAAGGTTTGCGTTTGTTGTAGCATGTGTCAGGACTTTATTCCTTTTTATGGCTAAATAAAAGGGATTGTTGGATGTGCCTTGCATTGGCAGTTGGGAAAGGATAGTGATGGGAGAGGACCCATCTTATCTATGATGGGGGAAGGGCAGAGGTGGGCCATCTGTTTATGTACACAGGTTCCTCACTCAGAGGCCATGTTGGTTTCATTGGAGGAGACCGGTGCTCAGGCCAGGGAGGGGAACCAAGCTTGGACCATCCGAGGTTTATTCTATTTGAGGCATGTGATCCACACATGCCTGGATTCATAGGAACAGAGGCCTCTGTCCCCTGTTTAGGGTCACTGTGGACAAGTGTGTTGACCTTTCTGTCACAACTTAACAGTGGATCTGTTTGAGTGGATAGAAGATAAAGGAAAGCAGAGGTCTTATAAATCTACCTACCAATTAAAAACCCTTAGATGGGTTTTCTTTTTTAAAATTGAAGTATAGTTGACACACAGGGTTATTAGCTTCAAGTGCACAACATAGTGATTTGACAATTCTGTATATATGTTGCCCCATGCTCACAAGTATGGCTACTGCTATACTCCCTAGAGGTAAAAGCCGGAAATGATATTTACTATTCTTAAAAGGGATAGGAATATCTTAAAAATACTTGGCCAATCCATATAACTTAAATATCTTTAAGTTCACTACTAAAAACACCTTCCTGAGGTGCCTGGGTGACTCAGTCCGTGAAGCATCTGACTTCAGCTCAGGTCATTATCTCTCAGTTCAGGAGTTTGAGCCCTGAGTTGAGCTCTGTGCTGACAGCTCAGAGCCTGGAGCCTATTTCAGATTCTGTCTCTGTGTCTGTCTCTATGTGTCTCTCTCTCTCTGACCCTCCCCTGCTCATATACACTCTCTCAAAAATAAATAAAAACATTAAAAAATTTAAAAAAAACCAACATTCCTAACATCCATCGTGATAGTTAGCCACTGTTTACTCAAAATCGTTTTTTTTTTTTTTTTAACTTCATTTATTTTGAGAGAGAATGTGCTGGGTAGCATGGGGGAGGGGCAGAGGAGAGAGAATCCCAAGTAGGCTCTGCACAATTAGCACAGAGACTAACTCGGGGCTCCATCCCACAAACTGTGAGATGGAGACCTGAGCTGAAGTTGGACACTTCAAGGACTGAGCCACCCAAGCACCCCTATAGTCACTGTGTTAATTGGCAAAACCTTTGGTGTTGACAGACAGATCATAAAAGTGTATGCATTTTTGCCTCTGGTGGGTTTCCCTTTTTATGCAATGTTTTTTAAAAAATTTTTTAATGTCTATTTATTTTTGAGAGACAGAGCATGAGCGGGGGAGGGGCAGAGAGAGAGGGAGACACAGAATCTGAAACAGGCTCCAGGCTTTCAGATGTCAGCACAGAGCTTGACACGGGGCTTGAACCCATAAACTGTGAGATTGTGACCTGAGCCGAATTTGGACGTTTAACTGACTGAGCCACCCAGGCACCCCTTTATGCAATGTTTCTATGAGGACTGCACATTGTCTCTAGAATTAAAGCTTAACCAACATATACATGATTTCATATTGTCTGTGCTGAAGCATATGTGAGTTACAGATCTAACTTCTGACTGTTGTAGAAACCCTGGATCAAGCTGTTCCCGATGATGTATTTCTGTGAATTTGACCATTATGTGAGTCAACTCACTTTACGTTTTAGCTTAAGCTGATATGAATTGAGTTCCTGACGGTTACTCTGAAAATAGTTCTGAAAAAGTGGAGTATTAGAAATATAGAATGGAGGGTAGATGAGCCTATATTGGTCCCTCTTAACTCTTTTCTCAATTTTCAACTAAACAATTTCTGATATTTGTAACTTAATGCTTACAGAAAATAGTAAAACCTTCAATATTTTAAGCTAGGCCCAGTTTTTTCCTGCCAGAAAATGCAAATATCCTCTACTGTGACGTTAAGTATCTTTCTAAATTTTAAAGCTGCCTTAGTGAAACCATCTTCTGAATTTATGCTCCTCCCCACCAAGCCAAGCTTCATGGGTGGGCACTTTGTTAAGCAGCTTTCCTAGAAGACTGAAGCCCTGGGACAAAAATGGAAAGCTTTATTTCGTAAACACATGTTAATAGCACAGGAAGTACTAGGATCCTCAAAACTAAAGATCATCAGGAAAGAATAGTTATTTCTTTTTTTTTTTTTTCTTTCTTCCATGGAAATCACTTCCAGAAGGCTCCAACATTAAAAAAAACCCAAAAACAAACAAAACCCAACTGATATTGAAAGCTACTGAATGGTCTCCTCATAAATCCCTATCCCTTCTCCAGGGTGAAGACATGATATTTTCAATTGGATCTCTGCCTTTTTGGCTCTGGGTCTATCTATGTTTCTTACAAGAGGAACAAGGGTGGTTCGAAAGCCTCCATGCAAAGAAGGGGTGGGCACCCTGGAACTTGTAGGAGGCCTGTGGTTCATGTACCCCAGTGGTTCCTTTGCTCCAATTGCTTTGTGATGGTGAAAGGCAGGACCTTGTGCTGCATTGATGAGTTTATTGGGGCCTGGAAATAGACATGCACTGGTGGACCTTACCCTCCGGTGGGAAGCTGGACAATAAGGAAAGGGTTATGTCAACTGTTTGTTTTTGTTGTTGTTTGGTTTGTTGGAATACCACTACCCCATTTTAACAGTCACTGTAACAGTGCCCGGAGGGAGACCGTTGATAGTCCTGTTGGCAGAGGCAGGGTTGAGAGACTGGGGTTGGGCAGGGGTCTGCTTCCTATTGAGGTTGGCCCCACAAGCCCTGAGATGAATAGGGGACAAATATCCATTTGTCCATGTGCCTGAATTGTTTGGAATAACAAGCCTAATTATATGAGGTCCTACTGTGGGTCTATTAGACCTAAGCCTTGGCAGGTGGACTTGGCAGCAGGTCATGTGACAACCATGGCAGGGGGAGGGGGGAAAGAAGCGGGTAATCATTCCAGCCTTGTGTTCTTAGCACCGAGGTTGTGACAGAGGCCTTCCTACTCGGGGTGTGGTCCACTGACTGGCAGCAGTGGCTTTCCTGGCAGCCTGTTAGAGTGTCAGGCCCCACCCCAGACTTGGTGAATGGGTCTGCTTTAAAAAAAACTTTTTTTTTTTTTTAACGTTTTCATTCATTTTTGAGAGAGGGATAGAGTGTGAGCAGGGGAGGGACAGAGAGAGAGACACACACACAGAACCTGAAGCAGGTTCCAGGCTCTGAGCTGTCAGCACAGAGCCCGACACAGGGCTTGAATCCACAAGCTGCGAGATCATGACCTGAGCCAAAGTTGGACTTAACTGAGCCCCCCCAGGCACCCCTGAATTAGTCTGCTTTTTAAAAAAGATCTCTGATTGCTGACTGAGGCACCTTGAGAAGCATGAGCAACAGACCTAAGAATGAATAGGGCTGAAACCTGCCCTCAACTAGGTCACGAATTTGTTGATGGAGACGGAAATGCAGGTATGTGTGTACTTAGGTGAAAGCTACAGTCAGGTAACAAGGGGCTAGGAGCACAGAAGTGGGTGTGAGCAATGCTTAATGGGCACAGGTGCAATGAACAGTGGAAGGAGCTTGGGGAGGGCTTTCCTGGGTAATGGCACCAAAGCTAAGATGTGGAAGAACTGGTCAAATGCAATGTTTTAGGGTTGCATAGATTTGAAGAACTCTGGGTTTGTACAAAGATGGGCTGAGGAAGGGTGAAACAGAACTCAGAAGACCAGTGTTGCAGATAAGACAAGCAGGACCTGAAACCATGTGGTTGGATTCTTCCAGACTTGGGAATGGTCCTAGGACCACTGCTGGAAGGTTTAGGGAGAGATAGTACAGAACAGGGCAGGACTAGAAGGCTTGGAAGGAGCATGATGTATCCTCTTGGTGCTTGAGCTGACTTTACTGAAACTTTGCAGAAAAACCTGCAGGAGTCTTCCCCTCAGTAGTAATGATGGATTTTCCCCCAGATGGATTGCTCCCTTTCTTTGTGCACTCACCCAGCTTGGAGCTGGCCCTAAATGGCGGTTCCTGAGTTTAACGGCAGAGGGAGAGGGCAGGCTGGCTTCCATTATTGGCAGATCATCACCCCTACTTTCCACTTTAGGTTTCTTTCTCATAAATATAAGTAGATGTAGACTTTCTCAAAGTGTTGGAGAACTTTGGAGGGAAGGAGGGAAAACAGTGCCATTGATAGCAATTTAGGTGATTCTATTTTTAGCAAACAAGATGGGAGATTGAATGACTATTGCGAGGGACCAAGTCTGAATGTCTCCTGGACTTGATTTTAGAACAGTGGTTTCTCAAATTATTGATTTGAAACAGAAGAACTTTTATTCTCCCTTGACACAAAAGCTCAGTATGTGAAATCATTTGGGGCTGGGGAGGGTGGGAGCATGAGTCTCCCCTCCCAAGTTGTGGCTCCTACTCACCCAGAAGGACTGTGTGGAACCACGGCGCTCTTGACAAACCATTTGGAAATCGGTGTAGTGGTATTAAAAAGATACGCCAACTTAGGAGACAGATGGCAACTGTTAGCAAATCATATATACTCCTACAAAGACACTCCTATTGTCTTTGCATCCTAAAACTAAAATAAAAAAAAAAACAACAGTTGTTAAGCATTTACGTGGTGGTCAATTCGGATTACAAAAAAACACATTAAGCTGTCAAGTGAGTGTTTAAATCATGAGGAAGTGAAATAACCGTTCTTGGGAAGGTGATGAGATGTCTCCCAGTGCATCTCACTCACAGCTTCCTGGGGAAGAGGCTGGTGTGGAGTGTAGCTGAGATAAGCTGTCTGCCTTTACCTTATGCGTAGGTGCTGGCTCCAGCCACAGAGTGTTCCAGAAAACAGCCTCTCGGGGTGAGTCAGCGTCTTCAAGGTGGCAAGCCTTCAAGAGGCTGGACTAGTGAGTCTGTTTGCTTCTTCCCACTCCCAAGCTCTAGCCTTCCCTCAAGACAGAATTCGTTTAAAAAAAAAAAAAAAAGTAAAAAATAAATAAAAAATAGGGAAAAAAACCACAAAAACCAACAACAAATGAAGGAAATTCCCCGAAGAATCTTCCCGAGGAGCAACAAAAACATCCATTGTAAACAGCAGGTTTGTCTTCTGACAGGTTTTGTTTGCAAATGATAACAATTACAGGTAATTTTTCATTTCAATTGGAGGAGCAGGTATTAAAAGGAGAGCAGGGGGGAGGGGGAATGAGAGCGGGAGGATCTCCCAAGTGCCTTATTCACTCCCGGGTCTACAACCTAACACGAGTGTGGAGGGCTAGGTAGTGTCTCCTCATTCCATTAAGTGAGATCTAATTGTGGCTGTTCGGTCTGTTGGCAGATGCAGTTTCTACATAACAACAGCCCAGAGACAGAGCTGCGTGATTAATGCCTCCAGCTGTCATATGCCCCATTATCTGTGCATTTGCATAACTTAATGGTTTAGGACAGGGGAGAGAGGATGCTTAATTTAATGTTTAGCAGGCCCTTGATAGCTGAATAATTTAAGAACTGTCAAGGGGGGTCAGTCCTACAGCGATTCAGCAAAGACAGCTATGATTTCTGCATATCGTTAAAATTCTTACTTAGGATAATTTTTTTCTTCAGGAAAAAAAAAAAAAACAATGCCTTAAAGGAAGCACGGACTTCCCCCCCCCCCCCCCCCTTAACCGTTTCCTCCCTGAGGCAAATGGAAATTTCATTTTTGACAAAGGTTAGATGGCCTGAGACACCTGGTGGGGGGGGGGGAGATGCGGTTACACTCACCTCCTATCTCCTTCCCCCTGGACCCCTGGGCACCCTCTCTCCACCACTCTGATTTTGTCTCTTGTTCTCTTTGTCTCCTCAACCGTCTCACCTCACGCACCCGGTTTTGTGACCCATTTACAATCTACCCTCCTCCCCTCGCTCACTTAGCCCGAAGGCTGATAGGGGAGGGGGCCCACAGGCTGGAGGGGAGGAGCAGAATTTGCTTAAAATCCTTGACCTGCTTTCTGTAGGAAACACTGTCAGTTTCATTAGTTGTTAATGAATATTATTAAACTAATCTGTCATTTGTTGTCTAATTACGTGTCACCGGGCATCACAGTGGCAGCTGAGGTGACTGGTAGTGAACAATTTTCCTCCTTGAATCCTTTTTTTTTTTTTTTCTTTAAACGGTAACAGGGAGAAATGATTAGCAATAAATTGAAGCTAGGTAACATTTTTTCCTTTTCCCCACTCTTTCAATAATTGTTTCCCCCCACATTCCGAACACCCCCAGGGGCTTTATCACCCCCAGCCTAGCAGCCCACCCCCACAGTGAGGTGAGACCCCAGCCATGCCAAACTTGGGACAGCCGTACTTCTGACATCTCCATCTTGCCTGAGACCCCAACTTCTCATGTTATGTCATGATTCCGTGGGCCTGGAGTTTGGGTAACACCTAGTGGCTCCACGTTGCACAGACTGGGTGCAGTGCTCAGGTAGTCTGGAGGGTCCAATTTAGCTTTGGCACCTTGATGGCTGCAGCTGGTTGAACGCAGGGCTTAGCTGGGCACCATTTTCTGTGTTGACTCACCCTCTCCACATGGTCCCTCCAGCAGGTAGTTGAACTTCTTTATATGGTGGCTCAGGGCCACCAGAATGAATATTGCAAAGACTGGATGTAGAAGCTGGCAGTGTCTAAAGGTGTGACCTAGCAGCTTTTATAGCATCGTTTCTACCATATCTGTTGGATGGTGCAGTCAGGGTCCACCCAAACTCAGTGTACTCGTAACTTGAGCTGCTGGGTGCAGTCCAAAAAATTGCACATCCCTACGAGGTGGACCTACTGAAAAGTGGGTTCAGATCTCAGTTGGGTCCTCAAAGCTGCCTGGCCAACATCTTGTGTTTGTGATTTCTCTCCAACTTGCCACGGCAGTTCTCTGAAATGTTCACTCCTCCCTGGAATGCCAAATCGAGCTTTTTCTCTCCAAGGATCTCATTTGAGTTAATCCTTAGGTGGTCTGGCTTCTATTTCTCAGAGGTGGCACGAACCTTCTGTTGCCTGAACACATCTATTTCAAACCCCAATCTATCACACATGTCCTTGCTTCCTTTCAAATCAGTCCTCCCATTGACTACATCCTTCATTTCCACTCTTTTCCTCAGGGACTGATGACTATTAATCCTTGCTTTTCTGGGTCCATTCTCTCCCCCCTATAAACATGCTCAATCTCACCATGCAATAATAGCAATATAGTTTTTGGAAGAGTTGTCTGTGTAGAATACAATTGCGTGTTCTCTTGTTTTTCATCTATTGCTTCTTGTAGTCAGATTCTAGGACCTCCCCTCCTGGACATCACCTTAGAGAAGGTTACTGGGACTAATCAAGTATCCAAAAGTCCGAGGTGTGTTGTGTGTGTGTGCGTGCGTGTGTGTGCATGCGTGTGTGTGTGTGTGTGTGTGTGTGCATGTGCATGTGTGTGTCTTTTGAAAGAGAGGGAGAGAGAGACTCTTGAGCAGGCACCATGTTCAACACAGTGCCCGATTTGGGGCTCAGTCCCATGACCCTGGGATCACGACCTGTGCCAAAACCAAGAATCGGATGCTCAACCAACTGAGCCATCCAGGTGCCCCCAAAGTCCGTTTTTAGCCCTTATCTTGCTTTCTTTGCACCATTAACCTCCTTCCCTCTCAAACTTTGTCTTCAGCTGCTTCAATTTTACCAGCTCTTATTTCTTCTATCCTTCTGTTTGCTTGCAGAATCACTTTAAGGTTTTCTTGTTACTTATTTTTTATTGTATGTATGTATTTTTAAAGTTTTTTTGCACGTTTGTTTATTTTAGAGAGTGGGGGAGGGACAGAGAAGGAGAGACAGAATCCCAAGCAGGCTTCACACTGTCAGCACAGAGCCTGATGCGGGGCTCAGACTGAGGGACCGTGAGATCATGACCTGAGTTGAGATCAAGAGTCCAACGTCCTACCACCTGAGCCGCCCAGGCACCTCAAGGTTTTCTTTTTAGATTTCTCTTTCCCAAATGTTAATGTTTCCCTGAAGTGTGTCCTTATGTCTTTACTCCTGCCTTTCTCCCTACATGGTGGCAAGTCATGGGCATATCAATTGCTGCTTATTCTGATGAAGATTCCCAAGCACATCTGGCCCAGATCCCTTTCCTGAGCAACAAGCATTCCTATGTCTATATGTGTGCATGTGGATAGTTACTAGACTTTTTTTTTTTTTTTTTTTTTGGAGAAAGCATGTGCATGAGAGCTGGGGAGGGGCCAAGTGGCAGAGAGCCCTGATGCAGGGCTCCATTCCACGACCCTGGGATCATGATCTGAGCTGAAATCAAGACTTGGATGCTTAACCAACTGAGCCATCCAGGTGCGTGACTTAATAGACATTGTGACCTGGATGTCTGCAGATGACTCAAACTCCACACATCTGAACTAGGACCCACGTTGGGGCGCCTGGGTGGCTCAGTCGGTTGAGCGGCCGACTTCGGCTCGGGTCATGATCTCGCGGTCTGTGAGTTCGAGCCCCGCGTCGGGCTCTGTGCTAAGAGCTCGGAGCCTGGAGCCTTTTTGGATTCTGTGTCTCCCTCTCTCTGACCCTCTCCTGTTCATGCTCTGTCTCTCCCTGTCTCAAAAATAAATAAGAAACAAACGTTGAAGTAGGACCCATGTTCAACCTCCATTTCCACGTTGTTTCAAGCCTATAATTCTTCTACTCCTTTCTTTTCATGTTTAGTCACTAAATTCTACAGACTCCCTGAGTATGTCTTTTCTTTATGGCCTTCATATCAGTCCTTATTATCTTCCCAGCATGATGGCAACCAGTTACCTATGTTCCTTCCTTTGCACCTTCTCCACCCTCACTCTGTTACTACACGGCCACCAAAGAAATGCTTCCAAATTGCAAATTTGAATACATCACTGCCTTACTCAAAATCCTTCAATGGTTCCCCAATCTGAAAGATTAAAGTTCAAAGTTTAACCTTGAAATAGGACATACTTTTTGCCTCCCAGCTTTATTTCTCCAGGTTCCTCCCCATGCCCTATGCTCCAGTCTCATTGCTGGTTTATGCATTCATGCCTTGGCATGTGATTGGTTTTTCTGCCCAGAGTCCTGCCCTTCCTCTTTCACTAGGCAATTCCTTCCTATTCTCTAACTCTCCACTTAAGTTTAAGATGCTTTAGATCTTGCTTCTTGGGAAACATTTGGGAATGGCGGGAGGAATTTGTGGTTGTCACAAATTTGGGTAGTACTGGCCAGGAATGCTGGTAAACATCATATAATACCCAGGATAGCCCCCTCCTCCTCCCAACAAAGAATTATCTGGCCTAAAATGCCAGCAGTGCTGCGTTTGAGAAACTACTGAAGTTTGCACTGTACTACTACTCCTTTTTATTTGCCTGTTATATGTATTTGCCACATGGCATTTTACTTATTTGAACTGTTTCTCCCTTTAGATGATATGAACTGGAGGACAAGATTTTTTATCCTGGAATATAGAACATCTTAAGCATTATTTTAGGAAATGACTTTTGTTGATATTATTTATACATTTCTCCTGTCTACTCTCCTAGCTGTTCTCGAAACTGCTATCAATCTTTTGCACTTTAGAGTGAATGAGACTTGGTTTGTTTCTTGAATAGCTTTATTGGCACAGGAGGGTAGCTTAAGGAGGAGATGGAATGCAAAGGGAGCATTGAAGAACTCCTGGCTTGTCAGTCAATTGAGCATGTGACTCTTGATCTTGGGGTTGAGTTTGAGGCCCACATTGGGTGGAAATAACATTAAATTTAAAAAGTACTAAAGTTGTTGATTGTCTCATGAGCTTTTCTTCCTCCATTCTCTGGATTTTGATATTCTCTTTTTAATTTTTATTTAAAAATTTTTAATGTTTGTATTTTTGAGAGGGAGAAGGAGAAGGGGAGAGAGGGAGAGACAGTGTGAGCAGGGGAAGGGCAGAGAGAGAGAGAGGAAGACACAGAATCCAAATTAGGCTCCAGGCTCCGAGCTTTCAGCACAGAGCCCCATGCAGGGCTCAAACCAATGAACCATGAGATCATGATCTGAACCAAAGTCAGACACACAACTGACTGAGCCATCCAGGTGCCTCTGTTTTAATTTGAAAGAGAGAGAGAGAGAAAGAAAGAGGGAGAGATGGAGGGAGAGGGAGAGAGAGAGAATGCAAATGGAGGGGAGGGGCAGAGGGGGAGAGAGAATCTTAAGCAGCCTCCATGCTCAGTATGGATCCTAATGTGGGGCTTGATCCCATGACCCTCAGTCAGACACTCAACTGACTGAGTCACCCAGGTGCTCCTCTTTTTTTCTCTTAAATTTCAAATGCTTTTCAGAATGTCTTCAGGCAGGCTTGATTACTGTCACTTCCTAGGACTTCTAACAGTGAGGACCAAGATGAGGGGTGCTGTTTGTATGTTGGTTCCTGGTTTACTCTCCCTTTCCCATGCTCTCTGTATTGCTGGGGGTGGGGGGCAAAATCTGCCAACTCCATTATCAAAATTCCCTTGCTGCATGGCTTCCTCTGCAAATGGGAGGCACTGGTAGAGATATGAAGGCAGGAGAAAGGAGATATTTACTGTGCTTCTGAAGTAGAGGCAGTAGTGGTGATAGAAAAGTCTAGACTCCTGGCATCCTGCCAGGCAGTGGGTACTCCTGCAACAAAGCCCTTGTGGATTCTGGGTCCAGTAGCAACAATGACTGCTGTGGACAACTTGAGGCTCCACAATTTCTGCAAAGAAACCACAGCTATGGTTCTAACCCTCCCCAGAGATGGGTACAGTGGCAGTGGTGTGGAGGTCATGGACTCTGAGAGATCTTTTCCTTTTTGATACCCCAGTCTTGGGGATGGGAGCAACTTTTTGCAAATACTTGCAATTTCTCTAACTTCATCTGTTGGCCACCACCACCCCCTCCAATATCTCTTCCCAGATGTTTTCATTTCCTGTGTTAAATTCCCTCTCTTTGAAATACCTAGAGTGGTTTCTGTTTTTCTGATGAGACATGGAATGATACAGTATGAGTATGGCACGTTTTCTTTCCCAGGAATGTTTATTTCCTGGGTTATTGATGTTTAGATTAATCCTTAGGAAATTTAAGTTCCTGGAGATGAGTATGAACCCTAGGAACTGTGGTGTTTGAATTCTAATACAAAGGGAAATGGTCTTTGACCATTAAAGATGAGATTTGCTACCTTTTTTGATAGGACATTTAGGATTCAAGGCAAGATTGCCCACCTCACTACTTTAAATCTTGATAGCCTTTTCCCATTGAATAAATCAATGGATTTGATAGAATTTTCTACTCTGTGAAGTTAGAAACGAGTCACTATTTTTTCTCATTGAGGAAAACACATTACTTGGATACAACATAAGTCTCAGAAGTATGTGGTGCTTTGATGATCTCATGTGCTATATGAGCATGAAATGATTATGCAGGAGCTAGAATAACCTCATTTGCTCCCTCACATAACCATGCCCCTATCAGGTATGTTTTCTGGAAGCTATTTAACACATTGTGATGCTTTCTTATCATAATCAGAATAAAATTCAAACTATTTACCCTAGCCTCTGTTTGTGATTTTAAGCTCTCCTAGATTCCCATGCCATACCTTCTCCCAGTAATCACCGTGTTTTTGCCAATACTGGCTTTTCTGTGCTTCAAATACTGAAGCTTGTGCCTATCTCTGGGTTTTCATCCTTATTGCCTAGAACACGCTCTCTATGGATCCTTTCTTGGTTGACGCTTTCTGATCCAAATCTCCACTTCTTCAGGGATGATTTCATTAATGATTCTATCTTAGATTACCCCTGTAAGCCTCCACTCCCTGGTTCTCTTGGATGTCTAGTAGCTCAGACTGCTGTGGTGTCATCTAAAGTTATCATTGGCTAGTTTACTTGCCATTTGCCCTTCTCCTGCTATGAATGTAACCTCTACTGGGGGTTGATGCATTTTCTTCACAGCTTTACCTCTAGAGTTTCAGATATTCTGTGGGACATAGTAAATGCCTAATAGACAGTTGGTGAATGACTTAATTATATGCCTACTGTGCTTTCTACTCAATTTCAGTACTGAACATGTGCTTTGTGAACAGGACTATGATGAGGGAGAAAGGTGAGACATGACACCTCTCTGAACTGGTGTTGAATGAGGTGGAAGGGGTCAATAACCACAGTCCCCACCCCAGCAGCAACCAATTGATACTGAACGTGATATACCAGGTACTTTGCTAAGTGTCTATAGATCTCATTGAATTCTCTTAACACTAGATGACCTAGGTCTGAATAACCCCAAATTACATACGAAAGCTGAAATAGAGAGGGGTAGTAACTACCCCAAATCACATAGGAAGTCGATGGCAAAGCCCAAAGTTGAATGTTAAATCAGTTGAATCGAAAGCTGTACTTGTAACGTCTCTACAGCACAGGTTTTCAAACACCTAATTTTGCTTTTCAGGATCCTTGTTATATCAAAAAAATCTGGATTTGATTCTTTAGATCATCTCCATTTTAAAGAGGTAGATGAGAGAAAGATAATTCTATTTTCTATTGAAAGGCAAAAATATTAGCTAAACAATGAAAGTTTCCTCCAAACTCTGGGTCATTGCCCTTGAATTTATGGCTAATTCAGACCTCCATCCTATTCCTCATCCTTTAGGAGAGTTGAAAGAGTGGTGCAGAGAAGGAAAGGTGAAGGGGGTACACACAGGAGGTAAAGATAATGTGATAAAATTTAGAGTCCAGTTTTAAAATGTGCTTTTCCATGATGCCTCAGAAGATTCTCTCCTGTCTATTTTGCCTTTCTGCCAATCAGAAATTTATTTTATATTTATTTATTTTTATTTATGTAAAATGTTTATTTTGAGAGAACTAAAGTGGGGAAGGGGCAGAGAGCAGGGAGAGAGAATCCGAAGCATGCCCCATGCTTGGTATGGAGCCTGACATGGGGCTCAATCTCACCACATGTGAGATCATGACGTGAGCTGAAATCAAGAGTCAGATGCTCAACTGACTAAGCTACCCAGGTGCCCCCACCATTTTAAAAGAAATTTATTCTCATTACCAATAATCTACTAGACTAGCTGTGGAATAGCTATTGACATCAGGGTCAATTGGTTTAATCATTAGAATGCTTTCTGCCTATTTCATGTGTGTTGATTAGAGGAAACAGGAGATTGGATAGCAGAGAGTTGGACACCTACATGGGGAGGGCAGGTGAAGTTCTAATCTGTTGTGGTGTTGTAGGAGGGTGCTGGCTGGTTGGGGTTCAAAAATGGGGAGTGAGATCTAGTGGGATTGAGGCATAGAGATAACCAAGATAAATGGTTTTCCAGCCTCAAAGGACCACAGGTGACTGAACCCTACAGGGCATACAGAAGCAGCTCTTGATATAAGCAATGATCCCCTCTCTTTCTGTGGGCCAGCATCGAAACCCCTGCTTTCATCTTCCTTTTGACACACTTGGCAACTGATTATTGATCCAGGGTTCAGGGCTGGGGAGAGGCAAGATCTTAGGCTCTGCTGGGAAGATGAAGGTCTCTGAGATGACTACCTATTTCTTGGACTTTGCGGGGATTTCCCTGATTAGCCTGAGTCACTCACCCCTGGCCAGAGTTAAACCCCACGGTGAGTAAAGAAATAGAGGAAACAGGAGAGGCCACATGTAAGCATTAAACTCACAGAGTGAGCATTCGGATATTCTTGTCTTGGCTCTTTGTCCATGGCTCTAGAATGAGCTTCAGGTTGGGGTGTGGGGAAAATCTCTCATTTTAGGGGGAGAGGAGCAGAGGGAACTCCTAGCTTTCCCCAAATTTCTGTAAGAAACGGATCTGCTTCACCCTACTGGAAACTATCAACTTTAAGCAAACAAACCCTAGGAAGCTTCTCTGTAATGGCAGAATAAATCTACGCTTATATTTCTCTTGAAATAACAAGGAGATGAAATACAAAGAAAAAACCTTGCGCTCACTAACATAAATCAGCCCTGTTGTTGTGATCAGCACATATGGTATGGTTACGTTGCCCACTGCTCTGAGACCCGCTAATAGAAGACCATATGTGCTTCCGCAAGATCAAAACACAACAGGCCTGGTTTAAGACTCCGTGGTGGCCCTGACTCTGAACTTAACTTGTGTTTATTGGTTTGTGTTTCTGCTTTAGCACATTCTTACTGCCATAGTCTCTCCCGTTCCCTCATTTTTTTCTTTCCTATCTTTTGGATGCTGAGAGGGCTGGATAATTTAAAAACTTGTGCTTGGACTTTGTAGAGTTCTGGTAGTGGGCTGAGGCCTTGAGACACAGGAGCCAGGAAGGGGAGTCATTATTGATGATGCCTGTAGGATAGAGCCCTCTCTTATTGCTTGAAGGTTTGTCCTTCTTCCCCCCAGCTTTGAAATATTGACAGGGGTTCCTGGGTGGCTCAGTCGGTTGAGCGAATGACTTTGGCTCAGGTCATGATCTCATGGTTTGTGAGTCTGAGCTGCCGCATCGGGCTCTGTGCTGACAGCTCAGAGCCTGGAGCCTGCCTGTGATTCTGTGTCTCCCTCTATCTCTCTCCCCCTCCCCAACTTGTGTGTGCACTCGCGCGCACTTTCTCTCTCTCTCTCTCAAAAAAAAAAAGTGTAAAAAAAAAAACCATAATTGACAAAAAAACTCCACACATTTAAGGTGTCAAAGGTGATCACTGGATATGCATATACATGGTGAACAGATTACCAGCCAAGCTAATTAACATCTGTCACCTCACATAGTCCACTTTGTGCCGAAAATACTTCAGATCTACTTCCAGCAAATATCAAATAGACAACACAGTATTAACAAGTCACCATGCTATACATTAGATCACCATGCTATACAGAAAAACACTTGACTGTTGGAATACACTAATTACAAGGAGTTTAGAGATTGAGGTTTAAGCAATGAAAAGAGGCTTTGTTTGGTTTTTCTGTCCCCCTTTGATTGAAGTGTAGGAATACAGATTTGTGGTGGGGCAGAGTGAGAGGACCCACTGTTTACTTTGCTACATAAATTTAAAGTGAACGAGGAGCTTCTGGGTGGCTGAGTCAGTTAAGCCTGAGTCTTGATTTTGGCTCAGGTCATGATGTCATGGTCCTGAGATGCAGCCCCATGTTGAGCCCCATGTCGGGCTTCACGATGGGGGTGGAGCCTGCTTAGGTTTCTCTCTTCATTTCCCTCTGCCTCTCTCCACCATGTTAACTGTCTCAAAAAAAAAAAAAAAAAAAAAAGTCTTTATCCAGCCAGCAAACGTATACTGAATCCTGACTATGCACAAGGCTCTATGCTAATTATTAGATTGTTCGTTAGACCTTGTAATGCTCCACAGCCACACGTGCACAGATGCCCTCTCCATCCTGCCAAGGTCAAAAACAAATTCTTAAATCCATGAAGAGCATTCTTGCCACTCTTTCCTGGAGCCCGTTGTCACTGTAAGCAACATGCAGAAAATTAAATTGAGCTGTTAAATCGCATTTCTGTATCTGGTCATTCACTTCCTAGAACCTGCCTGTTCTCCCAAAGACACCACTGACGGTCAGAAGAAATGAAAACACCATCTGTGCTCCAAGTGTGTTCTCTTCCTTGAACTTCAAAGTGACTAGAGATCCATTTGCATCAAGAATGAGAGTATCTTTGGGGCACCTGGGTGGCTCAGTTGGTTAGGCTTCTGACTCTTGGTTTGAGCTCAGGTCATGATCTCACGGTTCCTGAGTTGGAACCCTGCATCCACCTCTGGCTCTGTGATCACAGTGCTCTGTGTTCACAGCACTGAGCCTGCTTAGGATCCTGTGTCTGCCTCTTTCTGTCCCTCCCCTGCTCGTTGCATGTCTCTCTGTCTCTGTCTCTCAAAAATACATGTTAAAAAAACTTTTTAGAAGTAAACAGGTGAGGATGCGCAAATGAAAACCCAAGTTATAAATGGGACTGGATGCACGGCGCATCGTATTTTGGGAGCTGAAAGAACCGTGGGAACATAAATGTGTTTATCTTTGGGATGAACGTTTGAGAGTGGTGCCTGGTTAACATGTTACCTTCTGACTTGTTATGACCTGTGTTTACCTGCTTTTCCTGCTCACGGGAGATCCCAGGTAGGTCTGAATAAGCTCCTGATGGAAGCTGGACTTTACGGGAGCCAAAGATTCTGATGGCAGGGGGGAATAAAATGCCAAACTTGTTACTGAGGTAAAACTTGGTTATCGTTTGAATGAAAAAAATATCCTCTTTGTCATATTAATAATGACCTCATTCAATGATGTCATTTTCTGAGTCCTGGGCTGTAGCATCCCCATGAAACCAGGATATCTGCCAAGACTCCTTCATTGCAGGCTGGGTGACCATGGTTTCATTAAGTTTGATGTATCTGGGCTTTACATATTTTCCCATGCTGATTAATCCTATGCCATGTCAGTGCCACAGAATTATATCGTTTCAAAGTCAACATTGACACCTTAATCCAATTTGGGTTAAAAGGGGCAACTACCTTGAAAATGGTGTCCTTTATTTAGAAAATTTTTCAGTGGTGACTTGGGACATCATTGACTTCCTAACTGTAAAGGGGGATGTGGCTCTCTGTGTAGCAATGTGACACAGTGGAACAAATGCCAAATAGTTCGAGGTGTGTTAGGTATGAACAGGTAGCATTGTTTAGGGCAGTGGTTCCTAAACCCAGGTGATCACTGGAGTGAATGGGGCAGGAAGGCTGTTAACATCACCAGGCTCCCACATCTGAGGATTCCGATTCAAGAGGCCTGGGCTGCGTCCAGGCATCTATCTAGAAAGCTTCTTTAGGTAATGCTGGTGATCACTGGGGTTGGGAAACACCAGCTGGAAAACCCTTATCTCGAGTTTCAGTTCAGGTTCTGCTATATTTTCATTCAGTCAACTGCCCAGCTAATCAACCAGCTGTTACATGCCAGGCCCTGGGCAGGGGGCTGGGGGGCAGAGGTTAACAAGACTGATGTCCCCTGCTAAACCATTTAATGGCTCTGGGCTCCATTTTCTCATTTCTGAATAGAGGTTAGATGAGATTTCAAGTCTTGCCCAACTCTCAACCATCTGTGATACTTAAGAAACCGAGCCCCTGAACTCAAGTGCCTTTCAACTTCTTTTTGGTTCTTAGTGCCAAGTTGACATTTTCCAATTCCAGTTTTCTACCTTGCGTTAGACCTTTGCCTCAAAGCAATGGTACTTCCTGTCTGCCTGATGGAAATGATAAAAGATTTCCTCTCTACTTCTGGAAGCTACTGAGCTGAGAACTTCCCCAAGGCTTTATCAGGGCCCTCTTACTCCTCTTCATCATGGTAGCGCTACTGACACAACTTAAAAAAAAGGTGGCTCCCGCTTTGTTGGGTGAAAAGCCCTTGCATTTTCCTCTTCTAGTCCCATCAGAGGCCCAGATGAGCTAGATACAAAGCTCTAAAGGCAGGTGAAAATGGTACAAATGTGGACCTTTCAAAGCAAAGGGGCTGAACTAAGGGGGAGAGCACATTTTCTCAGCACCTACCAGGATGGGATGGAAAGTGGGCTGGGTGAGGGGGTTGCAGTCAGAGACCCAGTCTGCCTTTAGTGCACAGTAAAACCTAAAACAACACGCAACCTGAAAAGTAAAGAGGTTTTCACCCACTGGCTCTATGTGAACTTGGAACTTTCAAAATGTAGATAGAATGGAGTTTATTGTTTTCTATAGAACTCTTTCTATAATCCAGGGAAGTTATTGTTTGTTAGTGTCATTACAGTAAAGCTGATGCAACTTCTTAGGATCAAGGAGATTGTCTCTCATTCACAAGGGTCTGAAAATTTCAGGACTCCTCAGAGTGAGCTTTGAAGGTTGTTGTACCCCCTGAAAAGTGTCTTGTAGCTCTGCCTTGGAGAAGGGAAAGGTCAGGAACCTACTGTGTGTTTTCAGGCTTGCCCCACTCAGATGGTTCTAGAAGCTATCAGTTAATATAGGTTAGTGAAGCAGGTGGTGAAATTCCTGGTCTAAAGGGCACTACTGTTAGCCCCAGTGATGGTCAGTTTTTGGGGATGTGAAATCAGTGTTGCTAGATCTTTGGAATTTTTCCAACTAGAGATCCAGATTTTTTTTTATGGTGGCAGACAATGCATTTTTTTTTTCTTCTCATCTACTTAAGAGAGCATGAGCAGGGGCAGAGAGAGGGAGACCCAGAATCCAAAGCAAGCCCCAGCCTCTGAGCTGTCAATGCAGAGCCTAACACGGGGCTTGAACTCAATGAGCTGCAAGATCATGACCTGAGCCTAAGTCAAACACTTAGCTGAGTGACACCTAGGTGCCCCTATTGTGGTGGACCATTTAAATTATAACTGCACACATACCCCTGACAGCTTTTGAAGCTAGTCTTATCACAGCCCAATTTCTGTTTGTTACTCACATGAAAGACTTTGGCTACTCGGAAGTAAGCTGAGGGAATGCACACACCCACAATCCTCTGAAAGGTTGAACCTCTTCTTCGTGTTTATTGTGATGGAATCCAGTTACGGAAGCTTGAGGTTGGAAAGCAGAGCATAACACCTGGTCTAGGTAATCATTCTGAGGTACTGTGTGAGGATGTGCGATCTTAGTTAGATGCAGCAGGGCTATTTCTGATATGGCCTTTCTGTTCAGTAGCACAGCGTGTGGTGCTCCTGGGAGTTGGATGTTAGAAAAGCTGAGTAACTGTCCATAATGGTTTTGTATCAAGGCATCTCCACATGGAGGTTCTTTCAGCTGGACGTGGAGTTTGATTGTGAACACTATTGCTTTCTCGTATCCTGTGCCTGCTTAGTTCAGAGCTGGGTTCTTTTAATGCTTTCCCCTTCTCTGAGAAGTTACCACCTTCCTTCTCTTCTGAAGGTGTGCTTTCCCCAGATCCCTCCCTCTTTGACTTACAGAGTAGGGTGTAAATCACTTAAGTTCTTTCTCCTCCTTATTTGTGCTTTGGGGTAAGGGTGATACATCCCATTTCAAGAGTTGTGAAGAGAGCAAAGAAGTCAGGGTGCTTTTCAACTGGGTGTGGGGACTTAAATTTTTTTCCCTTTTAAGTTTCTATGGAGATCAGAAAAAATTCTTAGATGTCTCCTGTGTAAGATTTAACACCTTGCCATTAAGTCAAAATGTAAGACACATCTCCTACAACTGCATAACTTTTGAATCTTATTTTTTTTTATATATATGAAATTTATTGACAAATTGGTTTCCATACAACACCCAGTGCTCATCCCAAAAGGTGCCCTCCTCAATACCCATCACCCACCCTCCCCTCCCTCCCACCCCCCATCAACCCTCAGTTTGTTCTCTGTTTTTAACAGTCTCTTATGCTTTGGCTCTCTCCCACTCTAACCTCTTGTTTTTTTTCCTTCCCCTCCCCCATGGGTTCCTGTTAAGTTTCTCAGGATCCACATAAGAGTGAAACCATATGGTATCTGTCTTTCTCTGTATGGCTTATTTCACTTAGCATCACACTCTCCAGTTCCATCCACGTTGCTACAAAAGGCCATATTTCATTTTTTCTCATTGCCACGTAGTATTCCATTGTGTATATAAACCACAATTTCTTTATCCATTCATCAGTTGATGGACATTTAGGCTCTTTCCACAATTTGGCTATTGTTGAGAGTGCTGCTATGAACATTGGGGTACAAGTGCCCCTATGCATCAGTACTCCTGTATCCCTTGGATAAATTCCTAGCAGTGCTATTGCTGGGTCATAGGGTAGGTCTATTTTTAATTTTCTGAGGAACCTCGACACTGCTTTCCAGAGCGGCTGCACCAATTTGCATTCCCACCAACAGTGCAAGAGGGTTCCCATTTCTCCACATCCTCTCCAACATCTATAGTCTCCTGATTTGTTCATTTTGGCCACTCTGACTGGCGTGAGGTGATACCTGAGTGTGGTTTTGATTTGTATTTCCCTGATAAGGAGCAACGCTGAACATCTTTTCATGTGCCTGTTGGCCATCTGGATGTCTTCTTTAGAGAAGTGTCTATTCATGTTTTCTGCCCATTTCTTCACTGGGTTATTTGTTTTTCGGGTGTGGAGTTTGGTGAGCTCTTTATAGATTTTAGATACTAGCCCTTTGTCCGATATGTCATTTGCAAATATCTTTTCCCATTCCGTTGGTTGCCTTTTAGTTTTGTTGGTTGTTTCCTTTGCTGTGCAGAAGCTTTTTATCTTCATAAGATGAATCTTATTTTTTAATAGAGCATCTATATCCTTGATCTCAAGTTGCATTACAAAATCAACTGAGCACCATGTTGGTGACAGTCAGTGTTCTGAAAAAAATCAAATGTCATACTATAGTTGGATAATTTGTAGTGAATTTGGTAGAATCTTTATAAATGTGTACATCAGAATCACAAGTGATTGTGTGGTATGCTCGGATTAGAAACGGTGAAGTACTTGGGGGGCTCTTTTGCTAGTATCCAATCTCCACAGTGGAAATACTCTTGAGTCTGGGGATAGGGTAGGCGGGCTGGAAGTGGCTGACAACCAGCTGTGGTGGTCTTGCAGAGGAAGAGCCAGGGAGGTAAGAATTCCAACCTCATTGTCCTGTCTACTGTCTGGTCTCTGTATTGGCCAAACCCAAATGGAAGCTTATTAATATTGTCCATTTGGGTCACAGAATAGAAAGGGTGGAGAGTGGGTGTGGAATAACAAATGGAAGTTATCTGACAGATAACAGACTTGCAGATAAAGTTATGAGATGCCAGTTTGTTCTGGATTCAGGTAAGTGTAATATTTAGCATTTCTGTATTGGAATGTTCAAACTGTATTCAAAAGAAGCATTTGAATAAACACTGTTAAAGGAAAGTAATTTCTTTGTAAGGGATAAACTGTATGGTTCATAAAATTCAACAAATATTTAGTGAATCTTTACTGTATTCCTAGCATTGTGGCCGTCTTTTCTGTGACCCATGTTGACACTGTAATAGAGGGTAAGATTAAATGATAATTACATTGGGAGCAGCTGGAACTACCTTTGCTTTGTAAATCTGTTTAAGAAGCTGTCCCTCTGCCTTTCATATGTTGTATAGAGTGATTGTTTGATATCAACGAACCTTTGTACTGTTATATTCTGTAAGAAGATGGTTTCCAGGAGCAAGCAAATGAATCTTTTTAACAGCTCAATTATTGTGCAAGTTTTAAATTATGGAACAAACAACCTTAGAGTTGCAGTTAGTTTCCTCCTTATAAAATGAAGGTTAAATGAGATAATACATATATTTGACCTTTTTAAAAGACTTGAATGAAGGTTAACTGATTTAAAATAAGAGCAAAAACCTATCCCTGTCACTACCCTCAAAATGCAATATTTTCAGGTTTCCTTAGTCTTTTAAACCTTAACATTCTGCATGGTTAGAGGTTTTTTTGTTTGCAAGTGAAATAAACCCACACTTCAAGTGGGATTAGGTGTGAGAGCATCAGGGCATTGTTACCATTTCTTTCTCAGGAGGTCTGCCCTTCTCCAGAGGTCTCCATCCCCAGGTTGACTTTCTTCAGGGGATAAAGATGACTGCTCCATTTCAGACTTCACCCCTACTTACCGATGTCTCTGTCAGTTTGGGTTCTGTAAAATGGTGCAGAGTGAGCGGTTTCAACAACAGGAATTTAGCTCTTAACAATTGTACAAACTGGAAAACCAAGATCAAAGTGCCAGAAGAGTCAGTATCGAGGGTTTTCTCCTTGGGTTGCAGGCAAATGGCTGTCATCTTGGCCTTGGTGTGTGTGTGTGTGTGTGTGTGTGTGTGTGTGTGTGTGTGTGTGTAGAGATTGAGAGGGAGAGGGAGGGAGGGGAAGCAAGCTATCTGGTGTCTGTTCTTTTTTTTTTTTTTATTTAAAAAAAATTTTTTTTTCAACGTTTATTTATTTTTGGGACAGAGAGAGACAGAGCATGAACGGGGGAGGGGCAGAGAGAGAGGGAGAGACAGAATCGGAAACAGCCTCCAGGCTCTGAGCCATCAGCCCAGAGCCTGACGCGGGGCTTGAACTCATGGATCGTGAGATTGTGACCTGGCTGAAGTCGGACGCTTAACCGACTGTGCCACCCAGGCGCCCCACATCTGGTGTCTATTCTTATAAGGGTGTTGTCCTGTCATGAGGACCTCCCCTTCGTTACTTCATGCAAACCTCGTTACCTCCTGAAGGTCCCATCTTCAAATACTATGACACAAGGGACAAGGGCTTCAACACAGGAATTTAGGGGGAATGCAGTTCAATCTCTAACACTGGATTTTGCCGGCAGAGATCTTCTCCCCATTGAACAAAAGTGGTTTTCAGTTTGGAGTAAACTAAACCAGTCATGGTAGCCAGGGAATACCCCTAAGTGATGAGCAAAGTTTTGCCCACAGTTGATAGAATCATTTTAGCAAGGAGTAGGGGGATGAGCTGATGTGGACTGGCTTGTTTGGGGGTGGGAGGAATTCTGTCCAAGCAGTGTGGCTGCTCTGTAAGACGGGAGGGGAAGAAAGGCATCCACAGGGTGAGCTGAATTTAACACACCTATTCCCCTTGCATGGGCTAGTCAGCTTGTTTCAGTGATAGATTTCTTGTCAGTAACATAACTAAATTGAATTTCAGAATTTCTCATGAATGTGTATTAGTGTTAGGTTTTCAGAATTTTTGTCTGATCCCCTCAGCAGTGATTGCTGCATAATGCACAAAAGCTACTACTACTGAAACCATGGGTTCTAGAAAATCCATATTCCCACAGCAGTGGAGCCCCTGCTCCCATAGTGGTCTCCCCTGAAGAAATCCAGCCTTGGCATGATTTTTGAGCTGCTTTTCTCAGGCCACATTGCTCCAGAAAATGTTAGTAGGTTACTGTCAAAGCCTAAGGCTGTCAACTTTTGTCCTTTTGTAGAAGGAAAGGATATCTAAAAATTATTTATTTTTTAATTTCTTAAATGATGAATCAGGTCATTGGGATTGTGTTGGCCACAATTAAGTCTTATATTTGCTTATTTTGAAGAAAGTGAATTTTAATCCTTACATTTATGCTTTTGTCATTCTATTCTCAATATCTCATTACACATGACTTTCTTAAAGATTGAAACAAAGCCTCTGCTATGTCGTCTGTATCATGCTAGCTATGCCGGGAAACATACGTGTATAAGAGACCGTTGCTAAGGATACTATCTAGATGGAAGAACAAGACTAATTGCAGAGAAATGACAAACCAACCCTATCCTAAGTGTGATAAAAGATCAGAACAATAGATACTTAGAGGAAGAAAGATCCCAATGGATTGAGCTTTCATGGGGGCTTTGTGGGGATAGTGGCCCTTGAACTGGGCTCTGAAGGATACATAGGAGCTGAATCTGAAAAAGAAAAGAATTGGGGGGGAAGAGCTTTTGCAAGGCTTTGGGAATAAGTACTGGCATGATGTGTGTTGGGACTTCTGACAAGTCCAAGCAGAGAGAGACTCTTGTGTGGGAAAGGGTGAATGGATAGTTCTTGATTATGTATCTTTCCATTCCAAAAGGTAACAGCTTTCAGTTGCTTTAAAAAACAACAACATGTAAACCATGAAGTTTGGAATTCTTTTAGATTTTTATACTCAATGGACATGTAACTGTCTCATTGATGACACCCTCCCCTCCACCTTTAAGTATTTTCTGGTTGATTCCTTGGACATTTTTTTAAATTATTTTTTTATTAAATATAATTTATTGTCAAAATGGTTTCCATAGAACACCCAGTGTTCATCCCAACAGGTGCCCTCCTCAATGTCCATCACCCACTTTGCCCTCTCCCCCACCCCTCCATTAACCCTCAGTTTGTTCTCAGTATTGAAGAGTCTCTTATGGTTTGCCTCCCTCCCTCTCTGTAACTTTTCCCTAACTTTTCTGTTAGGTTTCTCAGTATCCACATAGTGAAAATATATGGTATCTGTCTTTCTCTGCCTGAATTATTTCACTTAGCATAATACCCTCCAGTTCCATCCATGTTGCTGCAAATGGCCAGATTTCATTCTTTCTCATTGCCAAGCAGTATTCCATTGTATATATAAACCACATCTTCTTTATCCATTTGAATTCCTTGGACATTTTTTATGTGTTTAGAGGCACAGTTTACTAAGGTTTGCAGATGGCACCCCCTCTCCTAGTGGGGGTTTCTGTCCTTTGCTGAAATTCAGCCCTGACTCTAACCGAAAAAGCATGAATGCTATAGGCTAGAAAAGTAGGGGAACTGAAACCAGGAATGAAATGCAGAAGGGAAAGGCAGGTAGATTCTGAAACTGCGACAATTCCATAAACTCTTAAGCAAGCCCATAGTTTTGGGTTAAATTAAAATACGTATTTTCATTGTCGGTACTTAGGATGAGTTATGCTTTGGAAATATTAAGACATGGTACTATTGTCTTGATAATTCCAGTTGGATTTTCTCAAAGCATAATAAAATATGTACGTGTGTGTATATGTAGATACTTGTCAACTTGATTAGGAAATGTGAATTTTAATTTACCAAAGAATCGCTTTTCATGTTTACTACTTGAAATTTTGGATTTAGATCTATGTTCCTTACTAACTTCTGGAGATGTCTAAAATCACATTCTGAAAATGTCTTAAAAGGGGTGACGTAGGTGTTTGTTTCTTAAGGGGCTCCTTAATTCTGTTTCAGTGTTATTTCTTGGGATTCTTTGCTTTACTCTCCAGTGGAACACAAAACCCGGTATTCTTTATTTCTTTTTTTATTTTTATTTTTTATTAAAAAAAATTTTTTTTTAACGTTTATTTATTTTTGAGACAGACAGACAGAGCATGAACGGGGGAGGGGCAGAGAGAGAGAGGGAGACACGGAATCGGAAGCAGGCTCCAGGCTCTGAGCCATCAGCCCAGAGCCCGATGCGGGGCTCGAACTCAAGGACCGTGAGATCATGACCTGAGCTGAAGTCGGAGGCTTAACCGACTGAGCCACCCAGGTGCCCCACAAAACCCGGTATTCTAAAAATTTTTTTTTTTTCAACGTTTATTTATTTTTGGGACAGAGAGAGACAGAGCATGAACGGGGGGAGGGACAGAGAGAGAGGGAGACACAGAATTGGAAACAGGCTCCAGGCTCTGAGCCATCAGCCCAGAGTCTGACGCGGGGCTCGAACTCCCGGACCGCGAGATAGTGACCTGGCTGAAGTCGGACGCTTAACCGACTGCGCCACCCAGGCGCCCCCAAAACCCGGTATTCTAAACAAACGTATGGTCAATAAATTTCTGACATTTTTGTTGGGGACTCTGTGAAGTTGGTATCTGGATTGTCATTGGAAGTAAAATATTTTGAGGTTAAAATTCTCAGCGTCCCACTCAACAGGACCACAGGTGATTATTCTTAGTGTGAAAGTAGGCAAAACTTTCCTATCCTCATGTTGCTGGTGATATGCTCCATTTCCACAAATGTCATTTAGTTAAGATAACTGCTCATTTATTTGTCCATTTGTGGTTTCTAACCCGTGACTCATCTGTAAATTGCTGAGCATTACGTTGGAGGCTTCTCCAAAGGTGTCTACTTATAATTGTCAATTGCCTTAACTCTCTACCTTAAGGCTTTCTTACTCCCTTCTTCTTTCCTCCTTCTGACTCCACTCTTGATTATGTAGCTCACCTTTGGCTTTTTGGTTTCATTTTTCTTTAAGCTCCATCCCCTAGTAGCAACATGGTGGTCAGGAGCGCAAATTCTGGAGTGTAATCCTGGTTCCATGACTTAGTTGCTGTGTGATATTGGACAGGTTACTTCTTTGTTCCTTCCGTGAAGTGGAATTGTAATGGACTGTATCTTATCTGGGTGTTTTGAGGAATAAGGGAGATAATGCATGTGAAGGGCCCAGGACTGACTCCTCTTAAACACCATGTTAGTCAAGGTGTTATTGTGACCATCAACACAGGGTTTAAGTATCTTTAAAACACATTTGTTTTTCATTCACTTAATATTGCCTGTGGGTCTCGAACACCCTTCCAAAGATTGGCTCAATGATAAAGTCTGGTCTGACCTTGTGACATGCCTATCTCAACATGTATTTTCTTGGTTGAGGGTGCAGGTGGGGCAGACGGAGGGTCTCACTGTCAGTCAAGTGCTTGGGCTCAGAAATGACAGGCATCAGTGTCATGCCGAATTGGCCAGAGTTAGTCACATGACCCAAAGGTAAAAGAAGCAGAGACATCATCTTCCTGTGAGTCCAGCACTCAATATGGCCATGTATAAAGAAAAATTGACAGCACTGAGTGCAGCCACAGATCGGGAAAATGTCCTCCAAGGAGCCTGCTGATGTTGGAACCATAGTCCCATTAATAAAAGGACCTTAAGTGTTTCATTAGTTTTCAGAATTTGGAGGCTCCGTATGGCCTGGGCAATCTGAAATAATGGCTGAAATTTAGAGGAAGGCTGTTGCTTCATGGAGAATGCATGAAGGATACAATGAAATGATCCCTAATGGCTTTGAGAGATTTGGTGCTGGTGATGAGGGTGGGGGCGTGACAGTTATCTGTCGGAATCCCATCTGGTGTGGTTCAGTAAGGGCATAGACCTGGCATTTTGATCTTTCCCTTAATGCTATTTTTTCAAGGGAAGAATGGATGACGCTATTGGTGGAGCGAGAAGAAAGACAGCCCAGCACAGCTTTGGGCCTGGTGGCTGAGAGAGTTCCCGCTCCCTGACAGTTGAATCAATTCTGTCACACAGGCACAGATAATTAAAGAAGTACAAAATGACCAGCGGAAATGGAGCCAGGCTTCATGTTCCAACAGGATTGGCACCAGCTGGTGGCCACATATCACTTCTGGGGGTTTCTGGGAGTATTTCAAGTACTGCCTGTCACCAATATCTTCTGCAGTAGGGGTCCCTCGTCTGCTTCTGCAGTGACAGGTATTGGCAGTCCCTTGAAATGGTGAGCCGTTCTGGTGCCCAGGGGAGAGGTCCCTCTGTCAGCACTGATTTTGTTTGGAGTCAGTGAGTAAAGAACCCTTACCTGAAGAGAGGCAGGATGGAACATGGGCGTTTGAACAGAATTGTGCCAGAAACCGAGGTACCTTGATTTTCATATAGCTTCCTGTAAAAGGTTACTGTGAGAAACTGGACATGTCACTTTATTTTCTTTGGACCCCCCCCCCCCAACAAACCTCTGCCTATTTTGGAGCATTAACCGGAAAGGCAAATGTGAGGAATTTGCAGATTTGTAAAAAGCATGAAGATCATGGAATGGATATTTTTCTCTTTACAAAGTAATAGAGGGGTGCCTGGGTGGCTCAGTCGGTTAAGTGTCTGCCTTTGGCTGAGGTCATGATCTCACGGTTCGTGAGTTCGAGCCCCACATAGGGCTCTCTGCTGTCAGCCTGTTGGTGCAGAACCCACTTCGAACCCTCTGTCCCCCTGTCTCTGCCTCTTCCCCACTGGTGTGTGTGCTCTCTCTCTCTCTGTCTCTCTCTCTCAAACTTAAAAACACAATACATTTTATTATAAAACTTTGGAAAATATGAATAAGCACAAGTAAAAGTTTAACACAAAAATAATGAAAACCAAACACGATGCCAAGGCATAGAGATGACTGACATCAACAAAGCGCTGTATATCTTTTTAAGAATTCTATAATCTACTCTGTCCATATAAATGCACATTTAGAACATCTTTTTCTATTGTTACATGTTTTAAGTGGATGTGTAGCAGTTCACTGAATGATAGTTTAACTTGTAAAACCAATGCCCTGTGAAGGATATTGAGGTTGTGTTCAGTTTTGCCCTGCTTTGTAGAACTTGTCCACTGTTATCGGTTATGCGGTTTGGGTGGGATTTTCCTTCTCTCTCTCTCCCCCCTCAGATTAGCTCTCTTTGGCTTCAACTACTTCATGGAACCCCATGCCCCTTGCTGCAGATTTGTTGAGGAGGGAACAAGGAACCTGAGTTACTTCAGTTGGAATGAACCTCAGCATGTGTTCTTTGGTTGGGAAAAGAGAAAAATCTCTCTGCTTCTAGAACAGCTGCAGCCGTTTTTTCCTTAAGTCCCACTGAAGCCAAAGGAAGGACAAAGTCAGCACATGGAGAAAGGCAGAGCCAGGGAGAGTGGGAGAAAATGAAGCTGGGTGCACCTAAAACTATGGTGGAGACTCCAATTACTTTGGGGTCTTGGTGTGTGCTAATGAGCAGATTGCTTCATTACTGAACCCAGTTCAAGTTGAGGTTCTGTTGTTTGAAACATGCTATGTGATACATCCATTTAAAATTTTTGTTTGGGGGCACCTGGGTGGCTCCAGTCGGTTGAGCGGCCGACTTCGGCTCAGATCATGATCTCGCGGTCCGTGAGTTAGAGCCCCGCGTCGGGCTCTGTGCTGACAGCTCAGAGCCTGGAGCCTGTTTCGGATTCTGTGTCTCCCTCTCTCTGACCCTCCCCCGTTCATGCTCTGTCTCTCTGTCTCAAAAATAAATGTTAAAAAAATAAATAAATAAAATTTTTGTTTATTTTTAAGAAAGCGTGAGCAGGGTAGGGGGAAAGGGGGAAAGAGAATCTCAAGCAGGCTCCATGCCAGTGTGGAGCCTCATGTGGGACTCAATCTCATGACCATGAGATTAAGACCTGAGCCTAAATGAAGTCAGATGCTTAATGACAGCCACCCAGGCACCCCAACACATCCATTTTATTTTGTTTATTGTTACTTTTGTGTAGCATTTATTTTTGTGAGACAGAGCACAAGTGGGGGAGGGGCAGAGAGAGAGAGGGAGACACAGAATCTGAAGCAGGCTCCAGGCTCTGAGCTGTCAGCGCAGAGCCCGACATGGGGCTTGAACTCACAAACCGTGAGATCATGACCTGAGCCAAAGTTGGACACTTACTCAACTAAGCCACCCAGGTGCCCCAAGACACATCCATTTTAAATAGCACTGCAACCTGGGTGGCTCAGTCGATTGAGTGTCCAACTTTTGATTTCTGTTCAGGCTATGATCTCATGGTCGTGGGATCGAATCCTGCATTGGGCTCTGTGCTAGGCATGGAGCCTGCTTGGGATTCTCTCTCTCCCTCTCTCTCTGCCACTCCCCCACTCATGCTTGCACTCTCTCTTTCAAAATAAATAAGCATTTTTAAAACACTGCAACAACATACCGCGTTAAATTGTCATGCACATCCGTGACTTTTTCCTTTGTGTACATTTTAGGAAATGGGGCATATGTAGTTCAAATCCCCTTGCGTTTCTTTTTACAGTTTTTGTGTTCCCCCTGGCTTTGATGGGCTTTCACTGCCAACAGAAGTTTCCTGAAGCTCCTTCTAGGACAAACTGCGGTTGGACTACTAGAATTTGCCCGGATAGCCAGAGGGACTGCAGTGTCTGGAAATCACGCGGGTGCAGCCCTTAAGCAGTGATGAGTGGGAGAAAGAGTAGGAAAACCCAGCTCCTCTGTCCCAGTTCTGAGGCAGGCTTTGAGTGTCCTGATGGCCTGGTTCCTCGAGGGACCTCGGTGAAGCTATATGTTTTGCAGGACTTGCCACGCATGCACCTTGCTGTGGACTCCTCTCCACCCTGTCCTGCCCGGGCCCCCTCCCTTGCCAGGTCTCCCCTGGGAGCATGTGTGTACTAAACCACACGTGCACGAATCTTCATTCCAGGTTCTGCTCCTGCAGCCCCATCTAAGCCAGCTAGTGAACGATATTCAGGTTTTTGATGGAACTAGCTTTTACTTAAGATGATGAAAGGCTACTGCACCTGCAGGGCGGGTCAGATGGTTTGATGGTCTGGCCTGTGACATCGGATCTCTGGTATCTCAGCAGATGAAGAAGGCAGGGGCTTCAAGGCGTCTGACAGTGGTCTGCTGAAAATATTTCTGTGCCATTTTGAAACTGGCTTTGGGTCGCTGAATGAACGTGGCAGTGCTTGCTTCCTTTGGGAAACTGAATATTATCCTGTCTTGCAGAGCTCAATATCATGGTCTTTTTTTGCTCAAGTCTCCATTCCCTTCATTTAATTTCATTCCATTTTCCATAGTTATAGTCTCTTGCACAACCCTAAAAACTCCTTATATTTGGTACTAACAATTCAAATATAATAAAAGAGGGGTTGTTTTTGCATTAGAAAAGTCAGGAGTCTCCCTGTGGGGGTGTGGGGGGGGAGCGTAATGGCATTTTAAGTCCTGCAGGGGGCCTGCTCTGTTGTGGGAAGCATCTCCACCCCCCACCCCATGCTTTTGGGTTGGTAACGTTAGTATTGTTTTGGATGCCTCTCTACCCTTCATAAATATTTTTCATCTGTCCTTCCAAACCTTTTGCCTGTCCCTTCCCTTTTTCCATTGTAACTATTTGAGTCGAAGCTCATACCATTTATTAAGGACTGTTTGTGTCCCCTCCCCAATCCCTATGTTGAAGCCATCACCCCCAATGTGACTGTATTTGGAGATAGGTCCTTTAAAAGAAGTTATGAAGGTAAATGAGGTCCTAAAGGTGGGGTGTGTGTCTGAAAGAATTGGTGGTTTTATTTATTTTATACACACACACACACACACACACACATATTTATTAATTTTTAAATTTTTAAAATGTTTATTTTTGAGAGAAAGCATGAGAGTGGGAGGGGCAGAGAGAAGGAGACAGAATCCAAAGCAGGCTCCAGACTCTGAGCTGTCAGAAGAGAGCCTGATGCAGGGCAGAATTCATGAACCGCGAGGTCATGACCTGAGCCGAAGTTGGACGCGTAACCAACTGAGCTACCCAGGTGCCCCTATATTTATTTTTTAAATTTGTTTTGAGAGAGTGAGCAGAGTAGGGGCAGAGAGAGAGAATCTCAAGCAGGCTCCGTGCTGTCAGTGTGGCACCCAATGTGGGGCTTGATCTCACGGACTGTTGGATCACAACCTGAGCAGAAACCAAGAGTTGGACACTTAACAGACTGAGCCCTCTGGTGCCCCTGGATTGATGGTTTGATAAGGAGATGAAAGGACACCAGCAGCTGTTCTCTCTGTGCACACCTAGAGGTAAGGCCATGTGAGGACACAACAAGATGACAGGCGTTTGCAAACTAGGAAGAGAGACTCCGAGGAAATGAACCTTGCTGGCACCTTGATGTTTGGACTTCAAGCCTCCAGAACTTTGAGAGAGAAAATTTCTGTTGTTTAAGCCACCCAGTCTGTGGTATTCTGTTACGGTGGTCTGAGTAAACCCATACACCATTTTACATTGGGATTTTTCTCCCCCCAGCAGTTACAGGATTTATAATAGTAGACTTGTCTCCCAGTCCCCAGTTCATTCTGGTTCCATTTCTTACGGCATCATGGACATCTTAAGCTGAAATCCTTCCATAGCGCATCAGTGACACATAGTAAAGCTCAAATGGTTTAAGCTGGATGTTCAAGATTACCATAATCGAGCCCTGGACCTCCCTTCCAGCATCTTCTCTCTCTACTTCATGTTTAAACTCCATGTTCCACCTCTTGCGCTGTTGGTGGGAATGCAAACTGGTGCAGCCACTCTGGAAAACAGTGTCGAGGTTCCTCAGAAAATTAAAAATAGAGCTACCCTATGACCCAGCAATAGCACTGCTAGGAATTTACCAAGGGATACAGGAGTATTGATGCATAGGGGCACTTGTACCCCAATGTTTATAGCAGCACTCTCAACAATAGCCAAATTATGGAAAGAGCCTAAATGTCCATCAACTGATGAATGGATAAAGAAATTGTGGTTTATACACACAATGGAATACTACGTGGCAATGAGAAAGAACGAAATATGGCCCTTTGTAGCAACGTGGATGGAACTGGAGAGTGTTATGCTAAGTGAAATAAGTCATACAGAGAAAGACAGATACCGTATGTTTTCACTCTTATGTGGATCCTGAGAAACTTAACAGAAACCCATGGGGGAGGGGAAGAAAAAAAAAAGAGGTTAGAGTGGGAGAGAGACAAAGCTTAAGAGACTTAAAAACTGAGAACAAACTGAGGGTTGATGGGGGGTGGGAGGGAGGGGAGGGTGGGTGATGGGTATTGAGGAGGGCACCTTTTGGGATGAGCACTGGGTGTTGTATGGAAACCAATCTGACAATACATTTCATAGATTAAAAATAAATAAATAAACTCCATGTTCCAGTCTCTTCCCAGTCCCTGAAATATGCCTTCTGCTTCCATGGCCCTGTTGGAATTACCTCCAGTTTCCATGCTGATTGTCCATATCCATCTGTTTTTTTTGTTGTTTGTCTTTTTTTAAGTTTGAGAGACAGCACAAGCAGGGGAGGGGCAGAGAGAGGGAGAGAAAATCCCAAGCAGTCTCTGCACAGTTAGTGGAGAGCCCCATGCAGAGCTCAAACTCACAAAACTGTGAGCTAACGACCTAAGCTGAAACCAAGGGTTGAAAGCTTAACTGACTGAGCCACCCAGGTGCCCCACGTACCATCTGTTCCTAAGCTCATCCAGAACCCGGCTTCCTCCTCCTGTCCTCCCACTGACTCCTTGTTGCCCCAGTGGTTCTTGTGTGTTCCAGCTGGATCTATACTGAATGCTTGGATTTGAAGTGTTTCTGGTTCTCTGTCTAGATAGACACTTCTGATTTCAGCTCTGTCCCCAGTGCTCGACACCCACGTCGTAGACAGAATACACGCCTGTGGGCGAATGAGTGGTCAGCATTGCCGACAGGTAGCAGCTGCATGCTTCTACAGACGGAGTTGGGCCTAGGGTCCCATCTCATGAGCTGTCTAATAAACGGGAGGGAAACCGCTTGTGCAGTGGTATGGGCGTACCCATCCCCACCCCACTCTGGCCTATTGTTTTGTTGACCTAGTCTTCTGTTGTTGCCACTGTGAGGTGGAGTCAGTACTTGAAGAAACTTAACAGGTAGAGCTGATGATGCAGGCCACTGGGGCCCAGGATCTCCAATGGATGGGAATCTTCCCCACACGTCTAGCGTCAGACTAAACAGTGCCTTCAGGGCCTACCTTGAGAATATGGACGGAAAGTGACTTGACCTTTGTGTGTATGTAAGTGTTTCTTGGTGTGTGAAAAGCCGCCCTTCACCTGGAGGAAAAGCCTGCTGCAAATTCCCCTTCTGGAACTAGGAAGTTTGCCCCTCATGAGACCCCCCCCCCCCCAGAGATTATATATTAACACAGGAATGGGAGGAGCACCCTGGCTTTTGTAAAAGCATGTCACCTGCCAAATGCTGTTGGACGTAGAAGGAACAGATCAAGCGTGGGGCTTCCAGACTACAATCACTTAGCACGTGAAATGTGACTGGCAAATAATTTAAATGTTTGTTTACTTTGAGAGCGAGTTAGTGGGGGAGGGGCAGAGAAAGAGGGAGAGAGAGAATCTCAAGCAGGCTCCCAACCATCAGCACAGAGCCTGGTGCAGGGCTCGAGCCCATGAACTGTGAGATCATGGCCCGAGCTGAAATCAAGAGTCTGACACTCAACTGACGGAGCCACCCGGGCACCCCTGAATGAAAAGTTTTGTTAGCCAGTAGTGGTGCTTTGATGTACCATCAAGATCCTTTTGGCAAGGCCCTCGGGAATTTGGTATAGGAGAATCTACACCAGATGGAACGAGAATCCATTTCATCTGTTAGCAGTCTGGACAGTTTGAGTGGAAAGGACATTTCCTTGAAGGGTCGAGGTTGAAACCTTGGCGATGTGTGCAAGCATTCATTGAGCATTGACTATGTGGGATGGGTCATCACAGATACACCTCCTTGAGCCATTCTGTAGCGATGATACCCCAGAAACCTGGGGGCCGGTAGGCTATTTATTTTCATGTTGGGTGGAGAAAGACACGATGTTAAAAAAAAAAAAAATTCATCTTTGTTACACCTTTGTTTTAATTTCCAGAATGGTGCACATGCCATACTCGTGACTGTAGCTACCTCACTCCCCTTCCGCAGCCCTGTCTTCTCTCCTGTAAATGGAGCTGAAGTGCATCCTTGAGATTCTCCCACGGAGTTGAGGTCCAGGCCTTGGAATTGTCCT
Organism: Lynx canadensis; assembly: GCF_007474595.2. Lineage (NCBI taxonomy): Eukaryota > Metazoa > Chordata > Mammalia > Carnivora > Felidae > Lynx > Lynx canadensis. The sequence continues at coordinate 19,833,694 of NC_044315.2, forward strand.
GATTCATAGCCTCTCGGCTTTAACTAGCTCCGCGGAAGCTCTTGTCCAAGGCGTTAACCTCCCTCAGGATGACAACTGTCATTCACCAGACAGGAAGTCGTCTCTTATGGCTGCTGGCTCTTCCTGCCTTTAAAGCCGCGGGACAGTGGCTTCCCGGAACCCACTTCACACAGGAATGTGTCATCTCAAAAGGAGCGAAAGTCCTCAACACTCGGAAGCTGGGGCATTTGCAGCTCTCTCCCCTCTTGGGGGTGTGGGAAGCTTGGAAGGGTTAGGTCAGGCACAGCCGCTTCTTGTGGTGGCCTCAGCACAACCAGGGCAGGTTGCCCGTGGTGTCACCTCGTCTCCTGGAGTGTGAGAAGGCTGAGTGTGGAAAAGGGAAGTCTGGCTTAGCATAACCTGGTCCTCTGAGCACTTGGCAGTCCAGATTTGAGGAAGGGAAGATGGCGAAAACCTTCATCTACCCAACGAGAGACCATTGCCTCTGTCTACACCGGGATTTCTTACCCTCAGCACTGGGGACATTTTGCGTCTGACAGCTCTTTGTTGTGGGGCCCATCCTGTGCATTGCAGGATATTCAGCAGCGTCTCTGGTCTCTGTCCTGTGGCTGCCAGCAACCCCTCCCCAGTGTGACAACCAGAAAGGTCTCTTGGCATCCTCAAGTGTTCCTGGGTGACAAAGTAGCCCTGACTGTGAGCCCCCCACCCAGGCTTAGCAAGGGCATTAGTGAAATCAGCTTTTCCTTTTTTTATTTTTTATTTATTTTTTGACTTTGTGTCCTTTCTGCCTAATGCTATCAATGGAGTTAAAACTAACAGTGGTTTGTACCTGGTCACTGGGATAGCAGAATATGCACCGATCTGCCTCGAGAGAACAATTTTCCTGCGTTTTGCCTATAAGTTCTCTGTGATGCCTGGATTCTGGGCACCCCAACAAAAACAAGCGTGCCGGTAAGGCAGAGGAACCAAGAACAACGCACTCCTTGATTGCCAGGGAGGGGGCATGCTTCCTTCCCCCCCACCCCTCCTGGATCCATGCAATAATTAGCCAAAGTAAAATGAATATTAGCTCATGCTTAATTGCCTTTACAGCGTACTTGCCGGCACTGACCCAGTAGTGCTAAACCAATTATTTTTTGAACTTTATGGCTTTAAATAATCCTTTGCTCTAAAATTCCCTGTACCCCTCAGCTACTTAACCACAGGCCCCTCTGCCCTAAATCCTTTTCTTATACTTTGTAGCTTTTTAAGCAAGGCCCCTCTTTAAGAAGACATAATCCCTTCTCTGTAGAAAACATGAAAGACCTTGAACAAATCAAGATTTCTCCATGGAGAATTCAGCTAATCCTGTGCTTAGCTCCTAACAAGGAAATCCATCTCTCCACCAAGCACGCCATTACCCGGACTAATGCCTGACTTGAATAACAAGCAAATTATTGTGCTTTTAATTGTACCCTGCTCGGTCACAAAGCACCTCAGAGAGAGGAATGTGCCCAGCTTCTCCAGGAGAAACAGGTCATGTTTCTAATCCGCCTTTTCTATCGCCTTCCCCTCCCCCATTCCAATCCTTTCTCTTCCCAGCAGCGGCAGGGAGGGAGAAAAAAACAGCTAAATTATGTTTAAAAATGGAAGAGTTTAAAGGTGGTAAATACTGATTTGGGAGAAGTTGAATTCTCCATCTACGGTCTCTGCAGTGTGGCTCATTTGAGGACCATCCATCGGTGTTATCATAACCCGATTACTGAGGGCAATCTTTGTTGTCCTAAACCAGGCTTCCTAAGCCCTGTTAACGTTTTGGGGTGGATAATAATTGTGGGGGGTGGGGCGCTGCTCTGTGTGTTGTAGGATTTTTAGTAGCCCCCAGGTTCTGACAATCCAGCAGTTCCCATGACATTGCCAAATATCTCCTGGGGGCAAAACTGCCCCTAGTTGAGGACCACTACTCCAAAGCCTTCCATATTGGGATTTATGTGTGCTCTCCCTTTCTCTCCTTCCTGTACACAAACCCCAAGAAAATCATGGTTCCTGTAGTAAAATGGGCAACTATGATCTTCATATAGGGTAGAATGAGTGGGAAGGAAGAAGGCACGAACTCATGTGTCCTCAGGGGTCAGAGGGTGGGAACGCTCCTCCCCACCAAGATTAGAAAAAGTCTTAGGATTTGGTGGTTTCTGGCTTCTGTCCTGAAGTTGCACAGCCCCTGGTGAGCAGGCTTCTTCGAATGCCTCTACATTGTGTGGCTTGGAATTGGCCTTGCTCTGGGGGAGATGAGAGGTGATGGAGAGGGGGCAGAGGTGAAAGAGGCTGTTGTCTGAAGGTGATGATGTTCTGTGCCCTCTGTACTTAGGAACACAAGAGAACTGCCCAGATTCAGGGATACCCATTGTGCAGGCAGTGACTGTCCCATTTAGGACCTGGAAGTCCAGACCAAAGAGAACTGCCCATAAGAGAAACATTGCGCAAGTACTGAGTTGTAGTTGCATTACGGCCATTGAAGCAAACATATACTCCCTCCTGGAGATGCAGAGAGTCCTTATTATGTGTAGTAACTTAAAAGAAGCATTATTGCTCGTCCTTACTGGCCAGAAGCAAAAGCTGGGAAACGAATGCATTGCAGTGAGCCTTCATTTCCACTAGATGGCGGTGTACATCTTCCTCAGAAGCCGGGCCGGCCGGCTGCTCGCCCAGCCTCCTTGGTCTAAGCAAGACAAGTGCCACTCGTCTTTCGGAGACAGCCGTCTCCTCTCATTGTTGGCACAAACAGCCCCAAACAATTGTACTGACCACACAGCTCTAAGCCACATTCCAGGGCGCTGCAGTCTGCTCAGGAGTGAATGCTGGGAAAATGAACCAAGCTGCTAATTTGCTTGATTGGGGGGAAAAATAAGATCTCCAGTAACAATGGGTGTAATTTATTTTTCCAACAAGAATAGGGGCAGTGCCATTTCATACCCCCACTCCCGACTGCTACCATAAATGAAAGCAATCACCTAATTAGTCCTGAATTACCCATCAGCTGAAAATCAAGATGAAGTGAGGAATCTGGAAAAAGATGTGATTTCCTTGGGAGAAGGGGGAGGGGGCGCTGAAGGCTTGAAGCCCATTGTGGGGCCCTGGGCCCCTGCAGTCTGGGGGCTGTGCTGGCCCTGACCCTGGGAGAAAAAGAGGCTCAGTGATTTCTCCAGGCCATTCATTTTGTGCAGGCGAATGACTTTCTAAGCTGCGGAAAAAGGATCTGTTGGAGAAGGACCTGTGAGTTCTTTTTAAAACGTTACAGATGTAGATGAATTGGCTTGGGAAAGAGAACACAGCCCTGTGGGGCCTGGCCACCCCGCTGATGGAGCTGGACAGGCAGACCCCACAGAGAGGTTTTGGAATGCCCTCTTCCCTGACACACAATGGGAAATTATAGGCAAATCTGAAACTAAGTTTGGATTTAAGTGGTTAAGAACCCCCTCCCCCCACCCCCCTCCAAAGGAATAACATGACATCAATACCTAGTTTCAGATTTTGGTTTCTGTACGTATCTTTAAGAAGGCCCTCTTCCCCACCCAAAACGGTGAGCTGTCTCCACACCACTGTATGAGGCACTTGCTGCAAGAAAAGCAAACTAACGGAGTAGGTAAGCGCTGAAATCTTCCACTTGAAGGCTCCACAAATTGAAGTTACTAATTTATTTGTTCGGAGATGACTTCTTGTTTTTTAGTTAGATATGGCTTTAATTGAAATACTTTACTAATTCGATTTATCACCACTGTAAACTGTCAGTTTCCACAGCTGTTGCTTTTTTAGAGCAATCTGGCAACTGTGTGTGGGTAAAAACACAGACTTGGAAGGTTGAGGAAGAGCCCGCTCAGGCTTCCTTTCTCCCACTTAGCTGGCCCACAGGCCCCTCACCCCCGCCAAAAACATATGCTCCCCTTCCTTAGAGACACTCACTTTGGTTCTCGTGGGCATCTGTTGTTCTTGGCTGCTAAACAGCCATTCCCTCTCTCCTAGGAGGGGCACCTCCCTTTCCTTTGGAGGGATACCCTTCTCTCAGTTAATGGGGCTTAGATGAAATTGACCCCACTCTCCTCCCATGCTGTGGGGTCGGCATGCAACCCAGCTGTGGCCCAAAGCCTTCTACTGTTTCACCCCTCTTGGCCCCAGTGGTTGGCTCTTAGGGTTATCGGAATTAAAACAACGAGCAGAACAGGACTTTTGAACTTCAGATAAACTGTTACGATTTTTTTTAGTGTCCGTGTGTCTCAGATATTGTGTGGAATACACTTAAAAAAAAAAGTGTTTATCTGAAATTCAACTTGAAGGAGGCATCCTGTATTTTATCTGGCCCACCCCGTTAGTTCGAAGGAGAATGTTTGACCAAAGTTGGACAGATAAGAATCAGCCTGGGGCTTTGCAGAAAAAAAATACTTTAAGTCTGTTGGGGTTGGTAGGCTGGTCATAGGGCATATGCTCGTGATGGCCGGTGGCCATCTCTGCTCCCAATGGGGACAGCTGTGTGCAGAGCAGACCTGTTTCACTGCAACGGGTGGATCCAAGTGTTCCTGAAGCTGGCCCTGTGGCTAGTGAAGTCATGGTGCTGATGGCCAGGCAGGGTTGTAATTGTCTACCCCTTGAGCCAGGGCAGTGAAGACAGCAGTGCCAGCATGGGCCCACCGGGCATGGCTTCTATTCAACTGTTAGAGTGATAAATGGGTATTGCACGGCAAAGGTAGCTGATGTCTCATAAGCTGATGTCTTATATCGTTTTCTAATTGTTTTGCCGCAGATGAGCTCTTTGTCCTGTTGTGTTAGCCCTTTGAGCCATCATGGCTGGATACAGGGCCTGATACAAGTGGATTTACAATTGGAAAGTAGAATTTCGAGTTTGTTTCCACCTGGTTTGGGGTGGTTTTAGGGTCATTGTAAACTCTACAAAGCTGAGTTTCTTGGTCTGAAAAGGACAGGGCTTATCTTCCTTCATGTCGGCTGACAAACTAGAATACCAGAGACCGGGAGCCTTCTAAACAACAGCAATTTATTTCTCACAGTTCTGGAGGCTAGAAGAGTCCAAGATCAAGTTGCCAGCAGACTGGGTGTCTGGCAAGGGCCCACTTCCTGGTTCACAGGTGGCCTTTTTGCTCTGTCCTTGCAGCTGAAGGGTGTGTGAAGAGGCACTAATCCCATTTAGGAGAGCTCCACCCCCATGTCCTAATCTCCTCCAAATACTGTCACCTTGGAGGTCAGGGGTTAAACATAGGAATTCAGTGGAGGGTGCAGGGGGACACCAACATTGTCTTCAGCAGAAGTAGCGTCCCTGTAGGATTGGGGCGAGGATTCTGTGAGGTCAGGTGTGCTAGCACCTGTCACAGGGCCTGGTATGGAATAGGTGCCCCATACTGGTCTCCTTTCTGCCCTTTCCCCTTCGGAGAGAGAAGATTCTTCTCTCCTGCGTAACTTACAAAGAACGATAACCAAAACCTGTGGACAAGTATTCCTATTACCAACACACATCAGGTGATAGTATGCACTTGGTGGTTTTCAAGCATCTTCCCAACTTCTCACTTCCTATTTGGGCACAAAGTCTCTCTTCCCTCTATTGTGGTTTTCTGTTTGTTGTACTTTCAGGACAAGGGCTTTGCTTTGTGTTTTATATAAAAGTGGAGCATTTGAAACTTGGTTGCCATTTACCCGGTTTTAATTATTTGGATATGTAAGGTTAACTGTCTTCTGTTAAAGCTGGTCTGTTTAACTGAAATGACAAAGTGGAAGGCGACTGCATGTTTCAATAACGGCAACTCTGGAGTCCACTTGGAATTTTCCAGAACTTAAAGGGGTATGTGTGGGGCATCTCCTTGGGGAACAGGATAGCTTTGGAATTTGCTTTTTCAAGTTGGAAGAATCTTTAAGATCACCTCCTTTTCTCTTTTTACAGGCCGACCAATGGGTCTATGGAGGAGATTCCAGAAACTTCCGGGGTTGGGGGAGGGATCTTGCCCCAGGGGGCTGGTGACAGGAGTGGAGTCCAGGGGTTCTGCCTCCCAGGTCCCAACTGCTGGAGACTTAGTGAGCTTGCCAGCACCCATCTCCCTGGGGACACTTCAGAGAGCTTTCAGTGGGCCAGATTGCTTTGCTTTGAATCTCAGAGGTCTGTCAAATCCACGTGGATATGTGTCTCCAGTGGGGAGGAAGGTTTGGAAGGGGCAGAAGGTTCTGTGAGGGTCTCCAGGAATGTGCAACAGGGGGCTGGGGTGTGGAGATGGCAGAGATGAACTTTAGACACATGTTCACAAGGGATATTTGTCTTCTCCTGGCTGTGAAGTGGCAAAGCAACAGGTCCTCATGGAATTAAGAGATAAGGCGCAGTCACCTTTTAGAGGGCTTTGGATGGCACTGCTCTCCCACAGTCTGTTTTGTGCTATCTCCCCCTCCATACCTCCCCCTCCTCCCTGCTGTTTTATTTTGACTGATGAACCCATCTGTCGAAGGGATCTCCTTCCCCTCCCCCCCCCCCCACCTCCCCATCTCTTTCTTTGTTTGGCTCAGAAAGGGAAGGGGGAGAACCAGCACACCCCAGTGAAGGGACACACACACTTCGCAGTCAGTGCTAAATCTCCTTTTTAGCTCTGGGTTTGGACAAGTTCCTTAACCCAAGCCTCATTTTCCTCATCTGTAAGATGGACACAATTATGTCTACTTTATAGGACTCTTGTTTTTTAATGTTTATTGAGAGAGAGAGTGCGAGCGAGCGTGAGAGAATCCCAAGCAGACTCTACATTGTCAGCACAGAGCCCAACGTGGGGCTTAAACTCGGGAACCGTGTGATCATTACCTGAGCTGAAATCAAGAGTCAGATGCTTAACTGACTGAGCCATCCAGGTACCCTGTATAGAGCTCTTATAAATGAGATTAAAGTCATAAATATGAGATTAAATGTATTTTCTGGTATATGATAGTTGGTTAATAAATAGTAATTTTATTGTCTTCACTGTCTCAGGCTAGAGAGAAGGGTCATGTGAGAATTTCTGAGGTGGATGGATGTTTAGATGCAAATGATAGTGTTGGCTGCTGCTGGAGGAATCGCTATGTGTTAGACACTCCCCTGAAAGCCTTAGGTTTAATTTATTTAATCCTCACAGCTCTATGAAGTAAGTATTGCTATTTCCTTTTTTTTCCTTTTTTGCAGATGTGAATACAAGGGCGCAGAAAGGTTAAGTGACTTGCCCAGAGCCACACAGTTTGTAGTGCAGGTGTGGTATTCAAACTGTAGAGGCTCTGGGCCCCTGGGATGGCAGGTGAGGGGTTACAAAGTAAGAGAAAGCAGGGTCATTGGGAAGAAAGGTGTGTGTCCAGTCTTTGGATGGAGTTTTTACTTTAGTAAAACTTGAATCTTTTAAGTGAGCTGGGGTCAGCTACAGGTGCAGCTTTTAGAGGCCAGGAAAGGACCCCCTCCAGTCACCCCTTGAAACACAGACCTGTAGCGTCATTTGGAAACTTTGAAGATTAACCTCTCCTCATTGTTTCCCAACACCTTTACTCTATGCATTTAGTGCTTACATGGCAAAATCCCTTTTTTTCCAGCCAGTTGTAGAACATAATTCTTTAAATCCTCACTTGGTGGATGGAAGGCTAGCATCACAAATTCAGTGGAAGGGAGGAACTTCCTCTGGCAAGCTCCCACTGGTAAACAAAGAATAGACCTTCCTCCTTATGTAACAGGCAGGACCCTTTCACCAGCCTCAGGTCTAGTCAGATCATGCTTGGGGCTCCAGTCCCTTTTTGAGATCATTTCATCTTGCCCCAAATAGGCAGGGGTTGAGTTTGCCTGTGGGCATGGGTCTAGGAGTTGACTTGGTCTGGTTGGATGGGTGCTGACTCCACACCCTAGGCAGAGAGAGACAGTTAAGGGGGGGATCTGTTCAGGTCACCAGCAGTCCCAGAATCTCGGTCTCTCATGTTCAGTAGCTTCTGTGAAATGTTACTCTTTAAAATTGGGCCAACCTGGAGAGTGTTGTCTTGTCCATGAAGCCTGTACAGTCCAGATTCCTGGTCAGGCCTCAGGGTCATCGGGTTGCAGCTTTCTTTAGCTGATACTTAGGGGCGGGGCTTAGAGAACCATTGTGTTAGAACCACTTCTTTCCATGAACCTTCTGGCCCTGGAGTGGAGCCTGGGTCTGATCGTGCTTTCCTTTCTTCATGGTGGGCGTCTGTGAGAACTTCCCTTTTCTTTTCAACTGGATACCTAGAGTTTTCAGTCAGGTTACAAGTCAGGAGGAAACAAGTCAGGGCCTTCATTTTTTCCACTAAGAAAAACCCTTTGGTCCCTATGGTAGACACCAACGTTGCTCCCAAGTGAGCTCATCGGGAAGGATTTTCCTTCTTTATTTATGTCAGGCTCGGTCTCATGACTTGCTTAGGTCAATGAAATGTGAGTGGAAGAGTGATGTGCACCACATTTGAGAGCTTGTGTGAAGTTCTGCATGTTTGCTTTCCTTTGCCTTCTTGATTACAGAAGCCCGTAAGCCCATGTCAGAGTAGGTTTCTGTCAGGCTGGGCCCGAATGCCAACAACATACAGGGCCGTCTTGCTGACCTAAGATGTAAATGTTGTGTAGAACAGAAATAACCTTTGTTGGTTTTTAAGCCATGGAGAAATTCTGGCTACTTGTTATTGCACCTAGCTTCGCTGGTTCTGACTATAGTTGTGTGCTGGCTTTAGTCCTCCAGTTCTTGCTGTATGCTAATAAGTAATCTCATTTTTTTAATATTTGTATTATTAGGAGGGGCTACTCAAGCCTTCAGAAAAGCTCTGTCTGAAGGCAACTCTGGATCTACCTAGAAACATTTAGCTATCTATTTATAAATGAACATGAGTGTGGGAGAGGCAGGAGAGAGAGAGAGAGAGAGAGAGAGAGAATCTCAAGCGGTCTCCAGCTGTCAGTGCAGAGCCTGATGCAGGGCTTGATCCCACGAATTGTGAGATCATGATCTGAGCAGAAATCAAGAGTCAGATGCTTAACCAACTGAGCCACCCAGATACCCCTAGAGTCTCTTCATTTTATGAAGATAGACATATTCATCAAATGACTCCTGGACGGTAACTATCACTGTGTTATGGACTTCTATTGCTTTTTCCTAGAAGAGCACTGTCCCATTTGTGAACTAACTTAATCTGTTGAGCAATTAAAAGCATTAGATTTAATTGTATATTTGTACCCATTTTATAGAAAAGGGATCCAGAGCTGGGCATTGGTCAACTCTGGTCTGTAGGCCAAATCTGGCTTACCACCTGTTTTTTCAAATGGATTTTATTCAGTCTCAGCCACGCCATTCATTTATGTATGGTCAGGGACTGCTTTTGTGTTATAATGGCAGAACTGAGTATTTGTCACAGAGTATTTGTCATATGACCCACAATTGTCTCATATCTGGTCCTTTAAGAAAAAGATGGACTCCTGATAGAGAGCAAACAGGGGTAAATGACTTGGCTAAGGTCATGGAAAATCTCCCAAGTGGCAATGCGTTATCTTCTAATTTGCCATTTGTGGGGAGCGGTTTGTTCATTTTGCCCACCGTTACCTCCCTTATTTCAAGTATCATAAGGGAGAGGGACGCCGCCTCCCTCACCAGATCCCAGTGGAGAAGCAGACTTTGAGTAAAACTTCTGCACCATAAAAACGCAAGTGAGCTACAGTATTGTCAAGGCATGGGAGAGTTGGAACTCCGGGGATTGTGGGGGGAAATGGAAGAACACGCATCACATCCCCTGGGTATCTTAGCCGCAAGTGATAAGTTTTGAGACTCTACAACCCAGATTGACATGGTTTTGTGATTTTTTGAATTGCAGGATTTTAGTTTTCTTTTACTCTTGGGTACAATTAGTCCCATGTCATGAAAAAGAAATCCTACTCTTCTTGTAGAACTCTCCCAACCCCACATTTCTCAAGAAGCTCAAGGTCATCACACAATTAGAGATTTTAAGCTTTACAGATACCTACAGTGGAACCACATGTATTTACACTTGAAGGTTAAGACATCAAACCTCACAAAGTACCCTGGGTTTTGAAAGTGACATGTGCGTCCCAGCTCTGCTTGGATTTCTTCCTAGAAGCATATTGGGTGGACTTAATTCCAGTGTATTTTATAGGTTCTCGCACAGCCAGAGATTGCTTTATTTCATTGCATAAATAACAAAGATCTTCTGTACATTCCTTTATTTTCCCCTTTGAGCAACCAGAATTGCGGCAGCTCTGAGATTCGTACAGATCTACTTGAAATAAATGTGTACCGAAGATGGGGGAATAATAAGGACTTTTATAGACCTCTCTCATTAAAACTCACCTTCAAAAAACACCCCTGCTCCTTCCTTATAATCAAATGACACCTCATAACCACCTAACCATTTTTAATATTCTCCAGACTCCACTGAACTAGGCTGAAGCTCAGATACTGTCTAGCTAGTCAGGAGAAAGAGTCTACCGTCATATTTAAAAGCGGTTATTGGGATAGGTTTTACAGGCAGTGGGCTAGGACAATTCAGAAACAATTGCTTATGTGATAGTTGGAGGATTTGTCCCTGTCAAACAGTTAATATTGCTTTAATACATGAAGTAGGCTGTATAAGACGGCAATAATGAAAAATGTCAGGAAAGACAATATCAATTGTTATTCAACATCCACATTAAAGATTACTTTTTTGTCAGTAGCTTTCAGAAAATGTATTTTCCATCAGATCTGATTGCGTTCGTCTTTGAAGTGCTCCAACCCTCCCGGTAGATTTAATGTGACATCTAGGCACTTTTTAGTCCCCGGGCCTCTGAGGCGATTCGGAGAGGCACAACAAGCCATCACAGGTTTATCCTCAAAGGCCGACACTGTCTGTCTGATTTATTGTAACTTTAAGAATCATCTCCAGCAAAGCATGAGCCTTGCTACCCATCCACAGCATCAGACTTTTATCAATTCATTTGTATGCAGCCGGTACCTCTTGGAACCGAGGGCCCTATAGCCACTCATGGAAAATGCATTACCTGCGACTAATCCTTTTTATCTTTAAAGTCTGTATTTTTTATGTATAAGTCATTTTGGGTTATCATAAAATATACATAATTCTCCCTTCCCCCTCCCCCCCCCAAAAAAGACAAAATGGGAAGGGAATATATAATAAGTTATGAGCGTGTGGTGTTCTTATCAGCAATGATTCTAAATAAACAGCTCTCTTTATGTAAACACCAAGGGATATAAAGCTCTGATTACTTTCAATGGGAAATAGGAATGCTTCCTTTTTTTTTTTTTTTTCCTGTTAGCTTTCAAAGTGAAACAGTGAGATTAATCATTGAAAATACGCTTGCGCGTGCTGGTCTCTTCCAGCGTGTTCGTTTGGTGGGCGGTGGTGTCGGAGGGAGTGGGGGAGGGTGTGGAGGCTAACGGCTGTCTGTTCCATTTCACGGGTTTCCCAAATTGTTTCGCTCCACAAACATTTTCCGAGCCATTTGTGGATGGCCTTAATTAAGAGGACTGGAAATGTGTCTCCTGGAAGGATCAGAGTAAAGCTCCTTCCCTAGCCCCAGCCCAGCAAGGTTCCAGTGTCTGCATTTCAGTGGGTGTTGAGGCCCCTCTCCCCGACGTTACACCTGATACTTGCTGTCTTATGTGGTTCTGTAACTTTCAGATAATTAGATAAGTAAACTCTGCTCAGGTCTGAATCTCCACAGGCACGGGAAACTTTAGTCTAAACAAAATACAAGTGCCCACAGAGTTCAAGGTCTGGACCAGGGGTCAGCAGACTGTGGCCTGTGGGCCAGATCCTGCTGTGGCCTGTTTTTGTTAATAAAGATTTATTGGAACTACAGCCACATTCTTTTGTTGATGAATTATCCACGGCTCCTATCACGGTTGCAGCAAAGTTAATGGTTCTGACAGACTGTATAGCCAGCCCATAAAGCCCCAAATAGTAACTATCAGGACACTAAGAGAAAAATTTGTTGACCCCTGTCTTGGGCCCATACCTGCCATTTTAATTTAGCATGTGATTTAGCTTAAGCAAAGATTTATGTGGCCTGGGAGTGAAAAGTCCTTTTTTGGGGATAGAGAAATGGTCTTGAAGGATATACTAACTCATAACAAAAACTACTACATGGCGATTGAGACTATGGATGAAGGTTGAAAGGGGTGTTTTTATTTTATACTTAAGATTTTTATGGAACAATAGGATATTTTCAGAATCTTCCTGGTTTGGGAGGATGTAGTCTCTCTCTGGGCTGTACCCTGCTTTAATCTTCCGCAATGGGACAATAGTTTCCAGGACATCAAAAGATTGTATCCGATCGCAGGGTGTTTATCTTTTTATCTTTTATAAACTTGATATTTAGATATTATCTGCATTGCTTTCAGTCCTCAGCCAAAGGTGGGGTTTCTTTGTTGTTCAATCATGAGCCCCCAAGCTGACAGGATTTAAAGAACAGAGAGGGTGACCAAAGAGGGTGTGCCTGTAAGCCACAGCCAAGCTCAGTGGCATTCTCAGGGAAATTGTTAAAAAGGGGGTAGGTGGTCCCAGGGGCGGGAATCATAGGCACATCTCTCCCCACTTTGAGGACTCTGAGGGACTCATTCAAAACAATGGGCTGAGTCTATGAGCATCCTCTTTTCCACAAGAAAGAAAAAAATCACTTCAAAGTAATATCAGAAGATGTTAAGATTTTATGAGGCTTTTCCATAACCCTCCCATACATCACTTTGGCAATGAAAAAAAGTCAGATTTATTCATACAGTTGTTGCTGACACATTAGCAATTTTGGAAACTCCTGTAACAAAGTCTGAGATCCTCAGTGTGATGTAGGAGCTTACCTTTTGGCCTTCCTCTTGGCTGTTCCTTTCTCCCTTGTGGCACCATGCTTTCTGACATTTCTTAACTTTGGCCTTTGTTTATGTCTGTTCTACCTGGAAGGTTCTCCCTCCCCTGCCTCTCAGGCCTTGTTCATCTGGAAGCTCCAACTCCTCTTTCATGACCCAGTACAATTGTCCCCCTTTCGCCATCCTTCCCCACCCCCCACCTCCAACCTCACTGCAGATGGCCATAGCACTGGGATATGCTCGATCATTGTATTTTTTTTGAATCTTGGGGCCACTTGATTTACATGAGATCCTTGAGGGTGGGGACTGAGGCTTAATTGGCCTCTGCATCTTCAGTACTTTGGACAGTGGTTTGCTTCCATAGGTGCTCAGTAAATGCTGAAAAAAAAAATACAGGACTATAATTTTAAAGCAGTTAGAAACATTTAAGAACATCAGTTATTGATTTGGTAGATGGAGTCTGAGGTACAAAAAAAATTAGGAATTGTTGAAACTGTGTGCTTCCTTTGGATCCTTCCAGGGCTTCAGCAAATGTGGCCATTTGTCTCCAGGGCTGGTGGGGCTGGTTTATGCAGAGCTGGCTACGCGAGATGAGAAGAGGAAGGGAAAGCTCTAGAAAGGTTTATTATTTGCCTTCACACCTTCTACTCAAGGAAAGGAAGAGCTAAAACAAAACAAAAAATGCAGGACAGCAGCTCACTGGAGGTAGGAGTTGCTGCCCGAGGGGCTGAATTTCCCTTCTCTAAGGAGAGTGAGGACAGCACTACTCAGAGGAGAGGCTGTGAGGAATCCAAACCCTGTCTCCCTCCTTTTCCTTGCCTTCACTGCTAGGCTCCCCGTGGGAGGCAGATGCCAGGTGTCCATGTTCTCCCTTTCAGAGAAACCCCATTGACCTAGTGCCTTCCCTTGGCTTGCTATTTGGCTCTGATAAGGTGATGGGACAGAATCCCTTCTGGGGCCAGGGGAGAAGAGAATGCAGATACATGGACAAACCAGCAAAGGGAGAGAGGGAATGGCAGGCATAAGTGAGTCTGCCCTGGTGCCATCATTTACCTGAGGTTAATAGGAGGGAGAGCTGTGCCTCCATCTAGAATGGTTTTAGGGATATTCAGAGGAAGTGTGATCTCTCGAGGGCGTGTTCTCCCCTCCCCCACCAGCTCTGTGTGCGCCAGTGTGTAACAGAACTTTGTCTCCTGGGTAGGTAGACACTTTGAGACTCGGGTCTGTGGCTATGTGGGTTCTGCTCTTGGCTGGATGTGCTTTTCTGGCTAATGGTAGAGCTCACCTGACACTCCAGTCTTAGAGCAGGGCGCTGTAGGGATGAGACCTGGGGTAAGAGCTGGATGATGAGGGTGGCAGCACGGGAAGGCAAAGACAGTGGTCCAAGGTGCTGGAGATGAAGGAGGGCACCACAGGGACACTTCATCTCTATCTGGTGGCATCTGGCCCAGAGTCAAGTGCTGAGGCTGATCCTGACAATCCCCAGTGTCAGGCAGGGCCCAAGCCCTGTTCGTGTAAGAAAACCGGGCACGGGGTGAAACACTCTGTTTGGCCACCCACTTTCTAGTTCCAGCTTTGTCCTCACCAGCTGTGGGGTCCTGGGGAGATGACTTTTCCACTCTGGGGCTCGGTTTCCTTTTCTGCAGGACAAAAAAGTTGGGCTACATGATTTTTCTGAAGCTCTGTCCAGTTCTTGACATTGGCAAAAGATTTAAAGGAATTAGACAAAATATTAGTATTTGGGGGACTTTTGGGTGGTATTTAGTATTTAGTGTGAAATAAATTCTTTACTCCTTTTTTTTTTTTTTTTTCGGTGCCTGAATGGATGGGTGCCACTATTTATCTGAAAAAAGGCAATCAAACTCTCCAGCAAATTTCTGAAGAGCAGATTTTATTTCCCTTGCTATGGATCTTAAATGCTACACTTGTTACATTTGAGTGCTAATTACTAGAGATTAATTAGTCAGCATGAACGTACTTCTGCAGCAGACCCCCAATTACTCAACTATACTTGATATGTGCTACCTGCAGGCTCTTTGCAGTGATCCCAGGAGGTGACACGTTTTGGAGGCCATAGGCAAACCTTTTGACAATTCTCTAGTCACGTTCTCGGAAGAACAGCTGTCAGAGGCGTATGTCCTGAAAATAATTAAAGGAAAAACATAGCTAACTCCCAAAATGGAGGTAGTCTGGCTAACAATCCCAAGGGGTCAGGCTATTTCCTGGTGATTAAAGGTGAGTAATGGGAGGAGATTCTCTTGGGTCTATTTCTGCCTTTGTTAGAGCCCTGTGCCCTGAACCTGGGTGATCCGATCTCCTCTGTTTCTCTCTGCTTCTATCCGGTCCCATCAGAAAATACCTTCAGTAGGGATATAGTGAGATTTAATCAATTATTATTTAAGGGCAGGCAGATACTTGGATGAAAGGCGTGAAGATAAAAGCAGAGTCCAGCCGTATTGTTATCACTTCCCTATGCTCTTTCTTCTATTAGGGACAGGGGAATACAGCTGAAGTGTGCTTTGTGCATTTTGTAAAAGAAAAAAAAATAAGCAGGGAAATGATATTTTCAAACCAAGTGCCCATTTTTCTTTGTAACTCGTGCACACTAGATTGGCTGGCGTCTGTGTCTCATTTATCTCTCTCTATTGGGTTGTCCTCTGTGTCTAATTTTCTCTTATTAATGAATCTCCCCTTTTGTCCTGCACAAATCTAGGAGGGTGACATTTATACAAGGCAATCATTTCCGTGCGTTACCAAAAAGATTATTTATTGGTGGTTAGCCAGTGAAAGTAAGCACATCTGTCACCCAAATCTGACCAAGAATGGGCTGCTGTTTCTTAGCAGAATTATTTGCTGATAAGTTTTTCCTGGTCTTTATACTTGTGGTTTAGAGGGAAAGCCCACAAATCTCTGAATTTTGAAAAGGAGAGCCCTCTTGGCAAGGTTCTTAACTGCTCTGATGTCCGTCTTCCCAATCAAGAGAAACTACCCCAGACCATGGTTCAGACATAGATGTTTTAAAAGAAAACCAGCTGTGTGCCTGTTCAGATTAAGCACGGAGTGTCCTATGGAGGCTCCCTTTTACTAGTTCTGAAATGACTTTGTTGGAATTAATGCCTTAAATTCAGAGTGGCTTTAACGTATGTAATCTTCGAGCTATGTAAGCACTGGAATGAATATCATCATACACTTGAGTGTGTAAGAAACATACCTTACCTCGTTTTTCTGGAGCTCAATTATAATTTTTATTACTCTGGCATGGCAGAAATCTTATCTCAGTCAATTCCGAGCATCCCACCATCACCCCACCACCTCAGCCCAGATTGTAGCCAAGTCCCAGGTTGTGGTCAAGACATTGCAGGGTGCACCTTCAACTTGCCTCAGCCATTCAGGCCATTGTTGAGGGCTCATGGTTCACTTGCTATAGCTGTGCCCCCTCAGTAATGTTGGCATCTTGATAAGGCTGCCCCATGGCTCAGTCTACCAGGACATTTTGGGATGTTCCTCTTCCTTTAGATTTCTGAAAAGCAGGGTATAGTTCCTTTCTGCTCTTGGGCCCTCCAGATCTTTTTGGAGGCCTGGAGGTCTCTGTGTAGATAACAGGAATCTGAACACTTACCTCAGGGCACCTGAGGGACTCAGTCCTTTCAGTGACCAACTCTTGATTTTGGCTCAGGTCATGATCTCATAGTTCATGAGATCAAGCCCCACTGTCAGCACAAAGCCTGCTTCGGATTCTCTCTCTCCCTCTCCCTCTGCCCCTCCCCCACTCCCTCTCTATCAAAATAAATAAATATTAAAAAAACAACAACAGGGGCGCCTGGGTGGCGCAGTCGGTTAAGGGTCCGACTTCAGCCAGGTCACGATCTCGCGGTCTGTGAGTTCGAGCCCCGCGTCGGGCTCTGGGCTGATGGCTCAGAGCCTGGAGCCTGTTTCCGATTCTGTATCTCCCTCTCTCTCTGCCCCTCCCCCGTTCATGCTGTGTCTCTCTCTGTCTCAAAAATAAATAAACGTTAAAAAAAAATTAAAAAAAAAAAAAAAAAAACAAAAAAAAAAAAACAACAACACTTCCCTCTAGAAGCCAAATCTTCTCTTTCTCTTTGGCTCTCCTCAAAGCTGGGGAAAGAATTTGCTCTTCAACTTCTATTTCTTCCTCATATTTTGACTATATGCCAGGTCTTCTCCAATTCCCTGAAAACTCAGATCTTTTGGAAGGTAGGACCAGGAAGGCATTAGTAAGCTCTTTCTGCTTTGTATGTGTCACATCTCCCGAAGCAGTAAATGTTGGTTGGACTCATGGGAGGGAGAAAGGGAGGAAAAAAATAGTTAATATCTCAAAACTATAATCCTCCCAGTTTTCAATAATAATGGGTTTTGAGTGCCAGACTGTGGGATTTGTAGTGTGGACCAAGGCTAGTGGGTGGCATGGGAAGTTTATGAATGGAGCATGATATGGTAGAATCTCTGAATCAGAAATTTGTATGGTGGTGAGTTGGGAGCCTTAGGGAATTAAAGCTTTAGGAGGCTATTCCAAAAGACCAGGTGAGAGATGATAGACGTTTGGATTCTTAAATGACATTGATTGCACAGTGCATCACTTTAATAGAAAATCTTAGGGTTAAAATTTACAATAAACATATCTCAATTCGAGGTTGTATCTGCATTTGAGAATTAAAGTATGCATTATTGTGAAGCCAATGCATCTTAAACTTCTGGGCCTTTGCACGGGCTCCTTCCAAGACCCTGCTGTATTTTTTGTTCCCATAATATTGTGTACTTAAAAAAAACTTTCCCTAAGTTGTATAAGCAGCAGGACTCGACATTTGGGTCAATTCCTGACGATAAGTAAAAAAAAAAAAAAAAAAAAAGCGTATTATAGAATAGAGTTTAACAGATGTGTAACAGATTAATTACCTCTACAGTGTTGTTGGTTTTTGACAAACAAAAAGATGACACAATATAGTCAATGCTGTTAAGACCTCAAGGACGGCAGCAGGAAAGTAAAGACATTTCTTGGGGGGAAATCTATAGGACTTGGAAGCATACTGGATGTGACAGAGCACAAGGAGTGCAAGTGAAGCCAGGCATCTGACCCCCTGAGAAGGAGAAAATCCAGAGCAATGAGAGAGAAGGCAGTGGAAGAGCAATGTAAGACTGCGGAGTAGGTTCAGGAAAGATGATGAATGAATTTGGACATACCAAATCATCCATTGGCATGCCCATCACACACGGGAAGATGTGTGTCTGTGGTTCTGGGGACCAGTTAAGGATGAAGATAGCTATTTGGGCATCATTAGAGGTAATAACTGAAGCCATGGACATGGATTAGTTCCTAGAAAGGGACTGTAGGGAGAAGGAGGAAGAAGGCAGGAAGATCATGGTGAGGTGTGGCTACTACAGAGTGTCAAAGTACCTTGGATACTTTGAATCTGGATTTTGAATTTGACCATGATGATGATAGGAGATGGGTTGAGACACACTCTCATCCAGATGCGAAAGAAGGGTGCAGCATAGAGCATGGCCAGGAAGCAGGAAGCAACTAACTGTAAAAAGGAAGTAGGGATGGTAGTATGGGTGGATGTCATGAACTTTGAAAAAGGAGAGGTTGTTGAGGGGGTTGGTCAGGAGCATGCTGAGGCTTAGGAATGGAGAAAGGGAGAGTTGAAGAGGGAAGGTCTTGGAGATGTTTTGTTTGTAGTGGGGGAGTGACTTTGTTGGTTAGATAGCCATGATGTCAAAACGTAGCCAACTTTGGTCTTATAATTTGAGTTTTGATGCCAAGGAGTTGAGTCTTGCTAATGCAACTATCCTAGGGTCTGGTTCAGCATAATTGCAAAGGAATATGATGGGAAGCTCATATCCTGTACTTGTTTAATGGTTTTATAAGTTCCATAATGCCTAACCCAGTGCAAAAAATGTCATAGATTTTCAGGCTATACCTGCTTTTCATGTTTTTAAGATAACTGTTTCTGCAGTCTTCATAGACTAATCAAAAACCTATTTTTAATGACAAATTATGGCCAAAATGGAAACTGAAAACACAATGATTAATATATCATAGTATCTGTTACATCTGAGCTTATATATATGAAGGAACATATGCAGGTTTCTTTAAGGGGAGAACGCATTTTGTTCACCTTTATATTCTCAGTATCTCTCCTCATGCTCAATACATAAGTCAGCATTCCATCAACATTTGTCAAATACATTATTGTACGGTGCTAGTTATAACATGACTTTTAAATGAATTAAAATATCTGTCATTGTTTTAAATGTTTATTCTGAGAGAGAGTGCTCAAGTGAGCAAGTACATGAGCAGGGGAGGGGCAGAGAGAGACACAGAATCTGAAGCAGGTTGCAGGCTCTGAGCTGTCAGTACAGAGCCCACACGGGGCTCAAACTCTCGATCTACGAGATCATGACCTGAGCTGAAGTTGGACGCTTAACCAACTGAGCCACCCAGGCACCGTCTGACAATTTCTTAATAAAAATCTAGGGTCAGTAATAGCTTTGAGAGTACAAAGAAATCTCACATATCCAACGTTCTTTGACAGTTTTACAGTGTTATCACCATGAAAATACCTTCCACGTCTGTGTCTTCTAGGAACACTGACATTTCTGTTGTGGGGTTCAGGGTCCTTTTTTTGTTTGTTTTTTAAAACGTTTATTTTTGAGAAAGAGATCATGAGTGGGAGAAGGGCAGAGAGAGAGAGGGAGACAGAGAATCCTAAGCAGACTCTTTGCTGTCAGTACGGAACCCAACACGGGCTCAAACCCACGAAACCAGGAGATCATGACCTGAGATGAAATCAGAGTTGGATGCTCAACAGACTAAGCCACCAAGGCACGTCCAGGGTTCTTTGTTGATTCATTATTTCTCTAAGGTTATTTGTTGCCATTTTATTCATCTGAATTCATGCTAATGGCATTGGATCAATTAGATTTTTAAGACTTTAGACTCGAGTTGCTTTGAGAATTATCCTTTTAGAACCTCTGTTTTCTGTGATCTGTAAAATAAGGCTAATAATTCATTGACATTAGTGTCGGTGTGAGGATTATATGAGATAATGTTCATAAAGGACTGACATTGTACTAGAAAGAGTAGACGATGTTTCTTTTTTTCTTTTTTCTTCTCACAGAGGCTCAAAGAACACCTGGAGAAAAACCCAAAGATCACAGTGGTAGAGGCTGAAAAGTTGTATAACTGGGAAATAGAGACTCTACTGTGTAGAGTGTCAACTTAGCGTCTCAGAGTCCCCCTTATTAGCGCTCTTGGGAGAAACATTTCCCCAAACCTGCTGGTCTTCATCTTCTAGTTGACCTTTGTGTTGTTTTTTGACCTAAAATCTTTACCTTAAAAAATGACTGTGTGGGGCGCCTGGGTGGCGCAGTCGGTTAAGCGTCCGACTTCAGCCAGGTCACGATCTCGCGGTCCGTGAGTTCGAGCCCCGCGTCAGGCTCTGGACTGATGGCTCAGAGCCTGGAGCCTGTTTCCGATTCTGTGTCTCCCTCTCTCTCTGCCCCTCCCCTGTTCATGCTCTGTCTCTCTCTGTCCCAAAAATAAATAAAAAAAACGTTGAAAAAAAAATTAAAAAAAAAAATGACTGTGTGTGTGTGTGTGTGTGTGTGTGTGTGTGTATGCATGCACTGGCACTGGCAGTTGCCTTGAGTCCTTCTTGGAATGAGGGAGAGGGAATGAGTCCCTCTTGGAATGAGGATAACCAGGGTTGATAGATAGTGCCCAAGTCCCACTGGGTAAGTATTTTGAGTATCTCCCCTGGAGATAAGCAAACATGTGTGTTCTTTCTGTACTTACAGTAACCACAAGATGCTGGTAGGAGGAGGTAATATTCTTATTTTATAGACAAAAATTAAGACACAGACAGAAGGTGGCTTGACCAAGCCTTTAGAACCCTGGTGTTCCTAGGATTAGAGTTCTAGTGCCCTCCTCCATTTCCTGCTTTTGCCATTTGAGCTCACTGCTACAATGGACAGCACATGCCTTATAACTTCCCTTGAAGAAATTCCTGGAATATTTAGCACTTCTCTAAAAGAATTTGTTTGTGGTCTATCTAGTCAGGAATCCATTTATCTTTGGAGAATGTGGTTGATGACACAGAAAAGCCTGAACACTTGATTAAGAAGTACATCTTTTTCTGATTTTGCTGAAGAATACAGGGGTTACTGCAATTGCTATGTAATTAAAAAAAAAAAAAAAAAGGTTTTATCTGTCTCTGCCAGTTTCTCATTTCCACCCTACAAAGCCTTTATGTCCCAGGGCATGCTTCCTCTGAAAATACTTTTATTCATTTATTTTTCCGCAGCTATGTTCCATGCCAACATTCATTGTGAGGTGCTAAATTTCAATGTCAGGAATTAACTGGAGTTAGATAGTGAACGCAAGGTCACTGTATAATTTGTGGAAAGGTCTGATGATAGCAATGTCGTCTTCATGTGATAAATACTTGCTGTGTATCTGATTTCTTAGGTATCTGTCAATATCTTTGATATTATAGGTGAATGGTGACTCTGCAAATGATAGTCTTCATAGGTTCTTTTCAAGTCGATTAATTTTTAGGTTATGAATAATATTTGCAGGATCACATTCAATTGGGATACGTTTCAAGTAACATAGTAGACTTGTCTTGATTTGAGATTACCTCACAATTTAGGGGTAAATGCAGATTTTACTTTAGGAGGCATATACCCTACATTTTAAAACAAGTAATTTATTTTGCTGTTTTCAGATTAACTTTGCATAAACACAGGGGAAAATGAATGATGGATTGTCTATTTGTCAGTGATAACTGAAGCAGACCCTATGTACTACAGTGCAGGTAAAATGGTATAGGGATTTTTTTTTTTCTGCTTTAATATATTAAGGGGACATCTCCTTCCCAAATAAGAGGTACTTAAGTGGATTGATGGATGTCTAGCTAAAGTGTTTAAGTTACCAAAAACATCTGAATGTTTAGGTAAATGTCTGACTTAAGAGACAAAGCCAGGGTTTGAGGACCGAATTCAAGTTTGTCATTGATGATGGAAAGAACCTGGGCCTTGTGTGAAATCTGTGCTGATTCCTACAGGTACGGCGGTACTAGTGGTTCATAGCTGGTATGGTTGCTTATTGATTTCTGCATCTGCTCTGATTCACCAGTGTCCATGCTGTACTGGCTGATGAAGACCAGCTTATACCAACTGGGCTAAAATCCTTGCTCAGCCACCTAAATCCTTGCTCAGTAGCTGTATGACCATGTGTTCATTATGTAACCCCTCTGAGCCTTCCTTTACTTTAGTCGTCTGTAAAATGGGGATAATGGGATGCTTGGGAAAGTCGAGGTACATGCTTTGTGTAAATGTTTACTATCTTCTCTGGCAAATAGTCATGCTTAATGAATATTAGTCCTCACTTTCCATTTCCTTTCCATTCCTGTCAGGAATTCCTGTTCTTTCCTGTCCCACCAATCATAGAATCACAGGACCTTGGAGATTGAAGGGAATACTGGGGCTATCATGTCCAGTAGTCCTTGGGTTTGGGGATGTATCCCATTGATAAGTTTTGCCTGTAATCCAGACCATCATCCCTGGGCACCTTTCCCATCTCTGTACATTTCTGATGCAAGATGCAAACTTGTGTATACATTGTTCTGTATTTGTTTGGATACTCATTGCATCATGAACCCAGTGAGTCAATTTTCAAACCTGTGCCATCATTGGACACAAGAAGATGAGAGATGGTGGAAGGATCAAAGTAAATTCAACCCTGTTACTGGAGGAAACTTTCATATTGATCCCCTATGGAAAGAGGGTCAGTAGCATTATTTTGAACGACAGCAGTTTTAAATTTTTTTTTTTCAACGTTTATTTATTTTTGGGACAGAGAGAGACAGAGCATGAACGGGGAAGGGCAGAGAGAGAGGGAGACACAGAATCGGAAGCAGGCTCCAGGCTCCGAGCCATCAGCCCAGAGCCTGACGCGGGGCTCGAACTCACGGAGAGCGAGATCGTGACCTGGCTGAAGTCGGACGCTTAACCGACTGTGCCACCCAGGCGCCCGAACGACAGCAGTTTTAAACAAACAGTTTAAAAATTCTTTTTGGGGCTCCTGGACATCTTAGTTGGTGGAGCATGAGACTCTTGATCTTGGGGTTGTGGGTTCAAGCCCCAGATTGGGTGTAGAGATTACTTAAAAATAAAATCATAAAAAAAAGAAATCTTTTTGTTCTAAGAAGGACGTTTTTGTTCCACAGCTAATTTTTATGATGGGAAAAGGATTTCTTTTTTGAGTTTCAGCTGCCAGATAACATGGCAACTCTGTGGCATCACTTATTGTAAGCTACTCTTTTTCCATTCTTATCTAGAAGATAAGATAACCTTATGGAACAAGGCTAAACAAATGGATCTAGTGACCTTAAATATTTCTCTCGCTCTCTCTCAAAAACCCATATATATATATACATACATACATATATATATGTATGTATGTATATATATGTGTGTATATATATGTATATGTATATATAGCACACTTTGATAAAGCTTAATTTTGGCATTTGTCTTACAGTAAGTAGTGTAAAAATTTCATCATGAAATCCAAAGCCATCAAAAATAGAGTTGACTGTAGATCCAAGCTAGGATTAGATTTGTTTATGTAAATTCAAAGTATATCTGTATTTACTGTCAGGTGCTACTAAATATGCAGGTTCAATGAAAATGTGTGATAAATACTCAGATTTTGATAATTTCATTTGTGTGTACATGTGTATGTTTCAGTTTTAAAATGAGTCTGCCTTGTTAAAGGCAAAATCTATCTTACACTTTGCTTCTTTCACATACATGCCTCTGTGTTGCTTTAGCTCATTCCCCTCCTCTCCTACAAAGCCTCTTCTTCACAGTCCATCTGGAGTCCCTCTTGCTCCCTAAAAACCGCTCCCAGGACCAGTCTATTCGTATCCTCACCCGTCGTGCACACAACATTTACTGTCTAGGCAGCTCATCGTGTATTGCAGTAATTAAGGTTTTGTATTTCTTCTTTATCCCTGGTTACGCAACCCGGCAAATGTTTTTTATTTTCCTCAACAAAACAGTTTCCTCAACCGTAAACTTTCTGAACGAAGAAGCTCTCCCATGTATTCTTTGTTTCCTGTGCTGCCCGGCACAGGGTGTGCTCGATACCTGTTGATGGGAGCGATCTTGTCCACGCCAAATAACCATGGAGGTATTTAGAGAACTGTCTATTACCGTGGGATTCATGTTTAGCGGCTTTATTGGTGGGATTTATTTATTTTACTTGTCTGCTCATCTTGCTTCATTTTCTCCAGAGCCCCCGGGCTAGTTCTCCATGCTGTGTCCTGGGTCCTCTGTTAGAGGGATGGGTTGGAGCCCTGAGGCTGGAGGAAGCAGCAGCATTGTCAGAAAGAAACAGGAAGGCTGTTCCTCATCCTAATCCAGACACACATCACCAAACACAGACTGAGCAGGAAGCCGGGCTTTCAAGTCAAGCCACTGAAGCATGGAGGGGGGGAAGCATCAGAAATACACCCCAAATTGACTTGGCGCCTGTCGCCTGGGACTGCCAGGGCTGTGAATGGAGAACTCGTGTAGATTAAAGAATGTCGGCCGCAGATGTATTTCATACTCCCTGTCCTTTATAGAATCCCTGCGAAATGGTTGACCTTACAGGGGGCTCTTGATGATTACACCTAAGTCTTTTCAACTTGTTGTTTCTATTTACACTTGTGCTTTATGGATTCCTTCCGGGAGAAGTGTTTTAAGGAAATACAGAAAGCTTTCCACCCGTCCCCCCACCCTGCCCCCGGGGATACTCCAAGGTGGCAGTTCAGGCAGATAGCTTTCATTCCTTTCTTTGTTATTTCTCCTTCCAAGATGAAATATTTCTTCTTCGCCCAAGTGTCTGGATTTTGTGATCCGGGACATGGTCAGATTGAGCAGTTTGAACTTTGAAAAATAATTATTTGAGGATATTCTGTTCTTCTCTTGGTGGGAAGACTTGGGAATCTGGAGTTCCTTCTGTAGCTTTTCGTAAAAGCCTCGCTTTTTCCCAAAGTGCTGTTTTTTAAACTATCATAAGTCAAATTTATCATGGGGATAATGTAATAAAGACAAATATTCAACCAATAATGAAAAGCTAAGTAAACGGGTATGTTTAAGCTCTATTATATGCAGGGGAGTACATTAAGGCAGATCTAAGAGACACTTTAATGGATTTAACATTAGCAATCAGACCTGGACTTGGTATAAATCAAACACCATCACATTTCAGTCCAATGCACACCCACTCATTCATTAGCACCATTCAACGCAGATTATAAATATTAGCCAAGAAACCTTCAGTTCTTGAGATTCTTTCCACAGACACAGCAATAATTGAACAATAATGATGACAATTTTATTTTTATGAATCGCTATGGCTTACTTTTATTGATTTGCTCTTGGGCCTGGAGAAAGCTTCCTCAGCCAGTATACAACAGGAAATGGTTATAGCATTATCAGGCTGTAAAGAGATAAATAAAATAAAGGGGGGGAGGTCGGTGGTCGGGCACAGCAAGCTGCTGACATAAGCAAGAATTACTCCCCTCCCTCCCAACTGGAGAGCAACTTAAATTACCTCCTTTTTCCTTCCCTGCTTCTCATTCCCAATTCAGCGAAAGGAAAATACTTCTCGACTGTAAATGTGCATTAACTTTGGAGCTGAACATTTTGGGGTTCTTGGTATCAGCTAGAAGGAAATGAATAAGATGGGAATAAATGAGCCTGCTTAGGCATTGCATAGGAAGGAGGGAGAAACCCTGTGGGAATATGGCCTTTCGCTGCCTCCTTTGATGATGTACGGCTTCTTGATAACAAAGGCAGTGTAGCCTTCTGAAATAGTCCATCCGTGCCTATGAAAAGGAGCTGAAATCTCACTGCCTCGAACAGATGTGCTGGTGTTTTGAGCCAGCTCACCCTGCCCTTTGGCTAACAGTGGTACCAAATTGCATGTCCTGGGCTATCAGGAAGCAGGAGACCTGGATATAGATCTGCACGTGTGTTTCAATGGCTGCCATGATTTTTTCTCCTTCTCGGCGACAGATCCCAAAGGTTTTATTTTCATACTCCTGCCCTTTCATCCCCAGTGATGAACTGGATTTGTGCTTCTCTGTATTGGTTGGATTGAGACCTCACCATGACTTGTAGTGAAAGAAATCAGAGCTCTTTTAGAATCATCTGCCCTCTGCAATTCCACACAATGAGGCAGACAGCCAGGCCTGGCCGTGGTGGTGCAGTGGCAAAGAGATCCTATCATTTGCAGTTACTTTCCCAGTGGATTTTTCTTCCCTGGCCAAGAATGTTCAGGCTGGTTAATATGGAGGTGTGGACAAGCTGATATCTGAGGGCTTATGTGTTTGCTGGTTCTATGAGTCATCTGTGTCCCCATCTGTCCATGACTTAAAAAAATTTTTTTCATCTTTATTTTGAGAGCAGGAGTTGGAGAGGGGTAGAGAGAGAGGAGGGGCAGAGAATCACAAGCAAACTCCTTGTTCAGCACAAAACCCAAGTGGGAACTGATCTCTTGAACCGTGAGATCATGACCTGAGCCGAAATCAAGAGTTGGAAACTTGACCGACTGAGCCACCCGGGTGCCCCACCGTCTATCTGTCACTCTTGAACAGATTCTGATCTGCCCCTACAGTAAGAGGAACAACTCCAGGACTGTCGTGACAGCTGTGGTTGCCCAGAGTCTAGTTCATGTTTAGGATACCTTTATGGTCACATCTCTAAGGCAAGCTTGCCTGGGTACTTTAACTTTACTCTCTCCCTAGAAGATAAGTTGTTGTGACCTCAAAGTTAATTAAACCATGGTTACAAGTTAATGTTGACTGAATTAATAGGTTTTAAACAGTATTTTAAAGAATTCCTAGCTATTGGTCCCACATGGAGCTATCATGTCAGAACTAGGAAAGACTTCCAATCTGGTAACACTAAAACAACAACAACAACAACAAACCACAACAATTAGTCGCCATATTTTGTTATTAGAGAACGGGAAGGTGGCAGTGTGTTCTGTGCTTGTATTGAGATGTAGGATCTTGGATCTCTGAAACTGGGGGGAGAACAAACAACCTCTCAGCAAACCAAAAATATTACAGGGACCACAACTTAGGTTGAGCTTCCGTGGTGGTTTATGAAGCTTTTCAGTGCTCACAGGTTCAATGAGCTTACTGGTTTCTAAAAGTTTAAAAAGGGATAATTACTAACATGACCAGTCCTGGGACGGTGACTGAGAAAGTGGTTGTTGGGACCTCCCACTGGAAAAGACAAGAAATTTTTTGGATGGAGGATGTGCCCCTCCTCACCAGGAGTGTTTATAAAATATTAAGAGGAACAGACATCCATTTTTAAAGTTACTAAAGTAGCTCATTAGAAAATACTTATTGAGTGCCTACTATGAGCTGCCTACTCATAGTTAGGTACTGAACAAAGGACAGCACCAAAGGGCAGATGAGCCCTCTGGTCACAGAGGACAAGGCTTACCCCATTCTAAGGAGAGCCAGTTACACAAATGATGAAATAATTTCAGATGGTGATAAGCAACAGACAATCATGTGATAGAGCTATCAAGGGACTATATGGGAAGGGTAGTTTTAGAGATGATGAAGGCCTTATACCTCCACGTAAGAAATACCATTTCCTTCTAAGAAAGACGAGTTACAAGATTTTATTTACGTTTTCTAAAGATCACTGTGGTTGCTTTGTGGGAAATCTGCCAAGCTTTAATAAACCTTTGGAATAGATCATTACTGACTAATGGGAGACTGAAAGATACTCCCGTTTTTGATGCACGTGGACCTCTAGGCACTTTGAAGTTCAAGGAAGAAAATGGACTCAGAGCACAGATGATGTTTTCATTTCTTCTGATTGTCAGTGGTGTCTTTGAGAGAAGAGGGAGGTTCTAGGAAGTGAATGACCGGATATAGAAATGAGATTTAACAGCTCAATTTAATTTTATGCATGTTGCTTACAGTGATGAGATAACGGGCTCTAGGAAAGTGTGGCAAGAATGCTTTTCATGGATTTAAGAATTTGGTTTTGACTCTGGCAGGATGGAGAGGGCATCTGTGCACGTGTGGCTGTGGAACATTACAAGGTCTAATGAAGAACCTAATAATTAGCATAGCAACTTGTGCATAGTAGGGATTCAGTACACATTTGCTGGCTGGATAAAGACTGTGCTTTTTTTTTTTTTTTTTTTTAGAGAGAGGGAGCATGTATGCCTGAGCAGGGGAGAAGGACGGAAGGAGAGGGAGAATCTGAAGCTAGGTCTATGCCCAGCATGGAGCCCGATGCGGGGCTTGATCCCTTGAACATGGGGTCATGACCTGAGCTGAAATGAAAAGTCCGATACTCAACCTAATGGGCCACCCAGGTGCCCAGATTTGAGACCTTTAAAAAGGGCTGGGAGAGTCCCCAAATGGGATAGGTTCTAGTCAAATATGGCCCCATTTGATATACTGAATGTGTGTGTGTGTGTGTGTGTGTGTGTGTGTGTGTGTGTGTGTAGAAACGATAGAAAATTCCAGGCATGCAGAAGACCTCGACAGAAAGCATATGTACACTGGAAACCATCGGCAATAATTGCTCCCTAAATCCGGGTGGGATTAATTTCCTGACCCTTGGCCCTCCCAGTACAGTGCTTGTCTGGGAGTATGGGATCTTGTGATATTTTGCCAGTCTGCATTCCACTGGTCCAGGAAGCTGAGAAGTAGCAGTGAGGATCAGAGACTCTAAGAGAGATAGGGTATCCCGAATGCACCGAGCACTGAGTTATGGAATGACAACATCTAGGCTGTTTTGCCAGGAGGAATGAATGGTCAGTGAGGGGAAGTCCAGGGATCTTTCTTTCTCCTCCTCCGGGCCAAACTTTAGCAAAACCAATTTTTCCTCCAAGGGGTAGGAGCTTCACAGTGGCAGGAGATGCTATCATTTTACCGTATTTCCCAAATTTTCTTGGTTGAACGAGTGTATCTTTTATGTTATTGTGAGGTAGAGAATTGACTGTTGATTTCCACAAATTGAAGAAGAGTCTTCTTGCCATTTACTCCTTTCAGTCAGTATGTATATGTGCAAGTGTCTCAGCTGGGCTCAGGTGATAAAGACCAACATGGAGTGGGAGAGGGGATGTTCCTCCCCCCCCCCCCGTCATTTTCCCTCAGGTGCCAACGCTTAGTGGGGAGGGAACAGCAGCAGAGGATAGCTGTCCTTGCAGACCAGTTATTTTGTGTAGGCCATCAACTGGAGTGGCAGCGGCCGAGTGCTGTCTTTAAATAACTGTGGCCAGAAGATTTCCTGATTGAGGGAGGAGTGGAAAACAGGTGAACAGATTTAGTCTTGACCACACGGCTCAGTGACTCTGTGCTGCGTGGAGGCATTTGAGGGCTGAAATCGGAAGGCAGCACGGAGTGTGAAGGGGGAACGTGGAGAAGCTGGACATGGGACGATGAATAGGGAGCCAGAAGCCTGTGGGGGCGTGCGTGGGAGTTCGAACAAACAGATGTGGTGCAAGCCCAGCTAGGTAGAGAAGTTGGGTGTGTAGAGGCCCCCAGGAGGCCTGAGTGTGTGTGATGCTGCCCAGTATTATACTGATGGCTTACGGGCACAGGCGGGGCAAGAATCGTATAGGAAACACATTATATAGGGTGATTTTATTGTATTTTCTGAGCTGCCAGAGACCCCAGTAAAAAGGGACCTCACTGAACAGTTGAGGAAGGGTACAGAGGCGTAGCAATGAGCCCAAGCCGCAATCATTCAATCATCAGTTAATCCATAAGTTAATCATAAGCCGCAATCCATAAGTTAACCAGATGGCTTAGCTCTAAATGTTTATTTTTGAGAAAGCATGAGTGGGGGAGGAGGAGGGGCAGAGAGGGGGGGGACACAGCAGCAAGACCAATGTGGGGCTTGAACTCAGGAACCGTGAGATCATGACCTGAGACCTAAGCTGAAATCGGATGCTCAACTGACTGAGCCACCCAGGTGCCCCAGATGCCTTAGTTCTAAGTGACAACTGCTCTGGGAAAATTCTTACTACATAAAGTAGCTTGGTCACCCAGAGGCTCATGAGCACACATCCCAGAACCTTCTCATTTGTGTCAAATAACAATTGCCTCACAGGAAAAGCATGTCAGGATTGACCTTAGCAGACCTCAAAACACCCCTCTTGAAGGCATAGAATCCTAGGGTGTTACATAATGGCTCTGTCCTTTTTCCTGTCCACTGTTGTACTTACAGGGTCTTTGCACCGTGTGACTGTTCTTTTCTTCTTAAATGAAACAAAACTAGCAGGAGATTCTCACAGGAAGTAGAAAGCTGTGTTTTAACTGGCCTGAACATTACAAAAAGGTTAATATTGAATAACAGAGGGAGGTCAAGCGACACAGGGCTTTATTAGCGGGCTCACTGTGGTCAGTGATAACGAGGACAGAGCCTCCTTAGTATGAGGCTGGCTTCCTCATGGTGGCAGGATGGTTGCAGCTGATCCTGCTGTAACATCCAGAATCCTCTTGTGCGATGTCTCTCTTTAGGAGCTGGAAAAATATTTTCCAGACACTCTGCCTAACTATTTGTATCAATCAGCTATTACCACAATGATGCTAAATAACAAAGTATCCCAAAACATTGTGGTATATCAAAAGTATCTGTGTACTCACAGGTTGACTGACTGTGGTTTGGCTGTAGTAAGCTGGGCAGATCTGCCTCAGTCTGCAGGGCCTGCTGTAAAAAGCTCTAGGCTGTGGGGTTGGTGTCCGTTCTGCTTTAAGGTGTGTGTTTGGGGTGTGGCAGAAGGACAGAAACTAGTAAGGACAGCTCTTCTGATGGCAGGTCAAGTGAGAGCAAGAGCTGAGTCATACTGTGCAAGCACATTTAAATCCTGTGACTTACCTTCTACTGGCCA
Source organism: Lynx canadensis (assembly GCF_007474595.2). Taxonomy (NCBI): domain Eukaryota; kingdom Metazoa; phylum Chordata; class Mammalia; order Carnivora; family Felidae; genus Lynx; species Lynx canadensis. The sequence continues at coordinate 19,864,483 of NC_044315.2, forward strand.
AAGAGAAAATAAATGGCCAAGCCCAACACAAATGGGATGAGAAGTAAACTCTACTCCGAGTGGAGGAGTTGGGTACTGAGTATTTACTGAACAAAGATCCGTACTATCACACTTCTTCCTCCCAAAGTTTTGTCTCATGTGACCTAAGCCAGAATTTCTAATTACTAAACTGCTGCAAAGGGGGAATGAATATTACCAATAACGCTTAAACTAACACCAGGTGTTAGGTCTGTTGATGTCAGTCCTGACATTCTTTTCCTGGGAGGCAATTGTTGTGTATTTGACACAAACATCTGCATTACCTTTAAATCTCACGGTGACTTAATGAGGTGGCTGCTGTTATTACTCTCTTTACAAGGACATTGAGGCTCAATGAAATAAGTTTTCAAGGTTATAAAACTAGTTAGGGGTAGAGCTGGGATTCAAACACAGGTGCATCTCGACTCCACAATTATTCTCTTAAGTGCTATGCAATTTTGTTAGATTTATAAATAGTGTAGTGAAAGAGAGTGGTGTAGAGGTAGAAGAAATGTTCTTATTTAGATGCTGAAAATCATAAAGCTTAGTGCTACTGTATTCTTTTTCACAGCATGGATATATATAGTAGAGGACTTTAAGTGAAAAAAAAAAACAACGTCAAAAGTATTTTTATGGAGTAGTTAATTGTTTTATGGGGCAAGCTCATAAAAATCACAGACCACAAAACATAATTACAAAATGCACTTGACATCAATTATAGGAAGCATTGATTTCATTAACTCACATCTTGTCCAGGGGCTATAAATTACGGGAAATGGGGAATACGCATGCATATCTCCTTTCGGAATGGCCAATTCTGTACCACGCACTACTCAGCAATCATGGGGCTGGTGTTGAGCATGGGGTCCCCCACATCCCATGCCACTCCCTTTATGACCCAGAGAAGCATCTTTTTTCTCTCAGAACTCATTCTTCAAAGGACCATATACCTCTTGAGCCATCCCAGCTTTTGTCTTACAGGACCTGTATTTCCTAGAACTTCGTGGTTCCCACAGTGTCTGTCAGGAATCCATGGGGATTCCCAGGGTTAAACAAACAAACAAACAAACAAACAAACCTGCGTTCCTAGTAATAGGGAGATTGTATTTGACTTTTGCATGTTTATGAGTGAACACTGGAGTTTTTAGGGGTTACACAGGTGTGATGTCACAACAGGTTAGATGCAGAAGCACATGAGAATCCAGCTGACTTGTATTAAGCCAGACCTTAACAAGACAATGTGAATGGCAATCTTCTAATTTTTCTGGAGGAAATATAGTTACTTTTAAGAAATAAATTTTATTTATGTTAATATGTGATAGATTTATTTTAAAACGGGCTTATAAATATTTGAAAATTTTGTTTCAATTGCTAATAAGATAAATATCGATAGATGTTAACCTATACCCCCACAAGAAAAAGCTCTTTGAGTCCACCAATAAGTGTAAAGAGATTGAGACCAAAAAGTTTGAGAACCACTGCTGTCCGGTGTTTCTCATCTTTGTTTGAGAAGCTAGGAAGCCAGGAGGCAAATTTGCAATCCACCTTGCACATTTAACTGAGATCATGAGACATAAAACTCATAGACCAATATTTCTTCATGCTTTATCGTATGTTTTGCTCTTACTTGACTCCTGAATGCTTTCATTGCTTATTTTCCATACTGCTCTATTTAAAAATGTTTCATCATAAGATTCAGATAGGTTATTATAGGCTGTCAGAAAGGAAACAGTTGGTACAGAGGATAGGTTGGTCTCTGAGAGCAGGGCATAGGAATGCACTATTGTAGACTTCCATATAGATGTGCCCTCAGATTCGGATGCTGCTTCTTAGAGGCTGCAGACAGGAGCTTTATGGGTATAGTGGAAATCATTGTCACTGTCTAAATGGATGGTACTTTTGTTCTGGAGTCGATTCACTTTCTGTTCTCTAAATTATGCATACCCTTTTAAGACACAGCTTCTCCTTCCCTCCGCATTTCTCCTTCCCCAGCCCAGCTGAGATTTTCCCTCTTTCCTTTCTTCTACTTTGCATTTATGTTCTCCCTGACCTATTCTTAAAACATATTTTCTAATGCATTTCTTGAGTTCAGAATAAAAGGCTAGTACTTTCAGCATTACTTCATCTTCATTATTAGCCTCTTATAACTCTCTCTGATTTAAGGTTATTGTAGAATACTTGAGCTCTCCGCTAATGTACATTACATTGGCACTGTAATCAGTGCACATTTCAAGGGCTTCAGTCAACAATAGTACCCAAAGCTTTGAATTCAAAAATGTATAATTATTTTTGCAAATTGAGAGTGGGATAAGATTGGTCTAAAGCACGCAATAGGGCATACCCTTCAACTGTAGCATTTGTATGTGATGCACAGATGACTGATATTGGGCATTCGTTAATTATTATCATAGTTACGATAAATGTGCTAGTATTTTCTTTTTGATTAAACTTGGGAATAATTTCTCCCTCTCTCCTAGTCGAACTCCATTGTAAACCTTCAAAGGGGGAAATAAAACTAGAGTAATGTTTGACCATTATGACATTATCTCCAGTGAATGGGTAGTCCCTGGGAAGATTTTCTGATCTCTTGGTAAGGGGGTGGGAGCTAGATTGAGTTAAATTCAGAGGAGCTGAGGATGAGGGAGAATAGAGTTAGCCTGAGGGTGCTTTACTACAGTACAGATGAGTTTGTTTTCCAAATGATGAGCGTCTCTCATTTCTCTAAACCTGTCTTGATGGTATATAGATCATATGAATACTGATGTTTTGACCACAAAACTCAATGACATGGACCAACCACACTGAATCACAACAGAGACTGCTCACAAAGAGGTCTTGTTTCCGTTATCCATGTAACAAGTCACATCGTCATGAAAACAAGGGGCGTGGAAGGAAGAGGAGGGGGGAGGGAGGGACAGTGCTCTCCCACACATAACAGAATAACTGCATTATAGTGAGTTTACTAACCATAGTTATTAAGTATATCTTAGAAAATGATTCATTGACTTCCAAAGAGCTATCAGAGAAGTGCTTTCAGTCAGAGTATACTTAGGGTATGGAGGAAAATGCCAAAAATTTGAGTCTGGTTTTTAAGATCCTTTGTCCCCAACTTTCTGATCAATAATCTCATGCTACCCCTGTGTTCATTCCCTTCTGTGACTTGCTTTGTGTCTTTCTGTGTGAAAGGACTTAGTCTTCTTTCTCCCCATTAATGTAGAGTGGTGTAGTGGCTAAGAACTCAGGTCCCGGAGTCAGGTTATCTCTGGGGTTGAATCCACTTGTTGGACACTTCTTAGCTATGTGACCTTGTTGCATGACCAAGCTCATCACTAATAATGGAAAATAAAGGGACAGACTTCATGGGATTTTTATCAGGATCAAATGACATTTGTACATACGTATTTAGCATCATGCCTGATATGGTCTAGGCCATGGTCTAGGCCAAAGGGCACCCAGTACATGAAAAACCATATTTCTCTTTTAAGAACTTAATTGAATTAGAATTTCTTCAGGAACTGCCAGATAAATTTTCCATCCTCAATTCTCATAGGACACTTCTTGTTTTCTCACAGTTTTGCTTGAGTCAGACTGACTTATGTGCCTGCCCATCTCATACGTTGGAGGGCGGGCTTTGAAGGCTGAATGTATGTCACTCACTGGAAGATTCTTCCGTGACACCCAGCACCGTGCCTTGTCCATGGGGATGACAGTAACCTCACATGATCCATGTTGTTTGCCAGCTTTGCTACTTGTGCATAAAGTGCAATTCCTGCCCTCAAGAAACTTGCCATCCATTTGGGGAGATAAAGCTGAAACACATCTAACGCTTGAGAGATGGGAAGATTCCATGAAAACCTGTGCTGTCTAGAAATGCTTTCTGGAGGAGGGAGAGCTTTTGGAGGGTCTGGATGGACTTAGGAGTTTGGTTTGCATAGAGAGGAGTGTTTCTAAATGAACGTGAACGATGTCAGTTAGGGTCTCTAAGTGCAGATGAAATTTACATACAGTAAAACACACAAGTCTTAGGAGGAATGTATGTACTTGTGTAACTACCATCATTATAAAAATAAAGGCAATCTCTGTGCTCTCAGAAAGTTTCCTTTTGCCCATTCCAGTCTTCCCCTGCTCTCACAGCGCTCAGTTTTCTGGTTTCCATTGCATAGTTTAGTTCTGATTCTAGAAATCAATGTAAATGGGATTATGTAGTACATGTTCCTTTGAATCTAGTTTCTTCATAATGTTTTTGAGACCTGCCCACATTGTCAGTAATTCATTCTTTTTTACCATTCACTTGTATTCCACTGTGAGAATCTGACCTGATTTGTTTACCTGTGTTTTGGTCGATGGACATTTGGATCACTTCCACTTTTCAGCTGTTATGAGTTATGAATAATAAACATTCTGTATTGAGTTTTTTATGGACATATATTTTCTTTATTCTTAGGTAAATACCTAGGTAAGGAGTTGCGGGTTTATAGATTAGGTGTGTATTTAACTTCATGATAAACTGTTGAATTGTGCAACCACTTGAGAAAAAGTTTTAACACTCCCACCAGAAAATTAAGAGAAGATGTAATCATTTCTAATTAGGCCCATATTTATCATTCTTGGTGCTCTTTATTCATTCCTATAGATCTGGGTTTCCATTTGCTCTCATTTCTCTTCAGCCCAAAGAATTTTCTTTAGCATTTCTTATAATTTCTTATTTTATGTTTTCAGTATCATGCAGATCAGGAAATATGAAGAATATTTTCACTTGATATAGAATTCTAAACTGATAGATTACCACACCCCCTACCTCCCATTTTGCAGTTAAAATATCATTCTATTGTCTTCTGGTCTCTTACTGATAAGAGCTCAATTTTCATTTTTAAGAAAAGGTTATTTCTTTATTTTGATAGTGTGTGTACATGAGCAAGGGAAGGGTAGAGGGAGAGTGAGAATCCCAGCAGGCTCCACTGACAGCCCAGAGCCTGAGGAGTCAGTTGCCTAACTGACTGAGCCACCCAGGTGCCCATCAATTTTCTTTTTTCTTTTTTTCTTTTTGGCATTTATTATTATTAGAGACAGAGTGCTAGCAGGGGAGGGGCAGAGAGAGGGGGAGACATAGAATCTGAAGCAGGCTCAGGCTCTGAGCTGTCAGCCTGGAGCCCACTGTGGGGCTCGAACTCACAGACTGTGAGATCATGACCTGAGCTGAAGTTGGATGCTCAACCGACTGAGTTACCCAGGCACCCCATCAATTTTCAATTTTATTGTTGTTTTTTTTGCATCCGACCCCAGCCAATATGTCTTTTTTCCCCCTCTGTGAATGCTGTTAGGATTTTCAACAATTTAAATACCCTGTTTGTGGAAGTTTTGTTTTCTTTTTATTGCTTATAATTCAGTGAAGTCTTAGGAAAGTAAATTTTTTTAACCATATTTTGGAAACTTTTAGTGATTATTTCTTCAAATATTTTTTTCTTCCACGTTTTATTTTTCTTGTACCTCTGGGGCCCCAATGTATCATAGAGCTTAGTATTGCCCCACAGGTTACTGAGAATCTCTTTGTCTTTTGAATCTTTATTCTCTTTGTTCTTCATATTGAATCATTTATTATGATTCATGTTCACTGACTCTTTTATAGTCTGTTAAACACTTTCAGTGAATTACAAAATTCTAGCTATTTCCCTTTTTAGTTCTAGTGTTTCCCTTTGGTTCTTCTTTTAAATTTTTTTATTTCTCTCTTCATGTTCTTTATCTGTTACAGTCATTATGACAAGTTTTTCCTTTAACTCTTTGAATGTACTTAAAATAGGTGCTTCAATGACCTTCTTTGCTAATTCAAAACTTCAGGTCATTTTAGGATTAAATTCTATAGACTGTCTTTTCTTTTGATGGTCACATTTTCCTGTTTGTTTTCATGTCTACTGTTTACTATATACTGGATATTATAAATAATCCATTATAAAATTTCTGGGTTCTTTTATCTTCCACTGAAGACTATTGATTTCTGTTCTCCCAGCCAGTTAAGTTACTGACTGATCCCTTTGAACTTATGGAGCCTTGGTTTTATTAAGGTATGTCTGCTTAATTTTGCCCTTAGGATTAACAGGATGAAGCCTTTAATTCAGAGACATACGTTTTATTTTTTTAATTAATTTTTTTTCTTTTAGAGAGCACACAAGCTGGGGAGAGGGGCAGAGGGAGAGAGAGAGAGAGAGAGAGAGAATCTTAAGCAGACTCCATGCTCAGCACAGAGTCTGACACGGGGCTCAATCCCATGACCCTCGGATCATGACCTGAGCAGAAATCAAGAGTCAAATGCTCAACCAAATGAACCACCCAGGTGCCCCAGAGACATACACTTTAATCCTAAATATGTCCAACTGCGTTTTCAGTGGAAAGCCCAAGGTGTATGGCAAAACTCCCTAACTTGGAAACACTTAAACTTCAAAGTCTTCTTACTCTACATTAGACGGCACCAAATATTTCTGCTCATTTCTCCTAGACTGGAAGCTACTGCTTTCTGCTGGGTTCCTTTAGACTTCCTTGAGCAATTGTAGTATAAACCTCAGCCAAAGATTTTTTTTATATATATATAATTTATTGTCAAATTGGTTTCCATACAACACCTAGTGCTCATCTCAACAGGTGCCCTCCTCCATGCCCATCACCCACTTTCCCCTCCCTCCCACCCCCATCAACCCTCAGTTTGTTCTCAGTATTTAAGGGTCTCTTATGGTTTGCCTCCTTCCCTCTCTGTAGCTCTTTTTTTCCCCCCCTTTCCCTCCCCCCTGGTCTTCTGTTAAGTTTCTCAGGATCCACATATGAGTGAAAACATATGCTATCTGTCTTTCTGTCTGACTTGTTTCCCTTAGCGTAATACCCTCCAGTTCCATCCATGTTACTGCAAATGGCCAGATTTCATTCTTTCTCATTGCCAGCTAGTATTCCATTGTATATATAAACCACGTATTCTTTATCCATTTGTCAGTTGATGGACATTTAGGCTCTTTCCATAATTTGGCTATTGTTGAAAGTGCTGGTATAAACATTGGGGTACATGTGCCCCTATGCATCAGCACTCCTGTATCCCTTGGGTATATTCTTAGCAGTGCTATTGCTGGGTCATAAGGTAGGTTTATTTTTAATTAAAAATTTTTTTTAAATGTTTGTTTATTTTTTTTTAAATTTTTTTTTCAACGTTTATTTATTTTTGGGACAGAGAGAGACAGAGCATGAACGGGGGAGGGGTAGAGAGAGAGGGAGACACAGAATCGGAAACAGGCTCCAGGCTCTGAGCCATCAGCCCAGAGCCCGACGCGGGGCTCGAACTCACGGACCGCGAGATCGTGACCTGGCTGAAGTCGGACGCTTAACCGACTGCGCCACCCAGGCGCCCTATGTTTGTTTATTTTTGAGAGAAAGAGAGCATGAGCAGAGGAGGGGTAGAGAGAGGGAGACACAGAATCTGAAGCAGGCTCCAGGCTCTGAGCTGTCAGCACAGAGCCTGACACGGCGCTTGAACACACAAACTGTGTGATCATGACCTGAGCCGAAGTCGGACGCTCAACCGACTGAGCCACCCAGGTGCCCCTATTTTTAGTTTTTTGAGGTACCTCCACACTGTTTTCCAGAGCATCAACCAAAGATTTTAGGGAGTTTATGTATCAGATTTGGGGGTTCCTTGTTTTGGCTTTTTCATTTCTGGATTTTCTTTATTAATATTCACCCACTCTGGAGGTCCTGAACTTTGTCCCTAGACACTTCAAGGCCACAAGACTTCAGTTCTGCTTGAATTTTAGCTGCCCAGCAACCCTTGGACTGGGGAGTTTGATGAACTCTGGATAAGTGATCTTATCCAGTCCAATTCTCTATTTTTCAGGTGTTTACTAGTTTCCAATTTATACGTACTTTTAGTTATTCTCCAGGGCCTTCAAATAGTCTTATATTTCTTTTATTTCTCTCTCTCTCTCTTTTAAGAGAGAGAGTGTGCAAGTGGGGGAGAGGGGCAGAAGAAAGAAAATCCTAAGTGGTCTCCACACTCAGCATGGAGCCCAGTGCGGGGCTAGGTCCCACAACCTGGGATTATGACCTGAGCTGAAATCAAGAGTTGGGCCTTCAACCGACTGAGTCACTCAAGCCCAGTATTTTATTTCTTAAAATTTTGCCAAGGATTATAATTCTTAGCTGTGGGAGATTTATTCTGACACAAGCTACTCCTCCCTGACTGAAGCTGCCATGTCTCTGTGTTTCCCAGTAAGGAGTCCTGACTGGAGAGGAGCTTTGTGTGGAGAAAAATTGGTTTGGTTATGGCGGGCTAGAGCATATAAGGCCTTAAAGGCCAGGCAATGGATATTTTACATGATGGAGTAGACGATAGGGAAAGGGTCATGTCTGAATTATAGATAGCTTTTGTTTTTAAATATTAGAATGATGCTGACATTTATTATAATTCATGGAGAGACTTGACATGTATTCAAATGAATTGGTATGGTATTTCCATCATTTACATGAAGCAAATGTCAGAACAGAAGACCCTCAATTTATCCTTGTAATTATAAGTCCTTCCCTCCCCCTTTTCTCCCTGTTGTCTTTCCCCCTTTCCCTCCCCCCTTTCTTCTTCTTCCTTGTCTTCTCTCCCTCCCTTTCTCATCCTCTTTATTTTCAAGTTTGTGACTAACATACGAAGAAGAATATCAGAGCTATTCAAAATGTGACAAGAATTCAAATTTAGTCTTCAAAACGAGTCCACAATTTTTTACTTAGTAAAAGCATTTATTTTGTTAACTTTACCATTCCCAGTGCTTCGTGAAATGCCTTGTACTGGTAGAAAGAGGAAAAATTAAAATATTAAAACCAGAGAAATCATTAAATTGTAATGTATCAATTCAAAAAACACTGTGAAGTGTCTACAATTATAATTGGTAATTCTATGTAACAACTTGGAAGAGTGGTTTTGATCAAAGCATGATAGAAAATTATATGTATACTGTAATGCAGACTGGAAATGTTATGCACATGACAAAGACTGAAAAGGAATACACAAAATGTTAATAGATGTGTGATGATAGGATTAGGAATGTTTATTTCCAAAACATTTTCAAAACAGAGGGAAAAATGGCTTTGAAATTCCTTTTTTGTTAGAGGAAATTCAACAGGAACATATAGGCGCTATATTTGGGGTTCTCCATTTAAATATCAAGGACTTGGAGTTTAAATATTTCAGAATTAAGCAAGGTTACGCCCTTTAACCTGTAATTAAAGAAAAATCTATTAGCCAGGGTCTCCTGGTGACAACCTCATTTCCCCATGTGGTAGAAAGCTCGTACCTCTCCCTGGCTAACACATGGGGTGTAATTCTGGGTATTAACTGACTTAGTGATTCTGGGCATGCAGGAGCCAGACAAGCATCATGGTAACTGGTGAAGCCTGAATCCTTCTGTGGTTTCAGATGGATAATCACAAGATGCCAAGGGCACACAGTGAGAAGAAGCGATGTAACCTCAGGCCCGAGGGTGAGGTTGGCGTCTGCTAGCTGATGTATTCCCCCAATCCTGGCGGTGTTCCTCTGCACTCTTGTGCCTGTGATGTGGTGCTGGCTGGAGGAGGAGATAAGAAGACTGGTAAGCTGTCCTGAGGGCTGCCTGTGGCGTTTCTAATTTCTGGTAAAAAAAAATGTTGCTGTTGGTGGAGGGTGTGTGGCATTGTAATGCTCATAACTAGGCTAGGATAATAGCAGAGATGCTGTTAGTTGTGACGGCAGGCACAAACTGGGATATACCAGGAAAACTGAAGCATACAGGGGATCCATCTGCAACCCATGTGGCTTTTTGGTTGCTTTTGGACAACATCTTCCAGCGTGGTTTCTGTCTTCCTGTGACGTAAGGTCACAGGCCATCCCCTAAACCACCAATGTAAGGAATCTTTCCACAGGAAGAACAAATGGCACTTCCTTGCTCTGGCTTTCCTCTGAATCACTGAGGGTTTTGAGCTGGGACTGGAATGATATACCTCTTTTGTGCAGAAATGTCTGGCAAAAGAATGTAGCATGGATTTAGAAGGGCAAGAGCTGTGAGTGGGGATGGTCAACAAAAAGGTTGTTATACTGACTCGGCTATTTTGTGTAGGAGATAAAAAGCTCAGTTACCACCACATCTTCTGGAAGTAAGGCAATATATTGATGATAGTTCCCTTGCTCTTCCATTGCCCCACACCCACTAATTTATAAACCTGTGTGCTTCTCAAACAACACTTTTATTTAATAGCAGAGATTCATGGAGGACAAATCATTGTTTGCTTTCTTAACCATTTAGAACCATTGTTTTTCCAATGTGATGTGCTCACCTCTGACAGCTTGAGTAAGTTTTCTGAGTGACCAGAGAGCTGGAATTGTGTAGGTTTATTGCTAAGAGCCTGACCATGTCACTGCTTTCACTTCTGGTGTGAAGTGATAATTGAGTTTTAAGTGCTAATAAAATGCAGAGTAGGCATTTGTGTTTTATTTAAGGTGTTATTTTTATTATATAAATCCTGGTAAATGTTTTCATGGTTGTTTTTGTAGGTAGGTGTTCAGGGCAATCATTTTTCATGATGATATAGGTCAATAAATATTGTTCTAGTAAGGAAACCAGAGCCTACAGCCTCTCAAATGGGAGACAACCAAAGGTCTTCATCATTACCATTGTTTTGTGTGAATCTATTTGTAGTGCATCTACCGAGGTTCATGGAATATTTATGTCCACCATGTTATTGAACTAGCAAATATGTTAACGAACCTTTTGTACTTTTGTAGCATTTGTTGGAGGCCTATGTTGTATTCTGACTTTATCTCTTGTTAGCTGTGTGATTTTGGTCATAACTTGGCCTCTTGGAGACTTAATTTTACCATTACCAGTAAAATGAAGGAATTGACTATAAATGACCCATCAGGCTACTTTATGTTCTAAAATTCTGTCACTTTCTTACTTGATTTGGGGATCATCCAAACAGATGTGACAATAGAAGCCACTGGCCTTGATGAGCAGCTACAGGAGAATGAGAAGGAGCTATCAGAAAAATCATGATACATCTATTGTGACCATATCGTTTGACCCCAAATTCAGGGTCCAGAAACTAACAGGTACTAGTACTCTTAAGCAATGATGGGAGCAAGCATTTTCAGAAATCCTAGTTCTCCTGGAAAATCTGAACATAGGATTACTAAAGACAAGGACAGGCCACTCAACTGGGCATTAGAAAAAAAATAGGCTGTGGTCCCCGATCTGTCACATTAACCCCCAGAGCTTCAGAGTTCTCATTTGAAATAGAAGGAAATGAAACAGATGGCTATCAGTCTCCTTTCCTTTCCCCAAAACACTGATTCTAAACTTTTCTGGAATAATAGAGTTTTATTTAGTTGTTTAAATCCCTATGCTGTCCAAGAGAGGTTGTGGTCAGGGTCAGAAATGGCAGTGAGGAAGAGATCATGTCCAGATAGAGACACACTGACTTTTTTCCCTCTTCTTGCCTGAGTTAGCTGAGAGGTTGACTAAATGAAGAAAAACATGCTATTATTGATGCGTTGTTATATCATTGATGCGTTGATGGTTTTGGAAATGCATCCCAGATTTAGGGTTATCATCTGCTGTCTTGCTAATAACAGACAAGTGCCATACAAGTACTAGGTTCACTAGAGGAAATGTGAAAGAAGCATGGGTAGAACCCTTACAGTCATCTCAAATGATCTGAGAATAATATAGAGTGACCCCAGGGAAGTATTAACGTCAGTACTCACCTTGTGCTTTGGTCAAGTTAAGCCCCTCACTTTCCACTGCACAGATCATGTCTCTTCCCACCACCCGTCCACCTCTATCCTCTGTCAAGCCCTTATTTGCTCTAAGATCCTTCACTATTTGTATCAAGTTTGTGCCTTTGTCCTAATGCAGTGAATGACCTGTCTGATTGCCCCCTTGCCTCCAAGGATGGGAACAGAAATTAGAAAAGGACAGATGTCGATTCTCTTTGTTCTTTCTAGTTATGGTCTAGAAAGTTACTTTGAATGTTAAATTAGCAAATGCTGAACTTGCTTCTAAGGGAAATACAGAGTTGGGTTCTTGTGAGCCTCTGTTTCACTTTTTTTTTTGTGAACTGATCAATCCATTTGTTTGGTTTGGGTTTCTGTTAATTTGTTAACATTGAAACTCATGACCAACAGCACCCATAACTCATGCCTGAACAAAGCCTATCTTATATATGTGTCTTCTCTGCAAGGCACATCACTGCCTTCTTGCACTTAGGAACACTAGAAAGCACTCCAGCACTCTCCTTGGGGCCATTTTATTTACTTATTTTTTTTAATTGAAGTGTAGTTACTATACAAATATTATATTTCAGGTGTACAACATAGTGACTGAACACTTATGTATATTACAAAGCGTCACCATGATAAATCTAACCACCATCTGTCACTATACGAAGTTTTTACGTATTACATTATTACATATTATATTGTGTCTGTGTGTCTTATATATTTTATAACTGCAAGTTTGTGGCTATTGATCCCCTTCCTTTATTTTGCCCATCTCCTGCCCACTCTGGCAACCACCAGATCGTCTGTATCTGAGTTTGTTTTGTTTTGTTTTTTTGTTTTTCGATTCCATACAGAAGTGAAATCATACTGTATTTGCTTTCCTCTCACTTGTTTCACTTAGCACAATCCCCCCCTAGATCCCTAGATATTGTTGCAGATAGCAAGATTTTCTTCTTTTTTAATGACTGAGTAATATTCCATTGTACATACAATATCTGTAGAACATATATTCCACATGTTCATTATTCATTCATCTGTGGTTGGACAGATTGTTTTCTTACCTTGGTTATTGTAAATGCTGCAGTGAACATAGGGGCATGTATATCTTTTTGAATTAGTATTTTCCTTTTCCTTGGATAAATATCCAGACATGGAATTCCTGGGTAGTATGATAGTTGAATTTTTAATTTTCTGAGGACCTTCCACATGGGTTTCCATAATGGCTGCATCATTTTGCATTTTCACCCACATTGCATAAGCACGGTTCCCTTCTCTCTACATCCTTGCCAACTTTTTATTATCTTTTTTGATAATAGCCTTTCTGACAAGAAAGGTGATACCTCATTGTGATTTCAGTGTATTTCCCTCATGATTAATAATTCTGAGTATTTTTTCATGTGTCCACCAGCTGCTTCTTTGGAGAATTGTTGATTCAGTTCCTCTGCTTCTCTTCTTTCTCTTCTTCTCTTCTCTTCTCTTCTCTTCTCTTCTCTTCTCTTCTCTAGAGAGTGTGCATGCACAGGGGAGGGGCAGAGAGAGGGTGAGAGAATCTTAAATGGGCTCTACACCCAGTGTGGAGCCTGATGTGGGGTTCCATCTAACGACCATGAGATCATGACCTGAGAGGAAATCAAGAGTTGGATGCTCAAATGACTGAGCTACCCAGGCACTCCTCTGCTCATTTTTAATTGCTTTGCTTGTTTGATATTGAGTTGTGTGAGCTCTTTATCTATTTTGGATATTAACTCCTTATCAGTTATATCATTTGCAAATATCTTCTCTCGTTTAGAAGGTTGCCTTTTTGTTTTGTTGATGGTTTCCTTTGCTATGCAAAAGCTTTTTAGTTTTAGTCTCATTTGTTTATTTTTGCTTTTGTTGCCCTTGCCTCAGAAGACAGATCGAAAAAATTACTACTCACATCAGTGTCTGGTAACTTATGTTTCCTTCTAGGAAGTTTATGGTTTGTGGTCTTATATTTAAGTCCTTTATTCATTGTGAGTTAATTCTTGTGAGGTAATTCTTGTGAAGAAGGTGGTCCAGTTTCATTCTTTGGCATGTTGCTGTCCAGTTTTCCCAGAACCATTTGTGGAAAAGACTGTCTTTTACCTGGGGACCATTTTAAGCAATGAAATTATAAAAAAAAAAAAAAAAAACAACACAAAAATGTGAAAGAGATTACACCAAATAGACCGTGAAAAGGACATTTGTTTATAGTCTTAGAGCTGAAACAAGAAGGTAGGGTGTCACCTTGTTCAGCTCAGCTGGGAATGTGTGCACTGGGTGACTCCAATTTTTCTCCACTCTGCGTACATCTGTGGATAACCACAGAAGTGCCACAAACCTTGATTTGTTGATTGCAAACAAATTTTAGTGAGTAGGTGAATTTGTAAATATGGAATCCACAAATGAAAAGAAGTACAGTACTAATTAAGGATTTTAGAGACATTACACTGAAATTTACCCTTAATCAGGTATTCAATGTTGCTTCCGGAGGATTAAAACAAACCAACATTCATATCTACCAAATACCGGACACCATGCTGGACACTTCCATGTCGTAATGGCTTTTCCTTTTATATGTCAGTCCTTGCAATGAAGGAAATGGAAAGTCCAATGAAATAGGCTGAATTCGCACGACAAATACATGTCCTAGGTGTAAGTATTTACGGCTCCAAAGCCCCTTCCTCGCGGGATGGCTATTCCGGTTGTTACTGTCACTTACTTGGGTTTGTTGGGGTTGGGTGGGGGATGGAGGAGATGGTAGAATAAGCCACATTGTCAAGGTCCTGAGTCTGCAGACTGCTAGGAGCAAGCGAGTTAAGGAGCGCACCGCTGTGATAAAATGACAAGCAGGGTGGCTGATGCCTAGCTGGGAACCAGGAGGACCTTGCCTCGGGCACCGCTGAGAAGACAGGGAAGAAGAGCTGGAATCCTGACCTTTGGCAGCCCAAGGAGGGCATCACGATGGAATACCTTCTCTGTGCTTTCTCCCTGCTGTATTTCTTTTCTCTCTCTTGGGGGTAGATTCCGGGTCCTCAGATTCCCACTGGGCACGGAGACCTGGGGCAAGAGCCGTGGTTGTGTGTACCACATTCTGTGTCTCTAACACGGTGGGTCTTATCCAACAGCTAAAGTTGGGAGTCGCCTGTCAGGTTTTCGAAGCCTTTGTGATACCTTGGGTGGTGGGTGTCACGCATGCAGTGGAGACTGTACTTAGTGAAACCAAGGTTGATTGCTTTAGTTTCCTGCTGGAGGTTTCATGACTGGGAAACAGGCGTGATTTGATTAGGTCATTGATTTTCCGTAGTGGGGACGTGTCGTCTTTTGCCACCTCCTGGCAGCCTGCCTCCTTCAGCCTCCTTGCGTTTGTCCGCGTGTGTTTTTCTCTTTCTGCCTCTCCGCCTCCTTCCTCTTGCCAGTGTTGATTGTGTCTCCCTGAAACATCAAGTCCTTCTGTCAGCTGATACTGTCCTTGAACTGAACAAAACCCTCACAAGCAGGCCAGCAGTTGAGTCACTTACCTCTGTCTCCAGAGGAGTTTATCTCCCTTGACAAGGGTTTGTCTGGTTTTAGTGGCACAGTTAGTGACAGCCCATGCATGTAGCAGCATGTGACCCGGCTCCTTGCCTCAAACTGTGTAGTCGTCAGAGCTGTCACACAGTCAGAACAAGTTAATTCCGCGCCGGCAGAAGGGCAGGCTGTAATAATCCTGGGCCTCTGGAGAGGGTGCTGTCAGGCGGTGTGTGAGCTGCAGCCACCCGGAGGCTCTCCTCTGTGGGCAAGGATGCCTGCTGACAGGCGGCGTGTTATGCCCAGGGATCCGGATGGGTGCAAGCTTACTGATTTTCTGTCGGTTCCGTGGTGCTCCCGGTCCTGCCAGCTGTAATCTGGGAATGACAGTTTCAACAGGCACCATTTGAAGCTTTAAAAAACCTGTCTTTTTTCTGGCAGAGGCAGAAAACTGCTGTTGACCCTTTCCCTATTTTAGTTCTTCATATTTTTTTTTTTTCTATCACGGCAAATGAGACTTATGATTGGGTAGCAGTGTATTTGTGGGTTTCCCAGGAGACGGTTGCTGATGAGCTGCTGGTCTCATTAAGGTGCATTTTTTCTCCCTATGTTCTTTAAGATATCTTTGGTTTCTGATTCTGGGGGTCAGGTATGTGTTTCTTGGAGATGAGAGAACTGAGAGTTCACCCGGTGTTTGAAGACAGAACAATGTAGCCATGTGTGGGGTATTTCTCTGCGGCAGAAGTTTGGGGATATATAGGAGAAATGCCGACAAATATCCAGAGATCCACAGTGGGGACTCTAGAAGTTCATGGTCACTCAAGAATGAAACACAGACATTCAATTAGCCAGAGTGGAGAGGTCCAGATTCCCACTGAAGGCAGAAGTCATGGTTACCTCTCATATGAGGGACTGATGACTAAGGGGCTTTTTTTTTTTTTTTCTTCTAGACAAGAAGATTGAGGAGAAACACGGAGGATTTTGCTTGTAATTAAATAGTTATGAAAACAAAAGATCATTTTCGCCTAATGGTGTATATGATACCTGCGGATGTGTTATTTACATTAGTATATTTGAGTCTTTTGAATGGCTATAATGTCTCCTGAAGTAATTTTAGGAATTGATAAGCAAAGAGCAGTCTTTTTCAGAAATGAAGACGTGTTGCCGGATTTAGACTCAACCCAGTGCCTAAGTCGATTAGCTCAGGACATATCTGTGAAAGGCCACAGAAGTCTCTCTGGTTGGTGTAGTGAAACTGGTGTGAGATATGCTATATCTTGTGTTTCTCTAGTTCTTTTCTAAAAGGGAAGACACCACAGAGAGATATTTTAAAAGAAATTCACAGCGTAATCCTTACTGATAACCAAAGAGGATGCAAAGTGAAAGGTAGCTAAGGAAGCCGATGTGGTTGATGGAGCTGTTTTCCTAAAAAAGCAAATCTAATCATGTCACATTATTGTAATATCCCATGAATTTGCATGTGCTGTTCTCACTTCTATGTCTTTCACACATTTCTTTGTGTGTCAAACTTTACTCATCTTAAAACAATTGTTTTTAAATGTTTGTTTATTTTTAAGAGAGAATGCGAGCGATAGAAGGGGAGACAGAATGTGAAGCAGGCTTCAGGCTCTGAGCTTTCAGCACGGAGCCTGATGCGGGGCTCAAAGCCACCAATAGAGAGATCATGACCCAAGCCGAAGTTGGACCCTCAACCAACTGAGCCTCCCAGGCGCCCCAAACTTTACTCATCTTTTAAGATTCAGATCACAAGTCTTAAATGAGTCCTTCTTATATGCAACATTCCCCACGTCCCTAAGAGTGTTCATAGGACTTCTGAAACGTGTGTTTATAGAACATGAGTGTATGTATTAGGCAACACTTAAATGTGTCTCCTTATATGTCTACCGTTTCTACTAGTCTATGACTCACTGAGGTTAGAAGCCATCTATTATTTGCCACCTTATCTGCAGTGACTAGAAAATGTCTAGGGACACCTGGGTGGCTCAGCTGGTTAGGCTTCCAACTCTTGATTTTGGCTTATGTCATGATCTCACCGTTCTTGAGATCGAGCTCCGTATCTGGGCTGTCTGTGCAGAGCCTGCTAGGGATTCTCTCTCTTCCTCTCCCTCTGCCCTCCTCCTCTCACACACACTCTGTCTCAAAATAAATAAATAAAGTTGAAAAAACCCCAAAACGTCTAGCACAAAACAGATGCTAACTCAGTGGTTAAAGACTGAATGAAGGGTACTCTGTTGAGCTCTGGTGTGAGAAAAAAAAGTTAGATGAAAGGTGAAATTTTAATCAGATGGATTTAAAAGAGTTGATATTTGTAATAAAATGTCTATTTGTAATAACACGTATCCTTAAGAACGCTATTAACAATGAGTTCAGACATTTGAAGAATGCAATAGACAATTAAAAAATTAAAAGGACTTGAAACAGCTATGATTAAAATAATGATTTGTGCAGGTGGCAAAATGTTAACACATGGAGGGGAGCTGGCGGAATTACCAGAACCTTGCTTCTGTGATCTCTGTCAGGGATCATGATCTACAAAGACCCACATGGTCAAAGGGAAGTATGAGACGACAAAACTGGCTGCTTTCAGTGAATTCAAATTTCCGGGGACAGAAGAGACAGTCCAGCGTGTTGAAAATTGTAGGTGATGGTGGGATCATTTAGAAGAGAAGGGGCATCCTGGTCTTGTTGAGTCCTCCTCATTTTCTGTTTTTCAAATTAATCCAGGTGTCTCCACTCTTCCTGTCATCACTGTTAGTCTTTATTTTCCAGTTAGTCATCACCACCCAGACAACAGAAGAGCTGAATTCCTCTCTGTCCCTAGAGTTGCTTTTTCCAGTGCAGTCCTGTGTAGGAACCAAAGTGATGTAGATTTGATCATGTCACTATCTCATCAAGACTGCTGTAGGGACTTTGCATTTCGCATTTATTATGGCTGTCTGCCCTGCCCCTCTGCGGCCTCTCCAGGCTCGACTCTACCCATCCTCTTCCTCTGCAATCCCCTTCCTTCCCTAGAAGGTCCTGCCTTACTGAAATCTTTCCAGCCTCAGGCATGCGCTGTTCCTTCTGAGCCTTGGCACATGCTACATTAACTTACTCAAAAAATGTCTTCATTAAACCTGGCTCTGGTTAGGCACTGGAAGAGATAAAGGAGGATAGAAACAGGAAGTCATGGTCTTTGTAAGGAGAGATGGTGATTAATCAAATAATTATCAAATAATCAAATACACTATAACATTGTAACAGGGATAAGGAGAAGAATGGTGCAATGAGCGCTTGCGACCTTGTCTACCAGATCGATATCTTCCCTGGTAAAGGGATGACGATGATGAAGAGGCATTAACTAGGGGAAGAAGGGGAAGGAAGGGTATTCCCAACATGCGGAACAAGATTTGCAAAGCTCCATTCGGCAAGGAATCCCCATAGTGGTGATGAATTGGAAGGAAATCTGTGTGGCTGGAGTGGGCAGGGGTGAGGCTGAGAGCCAGGGGTGATTCTGATCATGTTTGTCTTAGTACAAGGAATGTTTGTCTTAGTACAATAAATGGTTGAGAGTCACTATACCATTTTCAGTAGGGTCAGCAGGGCCAACTCTCTTATGGATCATAGTGTCTATAGAGTGAATTGGGAGAGGGAGGGTGAAAGAATGAGAATCAGGCATTTGTGGGTAGTTAGAGTTAACCAGGCAACTGATGCCCTTGTTGGGATTAGGGTGGTTGTGGCAGATATCAGACTAGTGAGTTGTTCTGAGAGAGATTTGGGGGTGCAGTCAACAGGACTTGGTGGTGGATTAGACAGGAGGCATGAGAAAGAAGGGCATGTGGAAGGAAACTCCCAGGTGTTGGGCTGGGTGGAGTGGCGGTGGAGACAGTCTCTGGAGAGGAGATCCTGGAAGATCATCAGAGAGCATTCATGACTTTGGTGTTGGACAGGGTCTGAGGAGTCGTGCAGGTAGAGAGGTAATGTGGGCAGGAAGGGGCACTGTTCTACCACACAGAGGGGAGGTCGAGGCTGGAGACCTACACTGGTAAGACCTTTGCATAAGTCCTAACTGAAACTGTAGACATTGATGCAATTAATTTTGAAGAGAACACAGGGTATGAGGGCTCAGGATCAAGCCTTCAGGAAAGTCAAGATTTGATGGAGAAGGAGAGGATGAGATTATAAAACATGGGAAGTCAGTTTCAGAAGACTAGTAGTGTGTTGTGATGTCGCAGAAGCTAACAAGTCAGGGTTTCAAGAAAGAGGGCCAGGGGACATGATGATGAAAAATATCTCTTGGATTTTTGCTATGAACTGGGGGAGAACTTTAGGTCATGGTTGGAGGGAGAGGAGACACTAACAGCAGTGCCTTCTGCCTCAAATATTGTTTCCTTCTCTTTTTGCTTGGTTGATTTCCCATTCAATCCTTGGGGTCTTGACTGAAAGTCTTCTTCTTCTAGGAAGCCCTCCATGATGACTCTTTCCATTTTATCTTTCTACAAGACCAGCTGGGGCTTTTAAAATGTGCTTCCAGAACATTAAACTTGTACCTATTAGCTTGTGTCTTTATATGCCATATCATTTCCATACTTATTGCCTATTTTTTCCTCTCTCAGGTCCAGTCTGAGAGAGCACCATAATCAAACTCTAACACTGTAGTTATAACCATGTGCATTAAAAATTTTTCTTAATGTTTATTTATTTGAGAGAGAATGCACGCGAGTGAGCGCAAGCAGGGGAGGGGCAGAGAGAGAGGGAGACACAGAATCAGAAGCAGGGTCCAGACTCTGAGCTGTCAGCACAGAGCCGGCTCTGAATTCATGAACCCTGAGATCATGACCTGAGCCGAAGTTGGACGCTTAACTGACTGAGCCCCCCCAGGTGCCCTAACCACGTTGTTGAACAAGTCCATTGCTTAGCAAAGTGCCACACTCTGAGTGGATGCTTGAGAAATCAGACTGACTAACTGAATACAATAAATGATATTAATTTTTCAAATTAGTTAAAAAGCCTGGGCTGATGAGTTTTATGGAGTTATTTTTCCCATTATAAGAACAAAGTATAAGCAGATGGTTTGTGATTATTTAGAGGAGAAACTTACTACTTCACTGAGCCAGTTTGGGTCCTCGAGAGCTGGTCATTTCAGGCTAATTGAGAGCCTCTTAATAGAGGATAGGAAGCTTCTAGATCATGGGAATATCATGGGCATAACGTATCTGAAGTTTAGCAGTCACTCATGACATCCCCGTAGACCAAATAGTCAGGTAGATGGCAAGCTGGCCCACACCAATTGGTTCAGTGCTACAGTTTGGGAAAAACTGTTGTGTGTGCTCTTGGCCCTGAGATGTGAACTAAGATAGATAGTCCATAACTTCTGATGTAAAAGCCTTGGAGTCTGTTTCCTTTTCATTTTTTTCTTTTTAAGTTTATTTATTTTGAAAGAGTGTGTGGGTGAATGTGGGGGAGGGGCAGAGAGAGAGAGAGAGGGAGAGACTCCCAAGCAGGCTCTGTACTGTCAGCATGGAGCCCAATGCGGGGTTTGGTCTCATGAACAGTGAGATCATGACCTGAGCCAAAACCAAGAGTTGGAATCTTAACCGATTGAGCCATCCAGGCACCCCTGGAGTCAGGTTTGTCTTAGAATTTGCAGTTCTTGAATCTTCTAATAGTAACTGCAAACACTGTAATAGATGAGAAGGGTGACATCATTTTACCTTTTTGCAAATCTCTTTCCTATCTGCTTCTGCATTCAATCTGTTGCAATATGTTATTCTTGTTGAAATATATGAAGAGAAGTAGGCCTCACACAGATATGTAGTTGGAAAGGAAGGAGAAACATTTTAAAATTTTTTTTTTTTTTTCAACGTTTATTTATTTTTGGGACAGAGAGAGACAGAGCATGAACGGGGGAGGGGCAGAGAGAGAGGGAGACACAGAATCGGAAACAGGCTCCAGGCTCCGAGCCATCAGCCCAGAGCCCGACGCGGGGCTCGAACTCACGGACCGCGAGATCGTGACCTGGCTGAAGTCGGACGCTTAACCGACTGCGCCACCCAGGCGCCCCTAGGAAGGAGAAACATTTTAATGGCATTTCAGGTAATTATGGATATGATTTTTGGATTTGATACCAAAACTTGAAAAATGGTTAAAGTCTTTAAAGTTATGTGCAATCTGAGATATTAATGAACTTTTCTTATTCAGTTACATTAAAATTGATTAGTCTGACTTCTGCTTTTAGGAAATCTTTTTTTTTGTTAAAAATCTTTTTTTCATTTTATTGTAGAGAGCATGTGAGTGGGAGGGAGTGGCCAAGGAAGAGGGAGGGAAGGAGGGGGGAGAGAGAGAGAGAGAGAGAGAGAGAGAGAGAGAGAGAGAATATGAATGAATGAATATCTTAAACAGGCTCCACACTCAGCACAGAGCTCATCTTGGGGCTCAGTCCCACGACCCTGGGATCATGACCTGAGGTGAAATCAAGAGTCTGACACTCAACAGAATCAACCATTCAGATGCCCCAAGAAATCTTTCTCCCATGCTTGATTTTGAAATATTTGTTCATTTGGTTTACTGAGTTTAAGAGATCTTCCAGATATTGACACAGTGTATCATATAAAAATAATCACCTTTATTGAATATCCTCACTGATATCAGAAATATCTAAGAGTTGGAAGCTGTTAAGCTCATAGTGATGCATACAAGTTTTTCCAAATTCTAATTTTCACTTGAAAGATCAAATTTTTCATTGGCAATAAATACTGTCATTTGTTTTTACCTGAAGTGACAGGACTCCTTCATTCATTTTCAAAAAAAATTTTTTTTAATGTTTATTTACTTTTTGGAGAGAGAAAGAGAGTGTGGGGGAAGGGGCAGAGAGAGAGGGAGACAGAATCTGAAGCAGGCTCCAGGCTCTGAGCTGTCAGCACAGAGCCCGACCCGGGGCTTGAACTCACAGACTACAAGATCGTGACCTGAGCCAAAGTTGGATGCTTAACTGACTGAGCCACCCAGGTGCCCCTCCTTCGTTCATTTTCAAGAAAATGTTTGCCAGTAGCCAAGTTTAAATAATCATCATATGACTGTCAACCATTCTTTCAAGTAAAGATGTTTCATGAAAAAAGTAGCTGGTGATATTCAAACAGTTGCACATGTGCTTTTGTTTGAGACAAGCGTGGCAGCAGATGTACTTTATATTTCCCATTTCATCACACAGAATATCAAAAAGATGTGTACTCAGGATTTGAGATTTAGTGAAAATAATAATTTTTACTATTTCATCAAGGATTAAGTGAACCTACTCTACATGCCCTGCATTCTCCCTACCTGCCTTTTAATGTGAGCGCATACGCTGATTTATGCCAGAAGTCAGCCATTTAACTACCATTGATTTTGTACCATCAGTACAAAGGTCAACATAATAAAACAAGGCAAATAACATTTTAGTATTATAAAAATGTTCATGACTCCTTTAGTCCCCCTGAAAGGATCTTAGGGACCCCTAGATGTCTGTAGACCACACTCAGAGAACTTCATGACTAACTGTTCTATAATCCCTACCTGTTGCACTGTCTTGCTCACCTCATAGTGATGCATCATGGGAAGGGAAATGGTAAATGAGCCAACTTGCATGATACAACAACATTCTGTATCACTGATGATGTAGCTAGAATATACCAATTGAATGAGCAATGGAACAACTGATTCAGTCCTATCTCTGTCTCTTCTGTTTTCTCACATCTCACTTGGTATTTGCTTAATCAACCTGAAGTTGAGTTCTGGCAGAGATTGCTAGATGTCCCCCAAGTCCATTGTTTCTTTCTCCTAGTCAGCCTCCCTTGCATTAGATAAGATGATTGGGTTGATCATCTTATTGTTTCCACAATAATAGTAGTGGAAGGGGTGTGTGTTCCTTCTGGGCTTGTCCCATTAAAATCCTCCAACCATGCTACTCTGTGATTTTGCCCTCACAGATGTGGATGGGCTGGATGTGGATCAGGCTAGAGGCCAATGAGGTGATAGAAGGAACTTTGGAAAGACCAAGTGCAGTGATTACTGCATTCTGAAAATGGCTCAACACCCATCTAGCACTGTTAAGTGAGCAAGGAAGAAATTTCTGTTGTCTCGAACATCACAGGTTTAGATCTGTTTGTTATAGCAATTAGCCTACCTTTAGCCCTGGCTTGAATAATAACCTTTTAATTAGAATTCACAGTGATTCATATTCCTCAATGATATGTGACTTGAAGCTACACTAAAGGGTAATATCATTCATCATGACTTTTCATAGAGCTAGTCTGGAAAAGGACATATCTTCCTAAACTTACGGAGGTTCTGCTTTTACCTTCTCAGCAAAGGATCTATTTCCAAATTAGTGGGTGATACAAGGTACAATGAGGAACAAATATTTGTTCCTTAATTATTTGGGGGATTATAGTGCTGCATTATTACTTCACATATGTTCCAACCCTAAAATTCATGGCCTTGGATACCCATGGGTGTAGACAGGGAATTAAGCTGGAAATTGGAAATGTATTCCATGAAAGATACAATGAAAAAAGTAATTGAAGATCAAGTATTATAAATGGAATGACTCAGGAGCTTGAGAACTGCTTTAAAAAAAATGGATATAGTTTTTCAAGGGGAAGTAATTGAGTAGATTCCAAATTTAAAACCCTTGGGGAATTGGTACTTTTTCCTAATACTGATCCTTTCTCTTTGGTTTGTGAGTATGAAGCGAATTCCCCCCTAGTGTCAGTTTGATAGATGCAATTACAAAACTCATGGATGGGATCCAGGATGTTATTAAACTTTTTTCACTTTGCTCTTATTTGTATTAAACACAAATCCTCACTTTAAGCAAATAACTGGGCTATTTTCATAAACATTATTGTATATCGTGTGCTACGTGATCTATGTCCCGTTCAATGATGTTGCTTCCATTGATTCTACAATGATCATTTCCCATCTTGGCGGTCTGCAGTGATCAATTTTATGATCATTTCATTGTTTTTAAAAATAACCTCTAAATTGAGTTGCCATTAACTTGATTAAGAAAATTTTAAGCACCTTTATGTGTTACTTTGATAAAAATTTACTGAGCACGTACCGTGTGCTAGGCCCCGAAGATACAAAAATATATAAGCAGCTCTTGTTTTTCAGGAGCTCACAGTCCACCGGGGAACTAATATACTATAATGGTCAACTAGACTAAGTTATGGAGCAGTAATAACCCTCCAAATCTCAGTGTTTTAATGCAACCCACATTTATTTCGTGTTCATACTCCACATCTGGTAAAGTAAGCAGGGGGGCTCTGTTGGAAGAGAAAATTGAGAGGATGTGATCACTGGTTGACCTGTGATCTGGAGCCCAGGCAAGCAGAGGCTTCTTACTCCCTCCCCTGTCCATGCGATGTGCTTTCTACCTACTATTCCCATATGGGCAGGTATTTCAAAGGAGCCTTGAGAGAGTGAGGTGGCGTTGAGACCACTTGGATTAGTGTACATGACTGAATTCAGTTGAGAGCTCTGTATGAAGTCTGAAGATCCCGCGGGACTGCTGCCTAGATCCACTTGTCTTGTGGTCACCTGTGACCAGCTGCATGTGTAACATATGCTTGTTAAAAGTGCCACCTTGGGGCGCCTGGGTGGCGCAGTCGGTTAAGCGTCCGACTTCAGCCAGGTCACGATCTCGCGGTCCGGGAGTTCGAACCCCGCGTCGGGCCCTGGGCTGATGGCTCAGAGCCTGGAGCCCGTTTCAGATTCTGTGTCTCCCTCTCTCTCTGCCCCTCCCCCGTTCATGCTCTGTCTCTCTCTGTCCCAAAAATAAATAAAACGTTGAAAAAAAAAAATTAAAAAAAAAAAAAAGTGCCACCTACCAATAGGAGTCACCGGCCTCTTTCTTTGGTCTCTCCTTGCCCTTTGTGTACAGAGGGCCAGTTTCGAATTTTCTCTGAGGAAGCTCCCGAGGGTGTGAACCAATGGGCTCCCAGGCTCAGGGACTTAGTCTCCTGGTGTGACCTCCACAGGGTCTCTCTGATGGGGGAAAGGACCCCTGTCACTTGCACACTGATTTTTAAAGCTTCTGCCCCAGGGGACATATGCCATGTTTGGCTCACATTTTGTTGGCTGAAGCAAGGCAAAAGACTATTCCTACAGGAGAGTGAAAGTCCAATCTTAAAATGTGCCCTGGAAGGAAAGAGCAATGGAATGTTTGTGGACATCCATTTAACAACCACATGTATAAATGCACAGTTACAGTGCAGAAAAGGGTAGACAGTCATGGCACCAGGATATCTGATACAGCAGCCAGTGTTGTGAGAGTTTGCATAGGATCCTGATCAACACTGAGGTGGACTGAACTTCATATTAGAGGAAGGGGCTGCGTGAGCAGCTACATAAAAATCTCTTTCCTATGCACGCGTCCAATGGTGGCTCAGGTTGTGATCTCACTGCTTGTGAGTTCGAGTCCCGCAGCAGGCTCTGTGCTGACAGCTCGCAGCTCAGAGCCTGGAGCCTGCTTCGGATTCTGTCGTCTTCTTGCTGCGTCTCCCCCGCTTGCTCCCTGTCTCTCTCAAATGTTAAAAAAAAAAAAAAAAAATCTCTTCCTTGAACAAGCTTCCTTGAATCCCTGGACTCACTCAGTCCTTTCCTAAACCTCCCTCTCTTTGCTGCCTCCTCTCTTCCTCCTCTTTAACAGTACTTTTGGTTTAATGTCTATCTCCCCTGCCAGATTACCTTCACCACCAGGTTAGAGACTGCGTCTCTCTTCTGCACAGCTTTGTCTGAGAAATGTTTGTTGGACGAGGGCACACAGAGGGCACACAACGACTGTTTGTTGAGTAAAGTCTCAGAGGAGCTGAATTTTGGATAGCCAAGGTAAAGGTGGCCCAAGAGTGAAGGACTGAGAGCATCACAGACTGAGGGTCATCCTGCAAGGAGGCACTGACACACCACTGGCAAGGCCTTTTTGAGAAGGGAAAGTACAAAGCTTATGGCTAGCTCACTCCCTCCAAGACACGTTTTTTCTCACGCGTAGCCTAATTGCCATTTTGAGAGAAAGCAAGTTGGTGTTCCATTTCTAAAGCACTCTGGGGTGTCTAACTCCCCGTTTTTCTCTGGTCTCTCTGCTTTGATGAGCTGAGACCACCAGCTGGGTGAAGTTTCTCTACTGTGGATAAATGTCCGCAAGGGGCCTTATCCAGGCCACCGACCTCATTTTCACTAGTGAATCACAAGTGATTCAAGCCCAAACTTTAACCTTTCTCCAGAGGAGTAGATAATGCATTAACACCTCTAACCACTCTACCAGCTCCCAGGGCACGATGGTATCTGTTGTCTCCCAGGCCTAAGCAGATCTGCCATTTGCTTCTGATAATCACAGCCCAGGAAACTGTTTCAGACACCAGGGAGGGGCTGTGTAGAGAGGGAAGAAGTGTTTCTCCTAGAAATGAAACTGTTTGTTCTGGGCACACCTGGCTTAGAGATGTCATTCATTAAAGTCATCAGGCAGTTTGATTTGGATTCCACGGGTGTGGAGGTCTCCCCTTATTTCCAGATAGGTTTTCAGCAGCCTACCCAATTCTCACATAGTTGCTGATGAACTGGGCGATTTTGCTGGGGGTGAGCAGTAGCATTTTTCCGGGGTGGGAGCTGCTGATTTTTGGTCAGATGTTTTATTTATTTACTTATTTTAATGTTTTTTTTTTTTTTTTAAGTTTTAGTTAATTTGAGAGAGGGCATGAGTGTGCATCAGTGGGGGAGGGGTAGATAGAATCCCAAGTAGGCTCCACACTGTCCGTTCAAAACCCGATGAGGGGCTCGAACTTAACTGTGTGGTCATGACCTGAGCCGAAGTTGGACGCTTAACCGACTGAGCCCCCCCCCCCCCCCCCGGAACCCCTAGTCAGATGTTATAAACGGAGGCTTAGTGTTCCTGGGAAGAAAACTGGCAGACGTTCACTTAAATCAGGACTGAGCTGGTCAAACAGCAGCAGATGGTAGGCCTTGTGTCGGCCCCTTGAGCACCTGCCCTGGCTAACTCACTGTGACAGCTCAAAGAAGTGGTGTGGCAATGCTACTGAATATTTCCTTTGACAAGAGGATGAAGTGATTTAAAACAGCAACAACAACTTATAGTGATTAAGTGGCTCCTTGCATATGTATTTTCTTTATTGCTGCACACTTTCTCAATTAAAACAGAAATAACCATCCTGGACCCTTTCTATCTGCTCACTTGTGTTACAAATAGCTCATACCTGCGCTGGTTGCTTCTAGCCTCATGTAGCTATTTAATTAAGTTCACTGCCTCAGTTGTACAAGTCACATTCAAATACTCCATGGCTGTGTGCGACTGGTAGCTGCCATATTAAACATTTCCATCATTCCAGAATGTTCTCTCGGGAAGCACTGGCTTTGAGCATTCTTCTCCAAAATGGGATGAGAATAACCCAGGGGGTTTGTAGAATACCCCACGGTGGTGGGAGAACAAAATGTCAGACCTCTTTATGCCATCTAGTTCTAGGAAGTATATTTTGAGATGGAGTTTAACATACAGTGAATGTATTAGATAGTGCTCTCAGGATTAATTCCTGTAGAGGAGGTGAAGGAAGAAGGGTTTGGGGAGGACAAGGGGGAAACGCTGGGTTATGCTTCAGTTCCAGCAAACACCTCCACTAACCCACAGGGAGCTCTGAAATTAGAAAAGACTCAAGAGTTATTCCAACTTATTGCGAGGACTCTGGCCCTTCATACTGCTGTGACCAGTCGTGGACCAAGGCTGCCCCTGGGAAGGGGTGTGGGCTCATCATCCCATTTGGTTTCCTTATACTAGATGTTATGAATGTTCAAAATTCATTAGTGCAGTGATAAATGAACATAATTTATAAACAAATACATGTACATATATATAAAAGGGCTCATGCTAAGCAGAACTGATTAGGGTGCACAAATTTATTTTTAATTTTTTAATGTTTTATTTATTTTTGGGAGAGAGAAAGCAAACACGAGCAGGGGAGGGGCAGAGGGAGAGGGAGACAGAATCCAAAGCAGGCTTCGGGCTCTGAACTGTCAGCACAGAGTCCGATGCGGGGCTCAAACTCACAAACTGTGAGATCACGACCTGAGCCGAAGTCAGATGCTTAATCGACTGAGCCACCCAGGCACCGCCAGGATGCACAAATCTAAAAGCTGGGAACTCAGATTTAGACCCTGAATTGAAAACCAGATTTTTACTTTTGCATTTTTGAAATACTTTTCACAAATTTGTGGCCAGCTGGTCTAATCCAGCAGTAGACTAGCTGGTTCAATCAGAATAGCACTTCTTTCTCTAAATTACATGTTTATGGCTGTGCAGTGACTTTAGGCTGTGGCCCACTCCAGTTCACTAGATGGCTGATATCTTGCTGTTGTCTTAAGCTCAGTGATTTCACACATTTGTGTGGTCTCTTTGAGCCCTGATGGCATTTGAGTCCGCCATTCCTGGGTTTGTACAGTTGCAGAAGGGAACAGTGTGTCCCATGCTTGAAAGCAGCAGAAGAAACATATACGTATAAAAATGTCACCTAATTTTCTTGAGTACCCACTGAGCTAGGTATGAGTATTATGGGATTAGAAAGGTCGCCCCACCAATGACAAAGAGATGGTGATAAGGCTTTTAGCAGAGAGGTCTTACAGGTTTTTTTTTTTCCACCCCTAAAAACCTTTATTTTGATCTTAGCTCTCAAAGAGTTTGATGCAGAGAAATTCATAAGCCAGGGGCCACAAAGTCCAGTGCCTACTGGGGGCTAGTAGTCAATGTGAACAAAGGAGCCAGTCCAGTGTGAGCTAATAAGGAGTGGTGGTATCTGTCGTGATATGGGGAGTCCATTTCCCCTTTTCACAAGGTGGCTTCTGTGGCCAGGGAGAATAATGGTAGTAGTGTTATTGATATCTCAATTTTCAAGAGATCCTGGGTATGTCATTGAAAGTCGGAGATACAGTGAAATCTGATATTTACACATTGGTACTCATTTCAAAACCGTGGGTCAAAAGAAACACATAGGGGCTACAAGTCAATCTCTGAGACTCCAGATGGCTGGGACCGCTGCCCAACCTCAAGGCAGGGGCTCAGGTTTGAGAAGTTGGAGGGCCTTTCACATCTTCCTGTCTCTCAGAGGGTGCTGACCCTGAGACATCTGTCTGATATCTGGTCTGAGGCCTGAGCCTCAAAGTCAATAGAAGTTTGCTTTGAAGCTGTTGGAGCCCATATCATGAATATTTCGTGACTGCTGCTTCTGTCAATTTCACAAAAACTAGGCTCACTTCAGCCTTCAAATGTGGCCTATACTGTACTTCTGTAGACTCCTTGGCTATCAATGAACATCACCTTGGACCTACAAACTAATTACAGAATGACACTGTTGTTACTACCTGCTAGTGCAGTACTCTCAGTTGTTAGCAATTCATGAGGTGTGTGATCTTTGGCTTAGGAGGGGAGGAAAGAAAGAAAAGGGATATAGTAAGATGAGCACATCCACTTACTTCCAATTCACGATGGTGGCTTCGTGTCATCACCACCCTGGTCAGAAAATTTTTATCCAACTTGTGTTTTCCCCATTGATAAGGACATGAGAAGGTTGAACAGTTAATTCTCCCAGAAGCAAAACCCTACAGCCCTGGGGATGTTCCCTAGAACAACACAAATCATACCTATTGGGTAGTTAATGGGTGGTTATTATTTTGTTCTTTTGAGCAAAGAATGATGGGTGGGGCCAAGATTCTGAAGTAACAGTATGGATTTTGCTCTCTTGGGATAAGAGCCTAAGGAAGTTCCAGAGTCTTCGATTATCATGGCATGGTATTGACAGGAGGGCTATTGCGATAACCATTTTGTTGAGGTTTACTCTTTAATACGGGATCTTCCTAGTAGTTTCCTCTATATAGTATTTGTAGTTTCTTAACCATTTAACAAAGTAGAGTTTCTTCCTTAATTTTAATTCCTTTTTAAATTTTTATTTATTTTAAAAAAAATTTGTTAATGTTTATTTTTGAGAGAGGGTATGGGCAGGGGAGAGGTAGAGAGAGAGGGAGACACAGAATCTGAAGCAGGCTTCAGGCTCTGAGCTCTCAGCCCAGAACCTGACACGGGACTCGAACTCACAGACCACAAGATCGTGACCTGAGCCGAAGTTGGACGCTTAATAGACTGAGCCACCCAGACACCCCTAATTTTAATTCTTCTTAACAAATCCTTTGACCGGTCTTTATAAAGCTCACATTAAAAAAATCCCATTTGTATTTAGTTCCAAATAGTTATCTTGGACAAGGTGGCACAAATGATAAGTGAAGTGATTTATCAGGCTGTATCTCTACAGCCTGAGTGATCAAAACCAGAGTATTGCCTGAACCAGGCCTCTTCTTCTTTACTTGTGGTCCCTGCAATTAGTAAATTAGGCAGATGTGGCCACCGCCCTGTGGTTTCTGACATAGACCCATACACATCTATTCAAGTAAGTCAATAAATATGCCGCTGCCTGCTGCCTCTTCTCCTCCTCCTCCTCCTTCTCCAAGTTTATTCTGAGAGAGAGAGTGAGGATGGGAGGGGCAGAGAGAGAGAATCCCAAGCTGGCTCTGTGCTGTTAGCATGGAGCCTGACACGGGGCTTGAATCCATAAACCGTGTGATCATGGCCTGAGCTGAGTTGGATGCTTAACTAACTGAGCCACCCAGGTGCCCCTGCTTCTTCCATTTTGTGTGGGATGAAGAGTGGGGAACCTGTTGCTGAGATGTTCAGAGTTTGGCAAGAAAAACCTTTCTCAGTAAGCTGTAAGCACAATGGTTTCTCAGAGGAAAGGAGATAGAATTTCAGAAGCATTTAAAAAAAAAAAAAAGAAACGAGAGGATATTCTTTCCTATTGTATAAAATTTATCCATCTATGTTACCAGTATTTACTGAGTGATCATGAGTTTATCCAGGGGATTCAGCATAATGCTGTATTGTAACGTGACCAACCACTTCTGTACCCCAAGTTTTTTCAGGGCCATCACCCTCCCTTTTGACCACCCCACCCTGGCCCCAACCCCAACCTGACTCTGTTCCGTGTCTAGGCTGGTCTGTATCCACTGCCTTGCTCATTCTCTGAGTTCCCCTCCAGGGTCACGTGGGTTGCCTAAAGAGGGCTCTGATATTAGCTTGCCGTGCCTTGTCAGTTCAAATCAAGTCACGGCAGCTCAAGCCCACCCTGCGGGCAAGTGCTTGACAGTTCTCCTTGTCAGCCCACTGTTGAAAGGCAGGCAGTGGCAGTGAGTGGGAACCAGTTAATTAGCAGTGACGACTACCAGGTTGGGATTTTTTGTTTAATGCTTAGTTAATTTCACAGTAATTGAATTTAGACTTGGCTTACATAGACTGGGGTGAAAGGCTCTGTGTGGAGCCCCAGCATTCTGCAGCAGGAGAGAGAAAAAGGCTATTGTTCTGAGATGTGCCTGGCCTCCTCTCATGAACTCTGTGAACACTTGGAGGCTTGGAATTTCCCACAGGGGGATTTTTAGGTGCGTGTGAGGCAAGTAGAGTACAGGAACACCTTCTGTCTGGAGGGGTAGGTACCAGAATTGGTGGAATCTGCACATCTGTGTAAGGAGGAAACAGTGGAGCTTGAGTGGTTTTTCTAGGTGCTGGTCACAGGGGATGGCTCTTCACATATGTCCTCTCATTTCTTCTTGGACCGAAGGTATCTGGGACATCTTGGTCTTGATTACGGGCACACGACTTGCAGGGTACAGTGACAGAGCAGAGAGATTGCCACAGCTTTCAGAGCACATGGCTTCTATCTGTATATTGTGTAAAGGTGGTCTGTGATCGTTGTTCTTTGGAGGTTAGTATGAGTGTTTTTTGAGACCACATGTTTTGAGTTTGTGAATCCTGGGGTTTTTATAATTTGAGACTATAATTTTCATTGTGAATAATTTATAAAGGGCACCATTATGAAAGTGTGCAAATCCTGTGGTTACAGAATCACAATCCCTCAAGGGGAGGAGAATTGTCTTTCTTGAAAGGACAATGAGTTGGCTGAGTTTT
The DNA here is from genome assembly GCF_007474595.2 of Lynx canadensis. Taxonomy (NCBI): domain Eukaryota; kingdom Metazoa; phylum Chordata; class Mammalia; order Carnivora; family Felidae; genus Lynx; species Lynx canadensis. The sequence continues at coordinate 19,896,834 of NC_044315.2, forward strand.
AGTGTGGGTTCTGTGGCAATCATCTTTGTTAGCGCTGATGGCTGCCCCATCAGTAGGGGGTCCATGTAACAGAGTGGGGACCATCCAGGGAAATCAGGACCTATGCTTACTCTATCCTTCTAATCGTCCCCACATGTGACATCTATGGAATGGATAGGAGTCTCTTTATCTTGAATTTTAAGATTAATAAAATTTAGAAATCCAGGGAAAAATATGGTAATGTAAGGCTAATTAGTGATTAACTCTTGCTGCCATAATATATGAAGTTTTGCAAAACTTTTCTGAGAACTCTTTCAATTTCTCATTAGAGCATCTTTTCCTCTCATGAATTCAATAGATTCTCTTATCTCTTTTAAGCTACCAGTGATAGCTTCTAAGTTTTACATTTATTTTTTCTGCAAACTTCCCATTTCTTTTATTTTGATCTCTTCTTCCATTTTAAAGTTTTCCCTTGATATCTGGTAATCCTTGGTTGCTTGTTCATGATTTATGGTGTGGGATTGAACAGTGAATTAGAACCTCTGAATGTGTGGGGATTGGAGAACTCACTGATTTTGAGCTTCACCCGAGGGGCGATGTGGGCAAATTGTTTGCTGTGGAACCCCTAATGTCAATTTCTTCATGCCCGTCTTCCGGGTGAGTCAGGTTGCCAAGAAGACTGTTAGATCTGTTAGATAAGGGGCTGGCAGCTGATGGTCCTGGGGTACAGTGCTAGGAGCCAGTGGAAGGAGGCTGACGGTCCCTGTAATACATGCATAGGGTGTATAATCTATATACATTGGATACAGTACTCAGGCCCTCACCTGGCTTGGCATCCCCCAGTCCAGAGAGTCTTTGTTTTAAAAAAAATTTTTTTAATGTTTATTTATTTTTAGAGGTGGGGGCAGAGAGAGAGGGAGACCCAGAATCTGAAGCAGGCTCCAGGCTCTGAGCTGTCAGCACAGAGCCTGACACAGGGCTTGAACTCATGAACTGTGAGATCATGACCTGAGCCGAAGTCGGATGCTTAACCGCCTGAGCCACCCAGGTGCCCCAGAGAGTCTGTTTTACACAGAGAATAAACCTGGAGGCTTTTGTCAGTGTTGGTGAAGAACACTTACCTAGTGGTGTAGGAAAGAGGTAGAAATCTAGGACCTGACTGGTTTTCAAACAAGTTTCACATAATCTTTTTCCTTATGACCTTCCTTCCCCTCCCTGACACTTGCCCTCTAGTTCCAGAAGTAGGTGGTGAAGCTTGTTCCTTAGATTTTTAAGGATTCTGCAGTCTGATTTGTATTTTGAAAGGGAACAAAATTAGACGTGCATGCTCAGTCTGCCATCTTTCAATTCTTTTATTTCTTTGGACATATTAAGCATTTTGTATGTTAAACATTCAATATATTTTATATTTGAGCATTCCTGTATCTGAAGTCATCCTGGGCTTGCTTCTATTGATTGTTGTCTCTGTTGACTTTGGTGAGTTGTGTGAACTTGATTGTGAGTTCAGGTTAATTATAACCTGGAGGGAATTTGTTAAGGCTGGTTTGGTAGACACTTTGCCTAGAGATTTAAGGGCACTGTTATTTTGGATCTAGTGTAACTTCTCAATTTCAGATTCTTTTGACCACACAAAAAGTGTGAGGGCCAAGCTGGTGGTCACAAATTCCCAGCTGCATGCCTCCGAAGGGCAGACTTTTTTCATTAGTTAGATCCTTTTTAGTTGTTGTGGTCCTTTGAGAGGCTAGCTTCATAAGGGGGCTCAGTTCAATTCTCTGTCTAGGGTGGGCCCCAGGTGTCTCCATTTGCCCCTTAGATGTGAGGTTCTTAAAAATGAAGCTCTGACCTGAGATCGATGTCTGGCATTTTGGCCTCCAGTAGCTGCAGGGCTTGCAGGGCATTGCAGGGCTACAGGGCATTGGCTACCCACGCTCTCTTTTTCTCAGGCATCAGAGAATTTACTCTGCTTACATGCATATTTAGATGTGCACATGAGAGTGTGTTTATAGGAGCCAGGTACCTGTTTTCTGCATTTCTGCAATGAATTGAGCAGGGAAAGTTGACTTTACCTGATGGTCCTATCTCTTGTTGCCACTGCTCCCAGGCCCAAGTTCAGGGTCAGCAGTGGGCCATTTGCCATGGTAGTGTCCTCACCCCTTCCCCAACCACTGCACACTGCTGTGGACCATGTTTCTGCCATGCTCAGAAACCTTCTGGGGTTCCCTGTTCCCTTTCTTGCTCCCTGGCTGTTCTATCCAACAGGTCTCCCTTTGCTCTTTTATTCTTGCAATGCCCTCTCCTGGAATGCCATTGTGCGGCCCACTTCCAACCACCGTGGTCCCAGTCTTCCCACCTTCACTCTTGCTCACAGGGGATCCTCTACTTGGCATTGTCCTCAGTTTCTCTGTCCCGTGTGGTTGGTCTCTATCTCAGTTATCCTTCATGGCTTGTTTCCAAAACTACCTCCTCCTGGGAGCCTCCCCACCAAAAATGAGCTTTCCCTGGACACTTTTTCTAAATTCCATGTACTTCTTTGTACTGTTTTGGGGGATACACACTTTTATACACGTGCCTTCAACCTCTGGCTGGTGAGAGCTGGAAGATTTGTAAAAGGGAGATTCAGAAAAATGTATTACTTGAAAATACTTAAATCAGATGAGTTGAAGTTAATATTAATCTGGAGTGTTAATATTTAACTTTATGTCTCTGTATTTAATAGTCACATTGTTTACTTAAAAATCTACATGCAGGTAAGTGTGCAAATCTTAAAAATAAAGCTCCCTGATTTTTATGTATATACCTATGTAGCCACCACTTCTATGAATATAGAAAATCTCCATCATGTCAGAAAGTTCTTGCTGAAATCAGTAGCCTCCTCCCTCCCATCCCAAGGTAACCACTTAAATTGAAGGTAGCAAGATTAAAAAAATCTAATCTCAGCATCTCTTTCTTTGGGCTGATGAGTTTATTCTGATTCGGTTTACTTTAACAGTGATTATGGATATGTTTGGATTTATGCTAGGATCTAGTAATTTTGTGTTTTCTATTTGCAATAGTTTTGTCTATTTTAAAGTAATTTTCCCTTATATTTTAATAAAATTTAGTTTGATATGTATATGGTATTTCTTTTTTTTTAATATGAAATTTATTGTCAAATTGGTTTCCGTACAATACCCAGTGCTCATCCCAGCAGGTGCCCTCCTCAGTGCCCATCACCCACCCTCCCCTCCCTCCCACCCCCCATCAACCCTCAGTTTGTTCTCAGTTTTGTTTTTTAAATTTTTACTTATTTATTTTTGAGAGACAGAGCACAAACAGGGGAGGAGCAGAGATAGAGGGAGACACAGAATCCGAAACAGGCTCCAGGCTTCGAGCTGTCAGCACAGAGCCAACGTGGGGCTTGAACTCAAACCGTGAGATCATGACCTGAGCCAAAGCCGGACGCTCAACCGACTGAGCCACCCAGGCAACGCTGTTCTCAGTTTTTAAGAGTCTCTTATGCTTTGGCTCTCTCCCTCTCTAACCTCTTTTTTTTTTTTTTTTTCTTCCCTTCCCCCATGGACTTCTTTCAAGTTTCTCAGGATCCACATACGAGTGAAAACATAAGGTATCTGTCTTTCTCTGTATGGCTTTGTATATGCTATTTCTATTGATGAAAGAATTCTCATGTACTTGTCTTAAGCCTAAAATTAATTAATATCTCTATTCTTCCTTGAAAACCACAAGACCTTGGAATGCTTTAATTCCAATATCTTCCCTGCATTCTTCATATTATTTAAATCTAGTTTGATTTCACTTTAAGAAAAGCTTGTTTAATGAATCAATATTAATTTTTACTATCATTTCCTGCTTAGTTTTTAACTTTGCTGTTTCTTCTCATATCCTGCTCCATATGTTGAAGACCTGTTTTCTTCTTCCTCATGTACATCCTTTCATAGTTTTCTCAGACAGGAAACATCTGTGAGTAAGAAACTCTCATATTTTTGAAAGAAAATGTTTCTGTTCTACTTGCATTCTTGAAGGAGATTTGAGACTTCTAAACTGATACTTTGCCTCAGTGTCTAACTTGTGGGAGGTTTTCTGTGTCTTTTTTTAATTCAAATATTACAGATGGAACAGACTTTTGCGACTCACAGCATTTTCAAAGAGATTATTCCCAACATTGGTTGAAATGCATGTAAAGCCACATGCTCTTGTCCCTGGGGTGGCCTTAAAAAGAAACTAAGTCCTAATGCCATGTCTTCTCTGACAGCTCTGTAGATCACCATCACCCCAACTTACTATTCTGGCTTGAATATGGGTTTATAAATGGTGTAGGAGAGTGGAGGTGCTGTGTTCTTTCATGCCAGTGCCCTCTGTCATGTCCTCATCAACCATTCCCTATTGTCTTGTTCTCATATTTGCTTTTCTTGCCTTGCCCTTGAAGGCATTCAAGTTAATCTTGAGTACCACTGGGGTATCCCTTCCTAAAGTAGATCTACAGTCATTTTGTGTGTATGTGAATTCATTCATTCCACTATATTCTAGGCACCCACCGTGTGCAAAGGGGAAAAAGCAGTGAATGAGAGAGACCTCAAGTCCCTAATCTTGTACAGCTTACATTTTAGTTGTGGGGTGCATAGAATCAACAGGTAAATAATTAAGATGTATTGTGTTTTAGCCTGTGGTGACTGCTAAGGAAAAAAAGTAGATCGGAGAAGTGGGCTGGGCAGTGTAGAGGGTGGAGTGGTTGTTATTTTAAATAGGTAGTCAGGGAGCACCTGGGTGGCTCAGTGGGTTAGGTGTCCAACTTTGGCTTAGGTCACGATCTCCCTGGTTGTGAGTTTGAGCTCTGTGTCAGGCTCTGTGCTGACAGCTCAGAGCCTGGAACCTGCTTCCAATTCTGTGTCTCTGTCTCTCTCTGCCCCTCCTCCACTCACACTCTGTGTCTCTCTAAAAAAATAAATAAACATTAAAAACAATAGGTAGTAAGGGGAGCTCTTACTGATAGAGTGACAGTGGAGCGGACACCTGACATGGGGACCAGCATGCCTTTCAGGGACCTGAAGGAGACACCTGTAAAGCAGAGTGAACACTGAGTACACAGCCCCTGAGGCAGGAATATGAAGGCCAGTGTATCTGGTATACTGAGTCAGGGTGAACGGTTGCACCGAGACCAGAGAGGGGAGCCAGATCACAATGGCAGAAGCTACTAGAAGGCAAAATGGAAGTAGTTTTGGTGCCTCACTATAGGAAAACGTACTCTCACGAAATATCTGATATATCAGGGTAAAACTAAGTTTTATCTGAACCATCACTCAAACTAGGAAAATACAGAAGAATGCTTGAAGATCACGGATGTCTCATTTCATCTAAGCCACTTGAGCTGTAGCTTTCAAAAGCATGTGGATGTTTTTAAAAGCTAATAACAAGGAACTTGAGAGAAGTGGTCTTGCTACCTCTTAGGAAGAGCAACTTGAATAAGTTTATCATAGAGCACTGTTTTATTCCATGAGACTGTTAATATGTGGCTTTAAGTGTCCATTATTTTTTTCTTTTACTCGCCATGACAGCCTATTTTGGGGGGAGGGGTACACGAGCAACCAAGACTTAATTTTTGTTTGTACAGTGTACATATAAGTCTTAGTCCATTTGGGCAGCTATAAAAATCCATGGGGTAGGAGGCTTATAAACAACAGAAAGTCTTTTCTCACATCTCTGGAAGCTGCAAGTTCAAGATCAAGGTGTCAGCAAATTTGTTGTCTAGTGAAAGTGTATTTCTAGGCTTATAGGTGGTCATCTTTTTTGCTGTGTCCTTTCGTGGCCAAGGGGTGAAGAATCTCTATGGTCTCTTTTCTAAGGGTACTGATCCTATCACCTCCCAAAGGTCCCCACTTCCAAATACTATCATTTTGGGGCTTAGGATCTCAACATGTGAATTTTAGGAGGATACAAACATTCAGTCTGTAGCAACATAATAATCTGATTATAATATTCCGTTACTGTGAGTTACTATGCCATAGCTCATTCTATTATTGGATTATAGTAATTGTTCTCTTTTCCACGTTAAACTTGAGATTTGAATGTGACAGACTCAGGGAATCTCGGCGATGAGAATTTGTTCTCATTGATGACTCATAATGATTATTCATTATCTCTTATTTAACTGGCACATGCTAGGTGCTCCACAGGGCATTAAATATATACAAACACACGTGCACGCATGCACACACCCCACACATTCCTTATTAGAATGGATGAGTAAGAGAATTGGTTTGAATTTCCTGTATCATTAGTAAATCCCTGGACACACATAGTGAAGTTAAGAAGAAAAAGAAATATCAACAAGATTAAATAAAACGTATGCCAGTTTGGTTACATCAAGCTAAAGAAAATGTCCATTTCCCATATGTAGTTGTTTGGAAAATTGTGGGAGATTCACTCTTGTATATTTTTCAAGGTTCTGTCAAATGTGAATGTTTTCTAAAGCTTATTATAGGAAAGAGCCAGTTGGGGTAATTTTGTTCCTTTAAAGTCTCCCCTTCTGTTGCAGAGAAGGAATGCCAATGTGTTTAATGTGTGCCCAGAAGTATAAAATTGCCTTGAAGAAGGTGCAGGTATAGAAGAGTGAAAGTGGGGAGGTAGCTGGGAACCAATATTAAGAGAATCTGGTGTACTTCTGTCTGATTCAATTGAATTAAAATTTATTGACCATGTGCTGTAATCATAATTTAAGTGTGGAATGTAAGATGGACTCGTTCTCAAGTCATTTAAAGTGTTTATCAGATAAGATAGGATTCACAATAAAAGAGCGGTATGCAACAATATAAAGTGAGCTGATACAGTGACCATAGGGCATTCTTAGCTTCCAGCAGAAGGGAGAAGGAAGAGGTCCGTGTGGGCTGCAGTGCTGGGGGACACCAAGGGAGGGGAGGATGTGAGCAGGATGGATGGATGGGCTTTTGATGGTCAGAGGGGAGGCAAAGGAACAGTGTGAATGAGGAGAAAAGTATAAAAAAAAGGCTAAGGCAGAGATGAAGTTCATATATTCAGGAAACAGGAAGGAGACCAATGTGGTTGGAGTGGGGAGTTCCTTTAACCGAAGGAGAATGAGGAAGAAAAAGCAGGTTTGACTAGGATACAGTCTGGGGAGAGATTTGAATCAAATTGTTGAGGAATTTGGATTTTTGTTAGAAAAGGGGGATATTTGGAGTGACTTCAGTGAAAATGATGATAGAGTAGGGACTTCTAAAAATTCTCTCCTCCATAAAAGCAATAAGAAAACTGGAAAAAAAAAATGGCCAGAATCAACTTTTCAGAACTCCAGGGATTAACCAAATTCTGGCAGCAATCTGAGGAGCAATCTGAGGCACAGTCTCTGTAAGAACAGTGACCTTGTGGCATTTTAACTTATTCCCTGGTAATCACAGTAAGCTACCAGTGAGGACAGTTAGGAGTTGGAGTTCCTTCAAAGTCTTATTACTAAAAACTTTTTATTTGACTTGTCTCATGGTTTCCTGGAGCACTTCACTTACAAGGCTGCCCTTTTGTTCTGACTCAGAGCTCATCCAGTAAGAAGTCTTTTTTCAAGGTCATTTTTCAAAAGTATTTAGGGCCAATAGTTTAGCTTGGAGGCTGTCTGACATGAGGGACAACAGTTGGGGTAGAAAAAAGAATACATGCTTAAAAGGAAAGGATGGGGAGTGAGGTATCTATTGGGGCTTTGAAAAATTCTGACATATTCTTGGTAATCTATAAGGTCATGTGTGGATATAGTGGTGTGAATGCTGAGGGCTCCATGCATATTGAGTAGTAACCTAAGAAGGCTCCAAACCCTTGCCTCTGGCTCATCTTGAGGCTCCGTGTAAGCAGGAAGTGAAGGCTAAGGCAGAGTTGTCAGGTGCCTGGCTGAGTGAAGAAGGCATGCCCACTGTATACTAAAAACTACAAAATGCAAGTGAAAGAAATTAACGAAAACGTCAATAAATGGAAAGACTGTGTGTGTCGCAATAAGACACTGCTTCATACCCACTAAGATGCCATCATCAAAAGGTGGACGATCACAAGTGTGGGAAAAGATGTGGAGAGTTTGGGACTCCCATGTATTGCTGGTAGGAATATAAAATGGTGTAGCCACCTTGATAAACAGTTTGGCAGTTCCTTAAATGGTTAAAAGTAGGTTTACCATATGATCCAGCAATTCTGCTCTGTGGCAATACCCACCAGCAATGAAAACATACACCCACGCAAAAACTTGTACACGAATACTAATAGTATTGTTTATAGTAGCCCCAGAGTGGGTACAACCCAAATGTCCATTCAACTGATGAATGGATAAATAAAACGTGGTATATCTATACCATGGAATATTATTCAGTCATAAAAATGAATTAAGTCCCTTTACATGGTGCAACATGGATGCACCCTGAAAATATGGTAAGTGAAAGAAGCAAGACCGAAAAGGCCACAGGTGATATGATTTTCTTTATATGAAATCTCCAGAATAGGCAAATCCAGGGAGCTAAAGGAGATTAGTGATTACCAGGACCTGAGGGCGGGGTTAATGGTACTGACTGGTGATTGCTATGGGTTTCTTTACTGGGTAAAAAAAATATTCTGAAATTAGATAGCCACATCGTTGAATAAAATGGTGAACAGAATAAGAACCACTGAATTTTATACTTTGTAAATTGGAATTTTAGTATATGTGAGTCCTATCTTGTTAAAAAGAGGAATCTTTGAAGGCTTTTCAACATAAAAAATTATATATTAACAGTATAATGTACATTCCTAAATAAATAGCTAAAGATTAATAGATAAGGTCAGAGCCCAAAGAGATTAGAGTCAAGAGAACCCCAGCTAGGAAAAACTTATTGCATTCTGGCAAAAGAGTGTTAGACCAGGAGTCCAGGCAATTTCAATAGTTCCTTTAAGGGATTTTCTGCTCACAAGCTTCTAGTACCTGACAATGCTCAGCCATGGGATATGTTAAATACATTTCTATTGAAGCTTAAGTCAAAAGGCCTGTATTGTAATCTCTAGGTGTGTGTGTGTGTGTGTGTGTGTGTGTGTGTGTGTGTGTGTGTGAGAGAGAGAGAGAGAGAGGGGGGGGGGGAGGGAGGGAGGGAGGGAGGGAGGGAGGGAGAGATGCTGTATATTGCAACACAGGATAAATTTCCTCTTCTGTAAAAGAGAGATTCTTTGTGGTGAGAGGCAAATTATATCCAAGTATAAGGATATGCTAAAAAGCCCAATTCATTTATGAATTAAAAATAAACATGACAATAACAGAAATAACAAAAAGGAGACTGTTTATCCATAACTCCAGTCCTGGCAGATTGGCTTGTGATGTTGGACTTTTTTTTTTTTTTTTTTTAAAGAGACCAAAGCCTTTGCTTTTTTCCCAGCCATGGTTTTGTCTAGTTGAGTTTAAATACATTACAATGGATGTATTGGATATTTGTATATATAATTTTATAATATATTGGATATTATGAATGTATTAGGTATTATATCCTATAAGTGTTACATATCACCTATTCTATATATCCTATATATGTGTATATATTATATACTTGTGTATACATATATGTTTGTAAATGTGCATACACACAAATGATATGAAATTGGGAGAAGTAGCATCTTAAATTCGGTAAGAGTCTAATCTTACCCAGAACTATTTAGAGATGCCCACGTTTCAAATGTGTTTCTGATTTTTTATGTGAAAATATAAAAAGCCTCTCTAAGAATAGGAAGCCAGTTCAGGAATGAAACTTCCTCTCTTGCTTAAAGGGATGTGTTTTCCTATGCAAATGTAGCAAAGCCCAGAAATTAGCAATGACTGCTAAATTAACACACTTGAAGAGCTTGGCTGGTTCTAATAGGCAGTCAAATGGTCTTGTTACATTGTAATAGTGCCAAGCTAATTGAAGTGATTACTGTTGCTCATGAGCAGCCTTTTTGAAGTAGAAGTCTTTTAAATTATCCATAGACGTTAAATGTCAGACACTATTGTGTAATTATACTTTGTAAATGCTGAATGTCATAAGGCATCACAGGTAATTGAGGTTTACAGAGAAGAGCTTTTTCTAAACCTAATTGGGCATCAACTCTTTGTCACTTTTTCTAAATCTAATTGGGCATCAACTTTTTGTGCCAGGGGACACTCCAGTGCCTCCCAGTCTCCCTTTCTTCCCCACCTTCTCTGGCTAGGCTTACTCATGGGGCCCCACATGTCACGATGGTTCCAAATCATTGAGCTTAAAACCCTCTCTGTACCATCCTCTGGGATCTTTGGGGACTGTTTCACTTGTTTGGGATATCACAGGCTGAAGCTTTCTGGGAAGTCGAGTGTGGCTAGCTGATGACAGAGTTGGGCCATCTCAATGGAACATCAAATCCTTTAAAATCTCAGAGGGATTCCAGAATATTCTGCATGTTCTTTGATTTTTATCTGTGTGTTATTGTTATTTGTGTGTGTGATTTTGGAAAATATCTTTTTATGACATTAGAAAAGGAGGTGTCTATGGCTCTGAAGTAGTCATCCACATTTTCTCCCATTTTTATTTCTTTAAGATTTTTTTTAATGTCTATTCACTCTTTAGAGAGAGAGAGCGAGAGCGAGCACAAGTGAGCGCATGAGCAGGGGAGGGACAGAGAGATAGAGGGAGACAGAATCTGAAGCGGGCTCTAGGCTCTGAGCTGTCAGCACAGAGCAGGACACAGGGCTTGAACTCATGAACTGTGAGATCATGACTTGAGCTGAAGCTGGACGCTTAACTGAGCCACCCAGGTGCCCCTCTTCTATTTTTATTTCTTAGCTCCTGTTGGAACAGACATTAGAGTTCCAAGTTAAAAAGAATTCGTAGAAAGCAATTTTCTGCATTGCTTTTGCGACAGTAATGTTAATCATAAACCAAACTTTGGAATCTTCAAATGTCTTGCCTTTGTGGGTCACACACTTGAGAATAACTGAAAAGCCAAGTTGGGCTTTCTTTTTTTAAATAAGTTTTTAATGTTTGTTTATTTTTGAGAGAGAGAGAGAGAGGGAGACAGAGGATCTGAAGCAGGCTCTGCACTGTCAATGCAGAGCCTGATGTGGGGCTCAAACTCACTAACCATGAGATCACGACCGGAGCTGAAGTCGGATGCTTAACCACCTGAGCCACCCAGATGCCCCCAAGTTGGACTTTTTAATGCAGACCTCAAGGTGTCCTGCTGTTGGCTATGAATCTTCTGGCTTGGCTGGCGGGGAATACAGTCCCCATTTCTGGCATAGCGGCTGGCAGGAAATACACAAAAAGGCATTCTTATTGCATAATTCTTAATATGTGTGTTCAGTTGGTCACCAAATTTTATCAAATCAAACTATTTTGTCGCTGTGATTTCATGATGGGCCCCCCATTGTGTGCCTCCAGTAGGTAGCAGTTTATGAACGTCCTAGCTTATTTGTAAAATTATCTCTATCTTTGCTTTTTAAAAGCATTCGTTATTCTCTATGATAAATGGAGTTTTGATGAAAGCATTTTCTGCCCCACGCAAGGAGACTGTCTGGGAGAAGCGTCAGTGTGCGTAGCAAAGAGGATGTGGATGTTTTCAACGTGATGAAAACAGAGGAGTTGGGTAGTCTTGCCGAGTGCGTTGTGGACAGTCTGCTGATTTCTGTAGATGGAGGCAGAGATGTTCACATAGATTCTCAGAATGGTCAGGCCTTATTACAGGCTTCAAAGATACATTCTTGTTCTTTATGATTTTTTTCATTGTGATATTGAAAAGGCAAATGAGGACTTTTTATACATTACAAGTAGTGTACAGATACTTGTCAGAAATAACACTAAGCAGTGAGTGTAGTTTTTCTAGCATCACTTTTGAAGGTGGCTTTTATGATGTGCCTGTCGGAGAATAATTAGGTTCAAGGATATTATTAAAGTTGTTAAAAGTTTAAAGCAATAATGTGCAAGGTGCCACACAAAATGTTGAATTAGACATGGTTTTTGCACAATGAGCTTATGCATACCCTCTCATTTTACTTCCCTCCATAACAAATTATAACCTTCCTGTTAAAGTTCTTACCCCTGTGGCTGGTAAGTCTTGCCTTTCTTACTAATCAGTGTCTCTATTGCTCCTGTTATATCAGGGTAACTTAAACTGGTGGGGAAAAGCTTTGTTCTTACTGATGTGATATTGATGACTAAGATGTGCAGGAGCTCATGGTTAGCCACAAGTTTGAAAAATCATCAGTCATCTTACACTCCTTCAGGAGTCCTTAAATATAAGCAACAAGGTGGGGCTCTTTGTGCAAAGCTTTGCTGGACTGTGGCTGTCCAGCTGAAGATCAAGGTAACGTATCAGAAAAGTGACCACCACTGGCTGCTCTCCATGTTCCAAGGGAGGGGTTAGCATTCTCAAGGGGAGGGTACTGCTGGCTTCACGGGGGTGGCCATCAATGGTGTTCATTACTTACAGCTCGTTCCCCTCTGATGCAAGGTGGGCTTATACTTCCTTGTGGTTAGGTGGGACTCAGGTGACTAATATTGGCCAATGAGTTATGACTAGAAGTTATATGTGTCGTGTTCAGGCTGGAGCACTTATTGCCAATGTGAAACCTCTCAAAAGCTCTTGCTCTACTTAGCATGGTGATTGACAGTATTCAAGATGGTGGGTGTTCTATCAGAGCAAAGAAACCTGGGGCAGAGCTCTCAGCTGACCCTTGATGGGCGTGTAGAACAGAACAAGAAATAACTTGCGTCGTTACTGCCATTTCTTGGTTCAACACAACTTAGCTTACCTGACTGATATACCGTAGCTAGGCCAGTAGTTCACTTAGGGCCTATATCAGGGGTCACAAATGTGAGTGCCCATGAAACCCCATATGGGTGAATGAGGTGGGCAGGCTGTAAGAAAGGCATGGATGTGCTTTGTTTGCATGTTAAACATGTAGGCACATTCCTTGCTTTTTACAAAGGCATGCATTCTCTCTTTTTTTTTTTTTTTTTTTTTTTTTTTTTTTGGGAATAAGTAAACTTTGTGGTATCTCTTTTGATACTTCCCCTTGATAGATGATAGTCTCTTTTGATACTTCCCCTTTATAGATGATAGTCTCAGCAACTGTTTCTCTATTAGTTGTAAAAAACAGCGGTCAAGTGTGATGATAAATGACTATAATGCTTGCTGGGCATCAGTAAGGGGAGGGGGGCACCATAGCAAAGGTGGTTTCTGTGAAAATTGGACTCTATAAACCCTGTCTAAAGGAGGCAGCTGGTTTCATTTAGCCCAAAGCAATTTCTGACCTCTGGGAATGTGCACAGAATTCCTAGTTCTCAAGATTTTCTAAGAGAAGATTTTTTTTTGAAGAGAAGATTTTATGTGAAGTGTTTTAATTTTGAAATAATCAATTTTAAAAATTGCCAAAATAAAAAAAAATGTCATACAGCTAATACCTTATAGACTTTGCCCTATATCCCCCACAGCTTGTCATTCTCAAGCTAATAAAAAATCTTCATTTGAAGAGGTTACATCTTAAAAACAGAACAAGCATATATCAATTGACAGCGTAATGACACGACAAAATAATAACAAGCAATCAGCAAATATTTGATTTCTTACTTTATGTTAACATTGTGCTATGTGCTGTGGGTGATACTAGAGAAAGAAAAAAGATGGGCCTTGACTTTTGGGGAACTCACAATTTCACTGGGGAACAAATGGAAAGAAATAATATAAGAAACAATGGGGGCACCTGGGTGGTTCAGTTGGTTACACATCCGACTTCTGCTCAGGTCATGATCTCGCATTTTGTGAGTTGGAGCCCCACGTTGGGCTCTGTGCTGTCAGCTCAGGAGACTGGAGCCTCCTTCAGATTCTGGGTCTCTCCTTCTCTCTGCCCCTCCCCACTCACACTCTGTCTCTCTCTCTCAAAAAATGAATAAATATTAAAAAATAATATAAACAGTATAAAAAGAAACAATTAAGAGAAATTGTATTAGGGTTCTCCAGAGAAACAGAGCCAATAGGATATACATATTGTATTATATGTATAGTTGACCCTTGAACAGATGGGCTTGAACTGCATAGTATGTGCAGTATATGTGAATTTTTTTCGGTACATATAGCACAGCCCTGCAAATGCATTTTCTCTGCCTATTTCCTTAATAACATTTCCTTTAGCTTTATTGTAAGAATACAGTATATAATACATACTTAAAATATGTGTTAATTGACTGTTTATGGTCATCAGTAAGGCTTCCAGTCAACAGTAGTCTATTAGTAGTTAAGTTTTGGGGGAGTCTAAATTTATATATGGATTTTTAACTGTACAGGCGTTGGCATCCCTTACCCCCATGTTGCTCAAGGGTCAATGGTATACATGAATACATATGTATTTACATATATAATATTTATATTCTGTATATATAGCCTACACACACATACACACCTATTTAGAGAAAGATTTATCATAGGAATTGATGTGTAAAATTATGGAGGCTGATCTTCCATTTGCAAGCTGGAGGTCCAGGAAAGTCAGTGCTGCAGTCTGAAGACCTAAGTAAGCCCAGGGAGCCAGTGGTGTAGATTTCAGTCTGAATCCGAAGGCTTGAGAATCAGGAACACCAAAGTCAGGAGACCAGTGTTCCAACTCAAACAGAGTGAATTCAACCTTCCCTGCCTTTTCTTTCTATTCAGTCTTCCAATCAGTTCGTTCTCCCATATTGGGGAGAACCATCTGCTTGCTTAGTTCACCAATTCAGATGTTAATGTGTTCTGGAAACATCCTCCTAAACATTTAACCAGCTATGTGGGTGTCCTATGGCCCAGTGAAGTTAATGCATAAAATCCACCATCACAGACACGATGTAAGAAGGTGTAGTTAATAGCCATGCTTTGCAACAAGAGCTGAAGTGTGATGAGAGAGGGTGGAACAGACATAGAAGGAGGAAGTGGGATTGAGCAGAAGGCTGAAGAATGGATGGAATACCAGGTGGGGTCAGGGAATGTCAGATAATCCATGTGAAGAGGACACTGAGGGACAAAACGCAGGGTGGCTGCTTAACTAGAATAGAAAGTGCCTTCGGGAAGCACGAAAACATGACTGGGAGAGAGTTTGGTTGCAAGGTACTGTGTTAAGGCCCTCAGAAGTCAGGTGGAGGCATTGACCGTTACTGCAGTAAGAGGCGGTGGCTCCTGGCAGCAACCAGGACATCAAGAGGAGACTGGACACCAGAGTCCAGGCCAACTGTCACTAATTAGCATTGCTTGTGGGGCCTGGGACAAGTCATTTACTGTCTGTTGTCCTAGTTTTTATATATGTGAGAAGAACAACATCAGTGTTAGACTCACATGTGAGGTGTATTAAAAATAGAGATGTTTGGGCATCCAGCACCCCAACCTTCTGAGGATTTGGATTTTGAGTGAGCTCTGGATGGGGTTCTGCTACATGCTAACCTTTGAGAAGCACTACACTGAGACATCCCCCTCAGTGAATGAGCTGATGAGAAGGGTGAAATCAGAGGTGGGAGGAGGACTGACATTACCATGCAGGTTGGGTTAGGGAAGGAATAGCCAGAGTCTATGCCCCCTCTCCTATGCAAGCCAGATTAACCTTCTTACTGTCTCCTTAACGTGGCTTGCCTGATGTCTCTTGAAGATTTTTGTTTTGTTTTGTTTTTTAATGCTTATTTATTGTTTGAGAAAGAGAGACACAAGGCGTGAGTGGGGAAGGGGCAGAGAGAGAAGGAGACACAGAATCCGAAGCAGACTCCAGGCTCTGAGCTGTCAGCACAGAGCCCAATGCGGGGCTTGAACTCA
The DNA here is from genome assembly GCF_007474595.2 of Lynx canadensis. Classification (NCBI taxonomy): domain Eukaryota; kingdom Metazoa; phylum Chordata; class Mammalia; order Carnivora; family Felidae; genus Lynx; species Lynx canadensis. The sequence goes on from NC_044315.2 coordinate 19,912,593, forward strand.
CAAACCATGAGATCATGACCTCAGCCAAAATCAGACACTTAACTGACTCAGCCATCCAGGCACCCCTGTCTCTTGAAGATCTTAATTTGGAACCACCCTGAGGCAGGTTTTTGTTTAATCATAAGACATTAAAGTATTGTCTGTATGACAGGGAAGTCAATTTGATTTTAAGGTCTCTTTGTCATCTCTACTTATTGCAAATGCATTCTTGGTTTCTGGACCTAAGTGTTCATATTGCAGTAAATATGGACACAGAAATCAAGCACTGTTTAGTAGAAGATTAACCATATCCCATGTGATATATACATATAATGGAATACTACTTGGTGATGAAAAACATGGATGGACCTGGAGGGTATTATGCTAAGTGAAATAAGTCAGTCAGAAAAAGACAGATATCATATGTTTTCACTCATATGTGGAATTTGGGAAACTTAACAGAAGACCATAGGGGAAGGGAAAGAAAAATAAGTTACAGAGAGGGAGGCAAACCATAAGAGACTCTTATATACAGAGAACAAACTGAGGGTTGATGGGACTTGGGGGGGTCAGGGGGGTGGGGAGAATGGGAGATGGGCATGGAGGAGGGCACTTGTTGGGATGAGCACTGGGTGTTGTATGTAAGTGATGAATCATGGGAATCTACTCCCAAAGCCAACAACACACTGTATACACTATATGTTAGCTAACCCGACAATAAATTAAAAAAAAAAAATTAACCACATCCCAGATTTTGGACTGAATTCCAGTTGGTTCTCTTCCTCATTCTTCCGCAGATGCCTTTCTTCTCAGCATCATTCATCTCAGAGGCAACTGTGTTTATGTCCTTGACTGGGACATGTTCCAGTGTGTTGTCAGAGATTTCAGTCTCTAACGCCTAAAGAGATCCCATGCACGATTGCTAAAATACCAAGAATCAAAATTACATCTGATAGCCGTGCAGTCCCTAAAGAGCGGAAAGGAAGACTTTGCTTAAGGCAGAATGCACTAATCCATTGTATTAGCAAGTTGCCAGCGCTGTCCAAGTCAATGTTTACTTTTGTCAGAAGCAGGAATAAGGTAAAACACACGGGAGAAGGTTCCAGCATGGAGAAATTAGTGCTAAATTAAGATGCAAACAACATGTCCTGAGGATGGAAAACAATTTAGGGAAATGAAGCAATTGGTAAATATTGTTTGTTACATTGATAAATAGGCTGTGGCAGCCATCCAAAGTTTGCATTTAATTTGAAGCCAAAAATGCCTTTTGATTTGACAGAGCAGTTATGTGCATGCCAGAAGTCCTGTACTCCTAGGTGGGCGGCCGGTGATGCATGTTGGTGGAAAGACTTCTGAGGAGTATCACAGTGTGTTGATGGTGACCCCACAGGAAACCAGTACATGTATTTTTTCCCTATTTATCTTTATGTTCATAAGGAATATGATAGGAGTTCTGAAATAAAAAGGAATCTGAAATTCTTATGATGAGCTCCTATGTTTTTTTTCATGATCTTTTCCATGTCCCCACCTGTCAAATCGTGCTAAAGGTGAGGAAGGAGTAATGGTAGGTCCATCATCACGAATCACACTAAGTGGACATTTTTAATCTTTTTTTTTTTTTTCCAAGCGGTACTGTGTGTAAAGCGAAGTGCTAGGTTTTTTTGGGAGAACCAGGAAGAAGTTGAGATGTGGTTCTGACCTTCAAGGAGCTTGTGTGTTGGGCTGCCAGATGACTTTTCTATCTAGGAGTAGGTTGGTTTTTAGAATCCTGGGCTCAGGACTCACAAAGTAAAAAAAAAGTGGGTGGGTGGGTTGTGGCAAGAGCTAGTTATGTGGTGAGGAGGGTTCATTCCTTTATGAGGGCTCCGTGGAGGTATTCCTCACTCTTGACTCATGTCCCACACAGACCTGTACAAGAAATACAACCAGTGTAATCTCCCTTGGCCTCTTCATCACAAAAAAAAGTTGAAATAGACAATATTATCCTTAAAGTTCCTTTCTGTTGTAGCGTCCGTCATCTAAGGGCTTGGTGCGTCTGCTGGCGTCATGGGAGCACTGAATGTGACAGCCGGGAGGGGACAGGTGGACTAGTATATATGCCTGAGACACTTAAGTCTCATGTTGACACACTTAGAAAAATCTTAACCAGTGGCAAAATTCTGACTTAAGGAAGACTGAACACTTTTATAACGACAACACTTAAAATTGTTTTCCTAATGTTTAATTTTGAGAGAGAGAGTGCAGAAGTGGGGCTGAGAGAGAGGGAGACGCTGAATCCGAAGCAGGCTCCATGCTCTGAGCTGTCAGCACAGAGCCAGTTGTGGGGCTTGAACTTATGGACTGCGAGATCATGACCTGAGCTGAAGTTGGATGTTCAACCGACTGAGCCCCCCACAGGTAGCCCAACAACACTCTTATTCGGACCTCCTTATTTGCCAGGCTCAGTCCTATGTCCTATCCATTAATTAACTCTTTTAATCTACAGAAGAGTTCTATGAAGCAGGTGTTCGTATCCTGCTTTTAGAAATGAGATAATTGAGGCACAGGTCAAGAAATGCGTCCAAGTTTACCCAGCTCGTGAGTGGCAGAGTCAGCATTGAAACCAGGTGGTCTGACGTCAGAGCTCACATCCAGTTGGTTCCAACCTCCTCTCCCTCCCTATACTCTCTTGTCCAGGGACAGGAGAAATAACTTCCTTGTTTCTTCTTACCAAAACATCTTCTTTTTCCATCCACGACCCTTTCCCTCTCTTAGCTTTTCCTAATTCCTCATTCCTGATAATACATATAAGCATCTGAAGTCGGGGGATTCTGGAGGCTATTTAACTCTCCATAATCCTGTCACTCTCTCTTTGTGGATCTGTAATAATGTTACAGGAATGTTATGAAATAAAAAGTGCTTCCAATAGGAAGCAGCTATGTCAATTGTGAAACATACCTCACAGCTCTACTTCGACTAAAATCATCCTCCCTTCATGGTCTAAACTAAGATGGGGAATACCTACCAGCCCTATCTCAAGGAAAATCATCTGTAACAGTGCTCTGGGTGAAGCAATAGTGAGTTGAAATGAAGGGATTTTCAGAAAGCCATCAGGACAAGCTCACAAGAGTCAAGGAAGTAGCTTTTTTGGAGTAAAAAAAAAAAAAAAAATCCCGTATACGATCCCTGTTTATCATCTGATATCCTTCCCATCTCCAGCTAGGTTGCCTCAGTATTTCTCACAAAACTTTTTAGCATTCATAAATTTGAAGAAGAATTAGGATTCCAGCAATCAGTGTCACTTGATATAATGTAAAAACTATGAGAAACTCAGTCCGCCATAAAATAAAATTTCAGGGGAAGCGTGACCTCATGATGTGTTGATCTGAGGATGTAGCTGTTACTGGGTACCAATTTCAATTACATTCAAGGTCCCATCTAGTTACCAGGAAACAGAAGATGCTCTCCCATCATCGGCCAAGAATTAAATACCATATCTGATGGCCCCTGGAAGGAATACTGATAAATGTTTTTCTGAATGCACTTTACGTATTGATGTACTATAATTACAAAGAGTTATTGGCAAAAATGCTGGGAAATTCTCATAAGCTCAACTTAATGCACAAGCTAATAGATATTTCTAGTTTCATCTTCCAGCGCTGGGTGCCTTTGTTCAATGTTTTGCTTTTTAATTAAAAGCAGCTTGATAAACACTGCATCCCAGAAACTTTCCTTAAACTGATACTTATTGAAAACCCTCAGTGTGTCTAGCTAGGCGGAAGAAATCACCTTAGTGTATAACAAGATCTCCTACCTTCAAAGGATTTATTGTCTTTGAACCCTAATGCTCTGAAAAACAGAAAATAATACAGTTGAATGCAGGACAATTTTATTATTTGTATAGGATGATATTTTAAGTGGACAAAGGACTAATCTCATGAGATAGTTGACATTACTATTTTATAAATGCAGAAATGGAGCATCTGAGACGCTAAGTGCTGGTCACTGGCACACCAGTAGGGGACCCCATTTTCTGCCTCCCGGCTAGGCTGTCCCACCACGATATCCTCTCGCCAAAGTGGGTAAAGCCAGTACACGTTGTGACCGATATGTGGTTGGAATACATGTCTGGAGCTACATACCCTCTAGTTATGATTTGGGTTTATGATTGGGAAACCTCTCTTGAAGAATATTCTAGAAACACAGCCAGGTTTCATTGAATGTGATGCAAAGATACAGGGAGAACACCTCCATGGGCAAGCCAAGACCACCATAGAAAGGCCTCAGGAAAAAATCCAACCTGCCTGTACTGTGACCTCAGACTTCGAGCCTTCAGCACTGTGAGAGCGTAAGTCACCTGGTGTGTGGTACTTTGTTATGGCAGCCCTTGCAAACTAACACAGTTAGTTTAAAAAAAATTTTAATTGGTTCATCTTAATATTTACCTGGTGTATCACTTAGATTTTTGGTGTGAAATGGTACTGAACTCAGATGGTGAAATAGTAGGCTTTATTGAAAGGGCTACTTACAGAGATGTGCGAAGTGTAAAGGAAGCTGGAGGCTAGCGGGAGTGGGGAGGTGTTACTATGCTTGGGGCTAAGGAAGCAGTGGGGGAAAGAGGCCCCCAGAAGAGTGAGAAGTGGAGCAGTAGGTGAGGGGCCAGTTAAGCAGGAGCGCTGTCATGAGGAGATATGGTTACTGTCACAGAAGGGTTGCAGACACAGGGAGAGGTGCAGAGATGTGTAAGCATCTCTCGACTGCCTTCTAATTCTGGTTGGAGCCTTTCATTGGGCCAGTCCAACAGAAAGCCAGAAAACAAGGCAATGTGGAGGGTGCTGTCTGCAGAGGTCACTCCTGGAGAGTCTAGAAGGGCCAACAAGGGTGGTGAATAAATGGTAGGGAGGAACAGAGAATAACTTCACAAAAGAAAATAATCAGCATTGTTGCCATTCAGCAAAATGGAGAAACAAAGGGGCTAGACTATTTTTCTTTTTTTTTTTTTTAATTAGCATTTTAAAAAAATTTTTTTTTTTTTTTTGGGGCGCCTGGGTGGCGCAGTCGGTTAAGCGTCCGACTTCAGCCAGGTCACGATCTCGCGGTCCGTGAGTTCGAGCCCCGCGTCGGGCTCTGGGCTGACGGCTCAGAGCCTGGAGCCTGTTTCCGATTCTGTGTCTCCCTCTCTCTCTGCCCCTCCCCCGTTCATGCTCTGTCTCTCTCTGTCCCAAAAATAAATAAATGTTGAAAAAAAAAAAATTTAAAAAAAAATTTTTTTTTTTAACGTTTATTTATTTAAAAAAAATTTTTTTTTTTTAACGTTTATTTATTTTTGAGACAGAGAGAGACAGAGCATGAACGGGGGAGGGTCAGAGAGAGGGAGACACAGAATCTGAAACAGGCTCCAGGCTCTGAGCTGTCAGCACAGAGCCCGACGCGGGGCTCGAACACACGGACCGCGAGATCATGACCTGGGCCGAAGTCGGCCGCCCAACCGACTGAGCCACCCAGGCGCCCCTAAATTAGCATTTTTAATTTAGTTTTGAGAGACAGAAAGAGACAGAGTGTGAGTGAAGGACGGGCAGAAAGAGAGGGAGACACAGAATCCGAAGCAGGCTCCAGGCTCTGGACTGTCAGCACAGGCCTGACGCGGGGCTTGAACTCACAAACTGTGGGATCATGACCTGAGCTTAACTGACTGAGCCATCCAGGCATCCCCAAGACTTACTATTTTTTCCAAGATCAGCAGAAAAATCAGTATCAAACTGAAAATGACATTATCTCTCTCCTTTTTGGTCACTGGTGATTTTCCTGTATTTTGTTTTATGAGGGCAGGGAGGGGAGACTTTCCATTAAAAGAAACACTTCAAAAGTAGAAAGAGGGGCGCCTGGGTGGCTCAGTTGGTTGAGCCTCTGACTCTTGGTTTCGGCTCAGGTCATGATCTCATGGTTCCTGAGTTCGAGCTGCACATTGGGTGGTGGTGCAGAGCCTGCTTCAGATTCTTTGTCTCTCCCTCTCTCTTTACCCCTCCCCTGTTCATATTCCCTCTCTCTCAAAATAAATAAACTTAAAAAAAATTGAAGAGTAGAAAGAAAAGTCAGCTCTTCCAAAGGTCTCGGTTCAGAGTTGAGAAAAGAGAGGCACAGAAAAAAAGAAAGCCCTTCCCAGCAGTTCTGTGGACAATCGACCCAGGACCATTGATCACTGATCACTGCACTGACCTCATCAGTCAGGATGTTCAGCTTTAGGAGAATGTTTCAGGTATAATGGCTCTAAAAAAGTTGAGGAACTTCCCTAGGAATTTGTTGAGGCAGCAAAGGAGGGGAAAAAAAAAAAAAAGGAACCAAGGTTGGTTATATTCTATTTTTAGATGTGAATAAAGAAAGGCTGTGTGATTCAGAAGCAGGCAGACGGCCCATATCCCATTCAGCTATGGTCACTTTATGACAAGTCTCTAAGCCAGGTCAGGGATGAACCACGAGGTAAACCCTGACCCCAGGGCCAGCTCCCCGGCATTGCTCAAGCAGCAACTCTCTGCATCCTTGGTTTATCCTTCCTGTTTCCTCGCTTATCAAATATTTATTGTCAACAACGGGCAGTTCTGTTTGCACACAGTGTGATGGGGTAATGAGATAGTTAGGTTTCCTCCTGTTATTGATGGGGAGTGCTGATGGCATGAATAATTTCCTCTTTTTACAAATGGGAATTTAATTATTGATGCCGTGTTTAGGCAGTGACAAAGGTGTTACCAACACACTGCAGTTGGAGGCCTTGGCAGGCATGAGGATCTGGGGTTTGTGGGGGTCTTGAATTAAATTTGTCTAATTGCTTAGAAGAGAGGGAATGTGTATCTCTCTATATACGCACATACACACATACGTATACATGTAAATAAATATATTCTATATATGCCGTCAGAAGAAATTTTTGTCTAAAACATCAGAGAAAACAAGTCTCTAAAACCCGATCCTAACAAAGTATAAGCAAATCAGATCAGTGGAAACTCGTCCTTTCAGACCCGCATTGAACATGAACTGAATTCTTAGCATCACAGATGGAATATTTATTCATACAAGCAAGGATTTTGTGGACTGACAACTCACATTCGCTCCCAAGATAAACAGACCATGAGGTTTCTAACTTAGTATTTTAATTTGATGGCTTTCTTTGAAGGGATTCAAGGCTCTCTGAATACCACCCCCCAATCCAGAAAGAAAATAAAAGCCAAGTATATTTCTCAATGAAGAGAAGTTTTCATTATTCCTTTACTTAAAAAAAATTATTTTTTATTTTTTATTTTTTTTAATTTTTTTTTCAATATATGAAATTTATTGTCAAATTGGTTTCCATACAACACCCAGTGCTCATCCCAAAAGGTGCCCTCCTCACTACCCATCATCCACCCTCCCCTCCCTCCCACCCCCCATCAACCCTCAATTTGTTCTCAGTTTTTAAGAGTCTCTTATGCTTTGGCTCTCTCCCACTCTAACCTCTTTTTATTTTTTTATTTTTTTATTATTTTTTTTTAAATTTTTTTTCAACGTTTATTTATTTTTGGGACAGAGAGAGACAGAGCATGAATGGGGGAGGGGCAGAGAGAGAGAGAGGGAGACACAGAATCGGAAACAGGCTCCAGGCTCTGAGCCATCAGCCCAGAGCCTGACGCAGGGCTCGAACTCCCGGACCGCGAGATCGTGACCTGGCTGAAGTCGGACGCTTAACCGACTGTGCCACCCAGGCGCCCCTCTAACCTCTTTTTAAAAAAAAAATTTTTTTATTGGTGTCTCTTCCTCTGGTAGTGTGAGATGAGGTGGGTTTCAGAGGAAACAAACCTTTATTTTAGGGAACTCTGATGTGGAGAAGAAGTTTCTGTGATTCTGCTGAAGGTAGGAATGCAGTAAGCAGCCACCTCGACTATGCCCTTGACTCACTTGGGATTTTAGTAACGTGTAAATTCTTTTCAGGGGGTCTGAGTTTGGGTCCAGAGGTATTTTGCCTTTTGATGCTCTCCCGGGTGAAGCCAGAGCTGTTGGTCCATGAGCCACACTTTTTCTAGTGTGTGTGTGGTGTTTTTTTTTTTTTTTAATTTTTTTTACTTTTGAGAGAGAGAGTGAGCAAGGGAGGGGCAGAAAGAGAGAGAGAGAGAGATACAGAATCTGAAGCAAGCTCCAGGCTCTAAGCTGTCAGCACAGAGCCCAATGCGGGGCTCGAACTCAGAGACTGTGAGATAATGACCTGAGCTGAAATCAGACGCTCAACCGACTGAGCCACCCAGGCACCCCTCCGTAAGCCACACTTTGAGTAGCAAGGATTATTGGACTAGACAGCAAATCCTCGAGATAATGAATGTTAAAGATCAATAGTAGTAACGTTTTTATAATTTTTGATTCTTTATAATTTTTTTAAAAATTAGAATAAGTAAGTTTTTGCCCATCTGCCTCACACAGCTTTTTGCTGCAGAAACTTCATTTAAATTTTTCTGAGTTTTCTGATAGTATTGGCTATAGATTTATAGTGGCTGGCACAGGTCGACCTCAGAAGAGTTTTTTCAATATTTTTAAAATTGGAAATTACCTTCAAAGGTATAACCAAGTTATAGGCAAGGATATTAAGTTAGTATATGCTACCGAGTTTGAATCTCTGCTCCTTCATTTGAAGCCTTTTGTTCCTCTGAACTCGTTAGCCAACCTGTTAATGGTCAGAGGTTCAGGAAGGGTGTGATTTTTTCTTTCTTGAAGCAATGGCTCATCTTCATCAATGTTGTCCATTCTTCAGAACAGACCTATTAGCTGTGGCCCCCATGGCCTTCCTGTGACTACCGGTTTTGTAAACTCTCACTGCAGCGTTCATACAGCATATCCCCTGAAGTTGCTCACTGCTTTTTCATAAGTCACCTGGGTCAATTATTCCAGGTAAATGAGAAGAAACGAAAGTTGAGAGAAGGAAAAAAAAATCATGCTAGCAGTAACAAGATTGGAAATTGCTCGAGATTGCACTAAGTGGGGTGTAGGTATGCGGATGTATATAAATGATGAATCAACCCTGCAGAGAAACCAGCACTGCCCACTCACACCTGATTGTTCCCCACACCTGAGAGATGATAAGCCTCCTGAGTAAGTCAGCACCTCGGCACCCCACCCCCTTGGCTCCCCAGCCAAACAAAACAAAACATAAGGCTTTGTGGGAAGAGCTCCAATAGAAACCTCATCCTCGCTTTCCCTCTGATGGGTGATGGAAACCTGAACTGGCAAAGGATGGTCCACAGTTTCCTCCCTCCTGGCTGCAGATGCCTGTCTGCCCTGATACCTTCCAGAAGCTTCATGGGGACTGAAGGTGAATCATATTCCTCATCAAATGTTGAAGGATCAATAATTATTAAAAACAATAGCAACGACAAACGGGGAGGGGGTGAGAGCGGAGATGGCTATGGAAGAGAGGTAGGAAGGGATCTCAGACCAATTATTTTTCTACAAAATACTTTATGTGACAACAGCAGCAGCCCCCAAAAGGGCAACGTGTAACAACAAAGCCTAATTAGAATGATTTCAGTGTAATCATTAACTCGCATCTAACACTGACGAGAGTATTTCTGTTTAAACTAAAACATGACCTGCATGGAGGAGAGGCCTTGTAAACTGTCTCTGAAATAAAATATGTGACAGGAAAGGTCAGAGCTGCTCTCATTTGAATTTCAAGTAGGGAGCTGGCTCCGCGGTGGCCGGCGTAGCAGGGCCTGGCGACTCCGCTTTCCCAGGCCTTCCTGCCAGCAGTAGCAGTTGGAGAAATCCTCCAGGACTAATTACTGGGATTGCAAAACAAGGATTTTTCTTCCCTTGCCTCTGCCCACTATCTCTTCCCCTCTCCCAACCAGGGAGGGAAGCAAGGGTCTCGAATGATGTTTGCAGAGAGAGGTGATTTCCTTTGTTGTCGCTACGAGACTGAAGGTCACTGCTGAGTGGCCCGATCCGATCCGCCAGATCCAGACACCTGCCCGCTGGCCCCTGGGCCAGGCCTCGCCTAGGCTGGCCTTCCTGGCACATCCTCCTGCCAGCCAGGCAGGGGAGGGCTTGCTAATAAACTCTCTTCCCAGCAAGAGTGATGCCAAGGCATTGCCTTCCGCTGGGCTGCGTAAAAGCAGCTATCAAATCAGCAAGATACAACTTGATTTGCAGGTCTCCAGTGAAATTTAAGAAGGCGAACTGTAAAACGTTCAGGGAAAAGGAAGCATGAAAACATTTTTAAGGAAAACATTTAAAAAGTCAGAGACAGACATAATAATAAAAAAAAGTTGGCAGGGAAGGTTTTATTTATTCATTTTGAAACATTGCAAAGAGCTCTGTTAGCAGCATTTATCTGCCTCTTTTTTTTTTTTTTTAAGGCAGCCCCAAAAGCAAGTGAGTTGAATTCATTTCCTTTTTCCTTCTGTGACTTTTAAAAGCATTATATACAATGAGATCTTTTTTGCACTTCTGGGAATTTTTAAAGCTCTAACATTTCATCCATAAGCCTGACTTGGCGAAACCTCTTTGCTTTTCCCCCAACGCCCCTCCTTCCCACTCCCTTCCTTTTTCTCTCCCTTTCCTTAGCCTGCATGCACTGTGGGGCCTTTCTTTGTCCTGATACTAACTGGTCCTTTCCCCTTAGTTTCTTTTAATTATTTAAAATTATTTAAAATTATTTAAAAATTATTTAAATTTATTTTTTAAATAATCTCTATACCCAATGTGGGGCTCGAATTTACAACCCCAAAATCAAGAGTCGTGTGCTCTACTGACTGAGCCAGGCAGGCACCCCTCTTCAGGTTTTTTGTTGTTTTTCAAATCTTTGTCTTCTCTTTATTTATTTTTAGATGCTTGTTTGTTGAGAGAGAGAGAGAAAGCGAGAGAGAATCCCAAGCAAGTTCTGCACTGTCAGTACAGAGCTTGAGGTGGGGCTTGAATCCGAGAGCCATGAGATCATGACCTGAGCTGAAACCAAGGGTCAGATGCTTAACCAACTAAGCCACCCAGGTGCCCCATATCTTTGTCTTCTCTTTGATACTAATCAAAATGGATGAGAAAATTCAAAATGTACTTGGTAACAGTGGGAGGAAAAAACAGGTTTGGCAAAACCACAGATGCATGCCATGGAGGTCACTATTCTCTTTGCTTTTCCACACAAGGTCAGGAAGGTTACTGGGGTCAGTGTGGTGAAAGCGAAATGATTCACTAGATGCTCATTAAGACAGCAAGAGAGATTTTATGTGAGACTATGGCAGTAGAGGGGAGACACTTAGAATAGGGGACAGAGACCGAGCCTAACAATACAGCAAAGACAATTGAGGATTTACAGCCAGAGTGACGGGGTCAGTAGATGGAAACTAATGAAGAGGAGACACCAAAGGTAAGGGGATTCTTGCTAAAAGCAGACCAAGGTTGAGGCCTGGTCTAGAGATCTCAGTAGAGCCTAACTACCATTTGGTTTGGTTAAGGAGGGAGTGTTTGCCAATACTTGTCAGCGTCTTCCACTGAGTTGGCCTGTGTTCTCTATCCAACAGTTTTTTTTTTTTTTCTTTTTTTAATTTACATCCAAGTTAGTTGGCATATAGTGCAACAATGATTTCAGGAGTAGATTCCTTAATGCCCCTTACCCATTTAGTCCCCCCCTCCCCCACAGGCCCTCCAGTAACCTCTGTCCTCCATATTTAAGAGTCTTTTATGTTTTGTCCCCCTCTCTGTTTTTGTATTATTTTTGTTTCCCTTCCCTTGTGTTCATCTGTTCTTATGAGTGAAGTCATATGGTATTTGTCTTTCTCTGACTAATTTTGCTTAGCATAATACCCTCTAGTTCCATCCACGTAGTTGCAAATGGCAAGATTTCATTCCTTTTCATTGCCAAGTAATACTCATATTTATATACCACATCTTCTTTATCCTTTTATCCATCGATGGACATTTGGGCTCTTTCCGTACTTTGGCTGTTGTTGATAGTGCTGCTGTGAACAATGGGGTGCATGTGTCCCATTGAAACAGCACACCTGTATCCCTTGTATATCCAACAGTTTTGACACATAGTGGACGAAATCATATGGTACTGGGCTGATTCACAGTACAGATGCTCTATGTAAATTCCTAAACAGGTCTTAGTTCCTGTAGCAGATTTTTGTTGTTGATAACCTCAAGAAAAAATGATTCTAAAACATCTGCTTAAGGACGTTAACTGCTTTTGATTTCTATCCCCATAGTACTTACTAGAAAGATCTTTGCTTTTGGAGTTAGGCAAAAAAGTTCACATTCTGACTTTGGAAGCATTTGATGTAACCATCCTAGTGGCTGTGCTGACTTTGATGGGGTCCAATTTGGAAAACACTGGTTTTCTATTTTTCTCCTGCCACCTTCCATCAAGCTGTGTCAGGGGGTCTGTGTTGACCCCCCCCCCCCACTTCCTCATCCTGGGAACCCAAATCTTTTCGGTGATTTTTGGTTGTCTGAATTTACATTGACAATTAAAGCTCATTTTCAGGGCTTAGAAAATTCAGTCAAGTCCATTGTAAAACTTGTTCTCCTTCAGAGGCACCCCATGGAGACCCTTACAGGGTACAGTGTATTGGTGTTATTCTGTTAAATTCCCTCTCAAACCTTGTCTGTGGTGGCCAGGCCCCCAGCCTCTTAGTGTTGAGATTGTATTGGCATGGCAGAAAGTCTTCTTGAGTCCCTTCCAGACAAGGAAAACCAGACTCCCTTCTCACCCTGTGCTGGGCCTATGGGACACTCACACATCCTTGCCATGTGCTTAGTGGGAAGACAAGCTGGGACCCTGCTGTCTTCAGAATTCTCTGAGTCTCTGGCCTTGAGGCAGCAACCACAGTGAAGTTTATTAAGCTCCACACATCAAGGAACAAATGCCCAGCATTCTGGAACTGCACTCCACTTGTGTGGCTGCACCAGGTTGGACTGATGAGTTTCCCTGACTTGGCAAGCTTCCAGCCAAGGATTGGAACCTCAGTGCCCCGATGGTGTAGACCTCCCAGCTGGGCTAACGACTCTCCTACCTATCTGTTCTCCTTCTCAACAACATTCAGACTCTGCTTACACAGGATGAAAGGTGTGGTGGGATTCACCTCTGAGCCAGACCTGTAGGAATGGGTCTAGCCACTCGTCTTGAGAAAGTAGGGGTAACTACAGCCTGTTGGCCTTCTGAGAAAATGAAGCGTAAAATATTTGGACACATCGAGTAAATTGTGTCTCGTTTTTTTTTTTTTTCCCTCTGTAAAATGAGAGCACATAATTCTCTCTCATTAGGTTGTTGTAAGGATGCAATGAGAGAAGATATATGGACGTGCCATTTTTTGTCAGTCTCTTTTGTCTTCTTACCCTTTCTTTTTTATGCTTCTCTTGACAAGCTTGGTTGGGAAGGCTCTCATGGAAGCATGGGGGGGGGGGTTTCAATTCAGAATTTCTTTAAAAAAGATGCCCACTTTATTGATGGGAGAAGTGGAACCTCAGTAGGAAAATCCCTGACTAGGATGTTTCCAAGACCTCTCAGGTGTGAGAGCAGCATACAGAGGAGAGTAAGATTTTGTTTAGAAGTCTGCTGAGGGCGTGCTATGCATTCCCAGCTTTGCATGTGTGGGGCAAGTGAACTCCCAGACCAAGAGGGAAAGCCCCTCTCTGCCCCCACTCCCAGGAACGCGTGCCGCTGAATGCCTGCTGCTTAGCACTTTGTTCCTTAGTGAGCTCCCAGGTTATAGCTTGGGTGGGGTGGGAGAGGCACCTCATGGAAGGAGAGTTCAGAATCCCCTCAGTACTGTGTCCCCTGCCTGCCCGTAGTGCTCCTAATGATGGATGATACTTCGGGGATGATAGTATTTGCTATGATGGATCACAGAGGAGTATGAAAATTCATAAGGCAGTGTTAGGTTGTATTTCACGGGACCGTGTGTGTGTGTGTGTGTGTGTGTGTGTGTGTGTGTGTGTGTGTGTGTTGTAGCCCCATTAGCTCTCTCGGGGATTGCGTAGAGTTGTGCCATTTTGACAATTTATTGTTTTCCGTCTGCCCCATTCTTGCACGCACACGTTGGAGGGAGATAGCTGCTTGTCCTTTGAGGCACAGATGGTTGGCCAACAACTCCTCTCGTTGCCCTTGAATCTTTGCCTCTCCCTCTTCTGGGTGAAGCCTCAGCTGTCTGAGGAAGTGTATGTTTGTGAGCGTGTTTGGCCTGAGGGCTCTGCCTTCACCCATTACTGCCCTTGCCACTCTGGAAAGTTCTCAATTCCCAAGATACTGGATGCAGCTGTCACTGAGTAGTGTTAGTCTCTGAACCTTGCAGAATGGGCAAGGGGGGTGGGGTGGGGTGAGGCGTAGATAATTTTGGAAACTTTGTTTTCTCTAAGAGAACAGACTATTAGTAGATTATGGAAACACGCAAAAATTATTATTTTTTTTCTGTCAAAGTTGAATGACATCAAATACTTACAAGCAGTGCTCGTATTGTTCTAAATATATTCTACCTGAGCATATTCTGGTGACAGCGGTTCCTGCCACCTCTGCTGCCTCCCCCACCCCCCCTTCTCTTTCCTATTCTTCCTCTTCCTCAGTTTGAAGAGGCATCCCGGGGTGGTGGGGACAAGCTATAGAATCAGAAGATGTACTTTGAGTTCCACTTTTGCTCCATTTCATTATAAGACAGGGTAGAAACATTTATTCTCTCCCAACAGAATGTGAAGCCATTTTACTGGGGAGCTGCTGCCCTGGTGTAAAAGGCTCTGTGGTTGGAGCTGAGACCAGACCTTCCCTGACCAGGAGAAGCTGTGGGAGAGTTAAGATCCCTGGAGTTATGTCTCGTGTATGTAAGCGTCTGGTTCTAGTATTTGTGCTTGTAGGGAACACAATGATTTGACCCGGAAGTGCTTGTCACAGGTCACCAGCTCTGTGGTAACCATAGAGAAACACCTCATGGTGTTTCCTGATCCCTGTGGAGCTGTGGCTTGGCTTTGCCTGCAAATCTTCTCATCTCATCCTCAGCCGGATCTTGCACCTGGCTGGCTCCTTGGACCGGTTCCCTTGAATTTCCAGCAGGCCTCATGGGAATGAAACCAAGGGCCTAGTTTATTGGCGGACTCCTGGCAGAACTTCCAGCATTGAGGCTTGGCTTCACCAAAGGGGAGCTTCCTCAGGATACAGTGATAGAAATTAGGCAGTATCTGAGAGCCATTTTACTGTAATACTGAAAAGAGGAAGGTGTCTTTCCTTGGCAGCTCTTATTTTTATCCTCTAAGATTAGAACTTTCCACTTTTATAATAGGAGACCCTGCTATTTACCCAGGAAGGTCACTGAGAGGCTTCGGACCTACCGGTAGTTTAAGGGGTTCCTGTCCTGGTGTTCTTGTTTCTTCTTGTGACAGGAGAAGCCACATCACTGAAGACCCGACTTTAAGTTCTTTTCCATTTTTTCAGCTCCCCTTGATTCCAGGTTCTGTGTAGAAAGCAAAAGTGGAAAAAGCCCCTTGGCTTAAGTAGAAAGCCAAGTTTGCGGATTCCTGCCAGGCCCGTGCCTGGCTGTGGGAGCGTGTGGATGTACTTGTGCTGAAGGCAGCTTGCCAAAAGCATTCTAGAGGGTTTGATATAATGAAAAAGGAAGTAAAAAAGCTTAAAATAGAATTGTCAACAAGTACTGTTAAATGACTACTTGGGTCATTAGGGAAGGGTTCATGATCATTGTTACCTTCTTAGTAGCCAGAACTTTATTAAGAGCTAATAAAGACAGGTGCTCTTTACCATCATTTTACTGATGAGTTACAGGTGTGCTATTTTAATTTGCACGGATATCCTACCTGGTAAGTTTACCATTTGATGGGGAAACTGAGGGCTATCAGCCAGGTATATTGCCAATGTCTCAGAGCACCTGTCCTAGGCAGAATATTGCCCACCCCCAAGATGTCTATGTCCTGGTCCTCAGAACCTGTGAATAAGTTGGTGTGGCAAAGGGAATTAAGGTTGCAGATGGAATTAAGGTTACTAATCAGCTGACCTAAGGAAAGGGAGATTATCCCGGATTACCTGGTTGGGCCCAGTATAATCACAAGGGTCTTTAAAAGTAGACCAAGGCGGCAGAAGAAGAGTCAGTGTCAAAGTGATGTGATTTGAGGAAGAGTCACCTGCCCATCGCTGGCTTTGTTGATGAGTGGCCCTAGGAGTTGCAAAAGACCAGGAAACAGATTCTTTCCTCATGTCTCCAGAGGCTATGCAACCCCACTTTCACCTTGATTTTAGCCCAGTGAGACCAGTGTCAGACTCGAGACTCCCAGAACTGTAAATTTGTGTGAACTTGTTATGGCAACAATAGGAATCTAATAATATACTACCTAAGGGGCAGAGCCAGGACTAAAAATGAAATCTAAAGTTTATCCTCTTTTCACCATGCACGATGACTTCTAAATGGTTTGATATTAAAAATAGAGCCAGAAAAAGAATTAAATTAAAAAAAAAAAAAATAGAGCCAGAAAAATGCTACCCAACTTCCTAAGCTATTTTCTCTCTCTGCCTTTTCTTCCTTTTCTCTTAGGCTCAGTTCATGTGCTTTCCCCCCCCCCCCCCCCCCCCCCCGCCATCTCCCTTTCCCTAAATTAACAGATTCTTGCTGTAAAAGAAATTGATTCTTCACTCCAAAGTAGGTCATTATAACAAAGGTTTTAAATCATTTGGTCTTCCCATTTGTGAAATATAGACTTCACTTTAATCTTCTGTGCATTACCAGCAGTAAAAAAAGGGCCATAATTTGTGAAAAATGGGATTTTTTTCCCCCCACCATCAATCATTTGGGCAGATGTGTAAGTTTTTCACTCCTTTTTCACCCTCTGACTCATACCTGGAAGTCAGAGGACCCGAATTCATCCACACAGAGGACCCTCATTCTGGTTATACTTCCAGGACCAAATTTAGAAACTTAATGAAATATTTGGTCTCCGTTGCCAAATCGGCAGGACCCCCATTTCTTCTCCTCCTATTTTTTTCTTTCCACTTACAAGTGTCTATCTTAGAGATCTTTGTATCTAAGAAACTCTCCTAAACTCTTAAAGCTACTGAGTTTGTTTTGAAAAACTCAAGCTAAGTTTGTTTTGTTGGGAAAGTGCTGGAATAGTTAGAATTTGTGTACTGGTGTAATTTTTGTGCCAAAAGCATGAGAGAAGCTCATAGTTTCTCTGCAATTGCTTCTTCACTTCAGAACATCATCTAAATAAATATAGCGGACCTATTCTAATGTAGGACATACATTACCTGGCACAATTACCAAGGTGGATAAGTCACTAAGTTGAAATCTAAGATCTTAGAGTCCAGTGGCTAAAAAATAGGGCCTCTTTGCAATGATCAGATTGTACTGTAACATCTCTTTCCTTATCTAGCTTCCTGTCTGCACAGGAGGAGACCTAGTCTTTGTCCATACAGGGACCATGTTTTATGTTTTGCATGAATTCCTAGTTCCCAGCACAGGGTACTCAACATACAACTTCATATAAACTTTGGAATTTGGCAGGCCTGGGTTCAAATTCTGGTTCTACTTCCTGCCTCCTGTGTGCCCTTTGTCTAGTTACTAGTCTCCCGCTTTTAAAAATTTTTTTATATATTTTTTTAATTAAAAAAAAATTTTTTTTTTTACTTTCAGAGAGTGAGCATGAGTGGGGGAGGGGCAGAGAGAGAGAGGGAGACAGAGGATCCGATGTGGGCTTTGCACTGACAGAGAGCCCGACTCAGTGCTGGAACTCACAAACTGTGAGATCATGACCTGAGCTGAACTTGAACGTTTAACCAACTGAGCTATCCAGGCACCCCGTTACCAGTCTCTTGGATATGTATTTGGCTCCTCTGTAAATTGGGGTATGGTAATCCACACTGCTCCAAAGGTTCAATGAGATGGGTAATTTAAAGCACTTAGCAAAGTCATAGCATCGTCACAGTGAGTAGACAGTTTTTAAAACGTAGTGGTTAAAAATGTGGAGCCACATTGCCTAGATTGCATTCTAACTACCTCACTTACCAGGAAAGTTAATACTCTTTCTATGCCTCAGTTTCCTCATGTGTAAAGTGAGTATAATAATAGCAGTTACTTCAGAAGTTTGTTGTATGGATTAAATGAATCAACATGCGTTCAGGAGCCTTGATCAACGACTTACCTATATAGCAAGTATGCATTGTACATTATTATTATCAACAATAAATAATAGCTTCTACTCTTCCTCTGTCATCCATCCCATTTTATTTGATTAATTTGTTCTCCTTTTCAGACCTTACAATATGTGTAAGGGAAAAGTTAGTTGATTCTAAAGACGATTCCAAAATCCTTCTCTGCTGTTTAAAAGGTTGTAACTTACATGAACAAAGATCCAAAGCCCATCGTCCATACTCATATTTTCTTGGGGTCCAAAGGGAGAGACACTGTAATTTTGAAAAACCATGTTCCACAGCTAATGGAAGTAAACATTCTCGTGGCAGGAAAAGTAATCTTTTCCTCTGCCCTGGATTAGACTCAATGTTTATAACAAATAGAACTGCTGTGGGCTTTACACTTTAACACAACAACAACAACATCTTTGTTTGAAAAAATATATATACATATGTTTGGTTTTCTAAATAACAGCATTGCAATATGGTGTGTCAGAAATTACAGCCGGCTCTTGGTTTTTTTTTTTCTTTCAATGAAAAAAATTTTGCATAACCTAAAACTGCATTCGTGTTGGAAACGATTGTCAGATTTTTTTTTTTTTGAGAGCGAGAGCATGAGAGAGAGGGAGAGGGAGAGGGAGAGGGAGAGAGAGAGAGAGAGAGAGAGAGAGATGAGGGAGGGATAGGGGGAGAAGAGAGAAAGAGAATCTTAAGCAGGTTTCATGCTCGGTGTGGAGCCAGATGTGGGGCTTGATCTCATGACCCTGGGCTCATGACCTGAGCTGAAATCAAGAGTCAGATGCCCAACTGACTGAGCCACACAGGTGCCCCATCACATAGGATTTTAATTGTTGATTCCATCCTCCTTATGTCCCTCATGAAGTTGTATTTTCTTTGGGATGCTCTGAGCAGCCTCTTTCATTCGGCGCCACACTTGTGTTGGTAAAATAAGGGCCAACTTCAAGTCCTCCACATCATTTTATGTAAGACTCAAAGTGAGGGTAACATCCCCCTTTCCTGTCAACTGCTTTTTTCCATCAAGATCGAGAGCAAGTGTGTTTGAAGGTTTAAAACAAAGCTATGTTTGAGTTTATCCAATCACAAAAAGCATCTGAAAAACGTCTGAGCTGGTGAAAAACACCCCCCTTTACATGCTCTGCTAACTCTGAAACGTCCGGATGGAATTTGAGCTCAGAACAAGCTTGAAGAATCACAGAACAAGTGGTAATTGTTTTCAGCAAGTCAGAAGTGCCTGAAATCCATGGACCCTTGAGTGATGTAATGCTCTATTCCTCCAGAGCCCAGAGAACCAGTTTTTCACAGCGATTTCCCCCTTGACTCAGTTCTGCATCTGAACACTCCCAACTATGGGTAGAGGTTATTTAAGGAACATGGAGTGGAGGATAGTGAAGGCACTTCTTGAATGGGAGCAAGGTATAAAATCAGGCTGATGAAGTTCCGTGACTCCATTTGTGGTGGCTTCTCTAAGGGCCAAGGAAGGTTATGGCGATACGGTTTTTATACTTGAGCAGTGGTATGACATGGTGCCCGAGCTTATGGCCTGTGGTTTATAGAGCATTAGAGCAAGAAGGACTGCACAGACCACTGGAACAATCTTCATTCTACACTTAAGGACACCTGAAGTCCACAGAAATGTCAAGGTCACTCCTGCTGTGTTTACTGTTCATATATGGTGTTCACAGTTGACCTCTGGCAGGGGCTCAAGGTTTCTCTTTTCTCCTCCTTCCTCTTTGCTTTACTGCTCTCTGAGGTGGGTCACAGCCCAAGGAGGAAGAGACAGCAATGACGAGTTCCAGGCCACGAAATGTCCACATCTCTAGGGAAGGGGTTTCTTTTGCATTCCCCTCTCCTAAAAGTGTTTCTCTTCCTCTGGAAGCCTAGGGAGTTGAGAGGGCCTCACATCTGTCTTCTCCCTTCTCTTCTTCCCCAAACCTTCCAGAAGTTGCTATCCAACCCAGTAGAGACCCGACATAATTGTTTATATCGGTTCCCTTCTGTGTGGTGGAAACCAGAGAACTCTTGTTTGTTGATTCTAGAAGGGTGTGTGTATGGGGGTGTGTAGAGGGGAATGGGTGTTGAGACCCTCCTCTCCTCAGCCAGGGCTGCATCTGAAGTTCAAGTTTTGGTTTTGGGGAAAGGAGGCACAGCAGGCCTTTGGTAAATAGTTTGGTTCCAGACCACCTAGGGCTCCAGAGGCTAGGCCACAATAGCTCTCTGTGGACTCCCCCCTGGTTTTGCAGACTTTGACTGTTGAGGTCTGAGCCTCAGTGCCAGGACAGACTGACCTCAGCTGCAGTTTTCTGCTAACTGCAGCCCAGCTGGCAATAAAATACTGCCTTGCTTTGTCCTTGGTGCATGTCTTTCTTCCTGTGACCTTGTGGAGAGGAGTGACTGATCAAGGGAAGGTGACAGTAGGATTGCAAGGGGCAGCTCCAAGTCTTTGTTCTGTCTTCTGATCCTGTCTCTGTTCCTCAGCATCCCATTTTGGCAAAACCTGTGCTAATCGTGCAGCTTAGTCCTTGTGAAGTATAACCCTAGCGAATCCACGCAACACACATTCTGTGTCAGGCACAATTTTGAAGGCTCTACATATAGTACCTCATTTAATCCTGCAACCCACCCTTGATACGTGCTTCAAATCACCTTTTGACAATTGGGGACATTGAGGCACAGAGAGGTTGAGTGATTTATTCGAAGTCCTACAGCTCAGAAGCGGAGGAACTGGGATTCCAGTTCGGAAAGTCTGACGCAGATCACCCGCTGATGATCAGGACATGCCACCTGCATGGGCAATAAACCGGACTTAGGATATCGGCACAGGGTACCTGATAAATGCTCGTGGTAGTGGGGATTTTGTATTTGTATTTGGTGGCCACAGGAGTTTAAGTGACAGTCCAGAAGAGGTATAGCAAATTTTTTAGGGAATGGGAATTTCTACCCACCAGCTGTGTTGTACTAGCGTCAGGTCACAGGCGGGGAGAGAGCAGATGGCTGTATTTGAGGTGCTCAGATGAGGACAATTGAACCTTGATTAACACAATGTGAGGAGGAGGGGAGAGAGCACATTTCAGGACTCAGTAGCTGCTTATGTGCACCTACCCTCAGTTTAGGGGATGGAACACCTCGTAGTGAGAACAAAGAGATCTGGCCAATGACTGAACAAGGAAAATTCATGGTGAAGGAGGATTCTGGAGGAGATCTAAACTTGTGGCCTGTGGTGAACATAGAGTAGCTCTAGGCTCAGTTTGACTCTTCATGTCGTATTAGTTGCCAAAATTTAAAAGCTCGAGAATACACATAAACTATGTGTTTCCAGATTATTTTGCAAGATGGAAAGCTCTGGCAATGTTGGGTACCCATTTTCACCTGTCCACAATTGCCTTCACTGGGTGGTGGCTTGTTTCCCACTTTAGAGAAGGCGTTGAAGATCCGTTTTCCACAGGCCCTACCATTTCCTAGTGTCAGTCAAGTGACCTGCCTGTCCCTGTCATCATTTGAGCAGGAACCTCCTGCCTCACTTCACAAATGCAGAAGTGGAGGGCTTAAGTAGTGGTTAACCAGAGCTAACGTGACTCATTTCTCAGTTGCCGTGTGAACATCTTCCCAATCATCCAGACTGTTTTGATGCCCAATTCCTTATGTCATAAAATAGCTACATGTCTTTACAACTTGGGCCATCTGGGCTTTGGATGGTATGGCTAGTTGATTAACACTGAACCCCTGAGATTGGTTTAATAACAAGAGTGCCAGGGGCACCTGGGTGGCTCATTCGGTTAAATGTACGACTTCGGCTCAGGTCATGATCTCAGAGTTCATGGGTTCAAGCCCCGTGTCAGGCTCTGTGCTGACAGCCTGGAGCCTGCTTCAGATTCTGTGTCTCCCTCCCTCCCTCCCTCCCTCCCTCCCTCCCTCTCTCCCTCTCTCTCTCTCTCTCTCTCTCTCTGCCCCTCCCCTGCTCACATTCTGTCTCTCTTAAAGATAAACATTAAAAAAAAAAAAAGAGTGCCAGACATCAAAGATTTCACCCCTCTTATTTCTCATGAAGTCTTTTTGTTACTGTGGTAACAAATGACTTGAACCTTGAACCACAAGACTGGACAGTAAGGCAAGGCTACCTCCAGTGGGAAGGAGGGGACCTGCCCTCAAGAGCAGTGTTGGCGTGGTTACTGTCGCTGCTCGAAATGCCCTTCCCAAGAACATCCACCTTGGTGATGGGCTGGGTCCTTACCAGATAATTCCCAGGAAATGCTATGATTCTTTTGCTGAAATCCATCTGTCGTTATTCCTCAAGGCCCTTGCAAATTTACATTCCTTTTAGACTTTCCCGCACTCATCCCCATGCCTAATCTGGAACCCTTCTCTTTGTACTCTGATAACCTCTGCTACCAACGCTTGGAGTGGTGTCAGTAAACCCATGCTGTAAATGCACTGGTCTGTAGCAGAATCTGAGTTTTTTAATCCCTGCTCAGATTTTTTTCACAAAGGCTCACAGATTTTTCCTTGGCTCACTTGCAAAAACATAAATTTTGTGTGTGTGTGTGTGAAAGTTTTTCACAGTCAGCCGGATCTGAGTTTGCGCTCTCCTCTGTCACTTTCATAGGCCTCAGGAAGGTTGTGTAACCTTTCTGACCCTGACTTAGAAAGAGAAGAAAGATGGAGCCTGTGAGATGGGAATGACTACTACCTTGTGCCACGGCTCTGATGAGTAAATAAGGAATGTGAAGTATCTACCACAGTCTCTGGCGCCTCGATGGGTTCACAAGTTTTAGTTCACTACATCTTTTATGACTCTTTTTGGGAGCTGATAGGGTCTAGTTGATTCAGGATCATGAGTGATTCTCTGGGAAATCACGAGAGTGGTTTCCCAGAGGGACAAAACACTTAGGACAAGTGTTGCTTCTGTGGTCGGAGGCAGGTCCTGAGGTGGAGGAATTCTAAGTATTGGGGAACAGAGAACAAGATGGAAGTTTTACTAGTAATAAAGGAAAGGAGCAGGTGGGGGGGAAGCCCTTGCTTTCCTTTGTCTCTTCTCAGAAGGGCACCAACTTACTCTTCAGAGTGGACACTCAATAAAATGTTGTTGACTGACAGATGGTGGGATGTTATAGAAGGTTTGCCGGGCAGGGAATATAATATTAATATCCATGTAATGTTTTTATGTTTTAATTTTGGTGGAGGAAGCCTTGAAGCCTGGGGCAAAAGCTAGTATTTTCATTTGCTTCACCTGAAGTTATATTGGCAGGGACCCTCGGGGTAAAGAAGACAAGGCTTAGGTTTGGGAATGGGGAAGGATATGAGGAAGTTGTAATAAAATATATAAGTGCAAGAGCTTGTGGAATAAATACAAATGAATTTCGGTGAAAGAATAGAAGGATATGGCATAAAGATGTTTTGAGGGGGAAAAAAATACACCCGTAGGGTAGGCTTTGCTGAATTGGAGAGAGAATGTTAAAAAAGTAATGAAGAACTTTTAATATCCTGGAGCTCCCTAGGAGGGGCACAGATATTGTTGTTTTACGTTGATTGAGAGCCCACCACGGACAGGCTGCTGGCATTTGCTTGAAAACCTAATGTATGAAAATGTGGTTGTGGGAAAGGATAAACCTAACATGTGGAGGGGAAGGTGAATTTTGCTATGACCTGTGCGGGAAACAGATAAAGGGATGATTATTTGATTGGTGAGGTCTTAATAAAAATCATTTGTAAATCAGCCAAGCAACCGGCAAACCCTATCATAATCATGACCTCATCGAAAGCAAACAGAAGGCAGAGTTCTCAGGAAAGGGATTTGCAGTTTTCAAGATAGGAAGAAAGACTTCTTGGTAGCATTAATATACACTGAGGATATCCACATCTTGTGTTCATCAGAAATTTGTCAGGAAGAGTCCCACTCAAGGTGTAAACATACTCATTAAAAATGAACCTATCTAGTGATTCTTTGCCACCATATGACCCCTGTTAAAATTCACTAATAGCTGTCTTTGAACAACAAGGGTAAACTCTCATAACTGCCTACGACCAGACAACGACAATACTTGTCTTCACTATCATCCCCTGATGATGACAGCCGTGACTTAAATAGGATACAGAAATGAAAACAAACCCACCAACCCTGGCACCATGAGCTGAAGGTTGGTCGATTTTAGCCACACCACGCTCAAAGTCACGAGAAATTAAACCATGAGGAATTGATAACAAAGATGGGCTAATGTGGGATTTTGAATCTGACCGTAGGAAGAGATTTCCTCTAGATTGACTGAGTTCAGCTCCTGCGTGTGGTGTTGGCAACCCTTCTGTAGCATCTCTGGGAGGAAGTCTGTTTCCTCAAGCAGAATTGGGCTGGTCTGACTGTTATCTAGGTTTTTTTTTTTTTTTTTTTTTTTTTTTTTTTTTTGCATCAATTTGAAGTCCACATTTCACTTCTATATATTCAAGAATATTCTAGAATGAGTCCTCTTCATATATTTAGTTGAAAGCAACTTTTTTTTTTTTTAACTTGGAAACGAAACTATTTTCTTCATGTATTTCTACTGTAACACGCATGCTTCTTGTCACTCTTTGCTGCCTTGTATTAGTATCTGTCAGACTGGGCTTTGCCTGGTAAGAAGAAACCCCATACCAATTTCACTCAGAAATTTTGTTTCTTCTATGTAATTTGGCTACTTGAGTTGCCTTTTGAGGGCAAATCTATGTACCCAGGGTAGGCAGAAGAATAATTCTATGTTATGGAACAAAAGAACAATGTCACATGTTCAGTGGACATTAAACTATTTTCTTTTTCTCTTTTCCCTGGATTGACAGAACTTGCTGGATATAGATTTTTACCTCCCTCTTTAGTAACACTATGAGTTTGTGTTTACATAGTGTGTTAGACTTTTCACATCTACCAGGGCTCTTGCCTCTGCTGTCCCCTCTCCCTGAAGGGTCCTTCCCCTAGATATATTTGTGGCTGCTTCCCTCACATTTTCTAGTCCTTTATTCAGATGTCACCTGTGCAGTAAGGTCCTCCTCCAGCATTCCATCTAAAATTGTACAGTGAACAAACAGAAACCTTCAAAATGACTTCTGTTAAGCATTCACGTTACTTGCCCCCATTTTAAGCACATACCACTAGCATACTCCATATTTGTATTTATACACCTTGCTTATTCTGTGTGTCCCCATTAGAATAAGAAGTTCCATGAGGAGCAGAGTCTTTTTATTCGTAGCTGTATTCTCAGTTCTTAGAACCATGCCTAACACATATACATCCTTCAAAATGTTGAGTGAAGCTTTGTAACTGACTGATATTCTTGGGGCAAGGAAGTTGGCAAGTGGTGGAAGGGTCCCTTTTCTGGTAGGTTCTTGTGTCTTGGGGCATATGAAGGGACAGATTTGGTGGAAGCCTAGGTTCATTTCTCTGGGATGTGTTTGGTCCTAGATAAGAAGATGTGCATAATCCATTTAGCCTGTGGCTGGAATGTTGATGGAGGCTCAGATAGGGGCATTGATCCACCTCAACTGCTCCATGTGCCCCTGTCTCCCCTCTGTGGATCTCCTCTGTCACCCTTCTGCCACAGGGAAGCTTCCAGCTTCTTCTCTGTTTCTCCAGGAGATGTCCAGGTTTGGATGTGTTATAAGTTACACTTTGCTGAAGGATTCTTGGTTATCTGAGTTGGAAACCAGTAAAATGATAACATTTTTGTAGACAAAGAGGTGCTGTGCTCGTGGTGCTTGTGCTGAGGATGCCCAGCTGATTAAACCTGGTAATCACAGGGTAGACCTTTGAAGCAGGAGTGAACATGGTGAGTATCCAGGCATCTTCAAAGGAGGCCATAGGAAATACAACATGGTGGACACTCTGCCCTACTTGGAAGAATGGAGGTAGATTTCATGGTGGCCATTATGGACTAAGGTACTCAAGTTGACACTTTGAGGAACAACTCTTCTATCACTAGGGCCATTTATTTGAGGGGTGAGGAATTTGAGGAAAAGGCAAAGGACAAGAGGCAGTGCAATGTATTAGTTTGCTGGAGCTGCCATTACAAATTGTGACAAATTAGTTGGCTTCAAATAACAGAAATTTATCTTCTCACAGCTCTGAAGACTGGAAGTCTGTGGTCGAGGTGTCCGTTGGGTTGGTTCCTGTTCAGGGCTTTGAGGGATAATCTATCCCAGGCTCCTCATGTGGCTTCTGGGGATTGTTGGTGATGTCTGGTGTTCCTTGGCTTTCCTTGGCTTTTCCTGGATCTCTGCTGCTTCCCATGGCATTCTCCCCATGTATATGTCTATGTCCAAATTCTCCTTTTTTATAAGGACGCCAGTCCTATTAGATTAGGGGCTCACTCTATACCAGAATTTCTCTGGAACACACTTCAAGCCATTATACACAATTTTGGCACAGACCCATTGTGGGTATTTTATATACGTGTGAAAGGATTCTCGGTTCACCTTCAGCTTTCAGGCACAGAACACTCAGTACGCTGATTTATGCAATGCTCAATTATATAATCCATAGCCTCCTAAAGTACTGTGTATAGAAATTTGTTATTTATGCCTCTGTAAGCATTTACATAAAAACAATTCATTCTCAAATTATGCTGTTATCTTTCTTATCACAGTGCTGCATGGCTGTAACCTCTTGACCAAGCTCACGTGTCCTAAGTTAGGGAATCCTGCAAACTTTCCACATTGTAGGTATGTTTTGAAGATTAAATTGGTGAACGCCTTTTTTTTTTTTTTTTTACAGTCATTCACTTCCCCCCTTATTTATTCTTCATTTATATAGTCATTCAACAAACTTTTAATGAATCCTTATCAATAAGCAAAGACAAGCAAAGATTTCATTCCTTAGAGCATCAGCTGGGCGGAGTGAGACACATGTAAATGTTTAGTGATGTGCTGGACATTAAAGAAAAAATAGGCAAAGTCTTCAAGAGGAAGAATTGCTCCTAATTGCTCTGAAATCTTACTTTATCCTGATCTGGGGTAACTCACAAGTTTTTAAAGGAAGGTGTAGGTTCTGTTGCTATCAATAATCTCCTCCCTTCTAAGAATTCCAGCAAACCACAGAGTGAGAATTGGGGCTCTTGGTTCTAGACAATGACATGGAGCCTTCCACAGGGGCCTTTGAGCCATCCTGGGCAATTCTTTTTTTTTTCTTTTAATTATTTTTAATGTTTATTTTTGAGAGAGAGAGAGAGAGAGAGAGAGAGAGAGAGAGAGAGAGATACAGAGTGTGAGTAGGGGAGGGGCAGAGAGAGAAGGAAACACAGAATCCGAAGCAGGCTCTGGGCTCTGAGCTGTCAGCATGGAGCCCGATGTGGGGCTCAAACCCATGAACCGTGAGATCATGACCTGAGCTGATGTCGGACACTTAACCGACTGAGCCAGCCAGGTGCCCCTATCCTGGGCAACCTTGACTGGAGACCTTGATTTTATACATCCAAAAAATTCCTACATCGAAGATACCATGACATCTAAGTGAAACATCATGATTTTAAATAATTTACATTTACCAGACTTAGACACAGTGCCTCACGAGGCCTCACGAGGCCAGATTCATTTAGTGCAAAGGATGGCATTGTTCAGAGTTAGAATGCCAGGTCTTTACTCATCTTACTCTTTTTTTTAAATATATTTTTTAATATTTATTTTTGAGAGAGAGACAGTGTGAGCAGGGGAGGGGTAGAGAGAGAGGGAGACACAGAACTCAAAGCCAACTCTGGGCTCCAGGCTCCATGGTGTCAGCACAGAGCCCAAGGCAGGGCTCGAACCCATGAACTGTGCAATCATGACCTGAGCTGAAATCAGATGCTTAACTCACTGAGCCACCCAGGAACCCCTCATGTACTCTTATGAGGGGTGAATGAAAGAAGGGGTGTGGCTGCTCACAGGACAGTGCTGGGAGAGGTGGCAACAGGGGGCAGGCAGTTCTCTTTTTAAGTCATTTTTACACACGCTGATGCTCCCAGTTATGTTCGCGTCAAGTCATTACCATCAGTTGACCCCTTAATTAGCAGTTAATATTCTAGCAGGAGTAACTGATGAAGTGTGAGAGGTGAAGGAAGGACAAAGGGGTAGTGAGGGTTGTGGTGAGGCTGGGAAAAATGCCTTGAAGGAGGAGGGGAGTATAGATAGCCTGGGGAGGAGGAGGGGTCTTGATAGAGGATGCAGAAGGCACTGTTATGGTTTTTCTTTTGTTTTGCTACTTGGAGTTTTTGTCATTTTATGGGTTGCTAACTTGATCTTCTCTTTTAGGAAGTGGAAAAGTAGGATTTCCTATAAATTTGAGGGTGATAATATAGCCTTCCCAATGAATGCTGGCTCCCCTGCCTATTTTATCAACAACAGGAAGTTCAGCCTTGCCCTCTCCTGTGAATTTGTGCAGGGGCTACGGGCGGGCGTTGGCTCAGTGGAAGGCATGGGAGTGAGGAACGTGGTCCTGTTGGGTCATTTGATGCTATCTTTCCCCAATATGAAACTGCCAGTCTACTTTTGCTATTTCTCAGGCTGCCACATGGTGTCATTGTTGGGGTTGAGTCCTGCACAGTGCCCAATTTACTGGTCCATCCATCATGCCCTGGAGATGGTCTTTAAGTCTCTGTCTCATTCCTATATCTTACGACTACTGTGACGGAGGTTGTTGGCATATGGGTTATGGGTTGCGCTTTTTATTGGGTGAAAAGAAACAGAGATAGGGCTGAAGGGGTTAGGTAGGAATGTGGTTTCATCGCTAGTAAATTTGATAAAGAGACAACCCTAGGAGGAATAAATATTGACAACAGCAGAAACTGCCCATAAATTATCCATGGGGTCAGGTTGGATGTATCTTTGAATTATTCACTGGGATCATATAGGCAGTTTAGATACACACACACACACACACACACACACACACACAGAAAAGCTCCTGTTGCTGTGTGCAGTTAGAATCCTCTCCCTATTTGTGGGGCTAAGATTTGATCAGTGCAGGAGCAAATCAGGGAAGTTATCTGGGATATAAGGCCAATGGAGCTGGAAAAGCTAGTTACCCTATTACCTTGGTTTTGATGAGTTAAATGACCACTAAAATGTGACTTAAGTCCTAAAATGTCTCAGCTTTTGTTCATGTGATAACCTGAGGAAGGACACAGTGCCCTTAGAGGGGGCAAGCTATTTCACCGTGACACATATCTGCTTGTCCTCTATCCCATGAATCCACTGATCACACATACTTTTTCCTACTTGTGCTTCTTGTTCCTAGAAAAGGACCTAATAAAGACATTAAAATAAATGTGTAAATGACTGATAAAACTTAGTGCCTTTCCTATTTTAGGCACCTCAACTTGAAGAGTGGCCATCCTTTTATGGCAAATAATGTGATTAACTTTGGAATTTCAGGTAGACATTAAATCATTATGATATATTAACCTCCTGAAGGGAGCCCTGCTCAAGACTTGGGCCTTGTAACGATATCTTCAATTTCTCTATGCTGAGATCCTCCAACCTAATCTGCAGCCTCCCAACTGATAGCATGAAGATTGGCTGCAAGTCTCTGAAACAATTAAATGTATTTTACCACTTGGCACTTGTGTTTATATTATTTAGATCTTGCTCTAAGTTTTCATTCTTTTCCAAATAGGATTCTCAGCATTTGAAACTACAAGTTAGGTGAGTAAAATGGTTGAGTGGACAAGTTGACTTTATATATATAGTTTTTAATCTCAGTCCTCCAGATAGAAGTATTCGTTTCAGGTATGAGCAAGCAAAAAAAAGTCATCAAATCTGTGTCACAAAAGCTTATGACCTCCTTTACGCAAAACTTCTTATTTTTAAAAGATATCATGCCTTTCTATGTCTTTGCTTATGGAAGTCCCCCTCCCCCCTTGCAATAGTTATTTTCAATCAATAAATCTTTGGCCTATCAGTCCTCGGTCTTTTTTTGGTTTTATTTTCTCCTAACGGCCCACATCCCACTTATTTTAGGTATGCTTTTGTGCCTGAATTCTCTTTTAAATGCCTTGACTTGTAGGCATTGACCCTGAGGGAATCTCCTGATATGTTGTTCTCTGTTCCCTCCTATTGCCATCCAGCAGGGAGTTCACAAAAGGGCATAAAATGCTCTTCCCATGATGCATTGGTGACAATTCAGTTTCTAGGAGCTGGGAAGTATCAATAAATAGACCGTGCTTCAGCCATCTCCCAGTGGAATTTTAAAAGCGTTATTATGACAATAGTACCGTAAGCAGGGCAGTGTATTGTTGCAGGGAAGTGCCGGCCCCGGAGAGTGAGGGCCCCGGTCAGGGCTGCAGGCTGGGTGTTGCGGGTTGCCTCAGGAAGAGCATCTTAGCTGTGGCTGAGTGTTGACCCAGCTCCAGATTCATCGCTGAGATCAGCTGTGCTCTGTGCACTGCTGAGAGTCACTTTGGCCTGTCTGAAGGAGGCAGCTGTTGTAAATTCTAAGTGCGGATCCAGGGGATAATTCTTGGCTTTCATCATGCTGTGAAGGCTTCAGCAATTAATTTCTTCGGTTCTTCTTGCAGCCAAGGGCTCTCCACATTATTCATCTCTTTGGGCAAAAGCCATTGGTGGCTTCTGAGTTATTTTCTCATTAGGTTTAGGGTGGGAATTACCTGACTGTGGATGGCTGGCACTTGTAGTTCATTTTGTGGGTGGATTATGACCGGGTAGGACCTCAGCAGTAACTGCATTTGTCTTAAGCTCCCAAGGCATAGAGTTCAGCATGGCATTTCCATTTGACACGAAGATAGCAGCTTGGCATTTTCAAATCCAGAGGCACAACTTCCTGATGGTTTCACCTCTGCGAGTGGCTGGTTTCCCTGTGTGCCCATGATAAGACCCAAATAGTTTCACGAGAGGGCCAGACCTGGGCTTTTATTTCTGTTACTTTATAGGAAAACAAAAACAAAGTGAACAAGCCCCACCAAACACTAACATTTCCCTTTGGGAGATTTAACACTTGAACCCTGGGTCTGAAAAATGGAGTCTGAAAGAACCCTGGGTGTTTAGCAAGCCACAGGGGAGAGACTGTGGAGGGCAGAGGTTGGGATTTAGTCCCCAGGGGTCTGTCTCAAGTCTCAAGTGTTCAGAGACTTCAGAGGACAAAGATGGGGTCTCTGCAAGACCCTTCAGCATGGTCCCCCTGGTTATTTGTTTGTGGTTTTGTGTGTGGGGAGGGCTGATAAATTCACTTCACGGCACAGAGCTGTGATTTAACTGTCGTATTTTCTCTGTTCAGCAACGTTCCCTCTTCTGTGTCTTTGCCAGGCCCATATTGCTTCCAGATCAGCAGGCAAAGAACACAGACACCGCTTAATGAGAGGGATGCTTGGAGCCCTTCACAGTCTCATAGAAACAAGTAGATTGGGAGGTGGGAGAAGAGAGGAGTTGCATTCGTTTGGTCAGAGTGTGGCCTGTTTCTCAGGAGACCAGCTGCAGTGTCTTGCAACCCCAAGGCATGGAAGCTGGGGCCCTTTCCTCCTCCCAGAGAGGTATAATGAAGGGATGCTGGCTTGATGGGGACACCCTGAAGTGAGCCAAGTTGGTTTTGAGTGTTCTTTGTCTTCCCTGTGGTTAGAAACTCACTTCATGGTATTTCGCCTGGTCTTAGCACAGTACATGGCAGAGCAGGCACTGAGTAAAGATTCAGCGAACAAACGAATGAATAAACGACTGGGAATCCATCATTTTTGGTGCCCTCCTTTTGCAACGCAACTCACTCTGGTGTCTGTGCTTCTTTTGCCTCCGTAGCAAAATTTCCCTGCCTGCTGTTCCACCACTGCTGAAGTGGTCGTCTCATTGGAATGTAATCTGAACAACTCCTTCTCTCTGAGGTATAATCGTAGCTAATGAATAATTTAATGTGCTACCCTCGAAGGGTTATGCACATTTTAACAGGTGACCGGTAACTGGAGACAGAGTAAATAATAAGAATAGATTCATAATAATGGTGGAATTTTAAGTTGATTGTAGGGCACTGTCTTGAGTCTGGAGGGGGACATTTCTGTGAATTCCCTCACGCCACATCACGTAGGGAGGTCCCACATCTTCTTTGCTATGATTTTGTCCCCAGTTAGATTCATAGATGATCTGACCAAGGTTATTGATCCCCGAAGTGTCTGCGTCCCTCCAAAGGAGTGTCTTTACATCTCAGTGCAGGACAAGAATTGAGATCTTCCAAATTCTAGCCCGGTCTCAGGCTGTGTTGGGAGCCTAAGGGAGAAGAACACAGTATTGGGAAATAAAGACAGGTTCACCGCATATTCAGATTTTTTTTTTTTTCCAATCAAACAAAATGTGCATGGGCTCAATGTGTCTGGAAAATAACTTGCAGCTCCGTCAGCCTCTTTTTATGGAAGGCGTGTATTGAACGCAAAGTCATAACCATCAGATCTTCTTTGGTGGGAGGGAACGAAGGGGCTGGCTCCTTCTTGGCATTCCTTCTTGAGCCACTGGCTGATGAGACAACTTGGCCAAGTGCACTCAGCCAGTAGCCAGACCGCCTCCCAGTTCCTAGCTCCGCTCACCATTGTCCTGAACGCCCCCGTTGTCCCAGTTCAAAAGCAGAGCTTCGTCTGAGTCAGTCTCCTCAGTAGGGCTGTGGGGAATGTGGGTGTCAGCAGCCTGGTCTTGCAGAGACTCTGAACAATATCAGGTATTTTGTAGCAGGTATGTGCTGAGTGTTCTTCTCTCACTGTCTGCATTTGGGGCATTCAGCATATAATCCTACAATTAGTTCATTAAAAAAAATAAAAACGACTTGCAGGTCACCTTTAAAACAAAGGGAGAAGCAATTTTGAATTTAGCCATTTTTCATTTTTGACACCTAGCACCACCTCAAGCTCTGCAGTTACAAATAATGCTGGTGGGGAACGGACCCTCTCTGTACATCTGAGGAGCGAAGGGCTATACATTATGAATTGAACAAGGATAAAGGAATTGGTTGTGTAGTGCAAGATATTTTGGGTGCATTAATCAGCTCATCTCTGCTAGAGTGAGAATCATTTTAAAAAATGGGTTTTGAACAGAATGCAAACAATTTGTGCGATTCAAGCCTGCTTGATATACGATGGATGTATGAGGGCAAGGGGAAGATGTGAAATCACGAGGAGGAAGGCCTTGAGGGAGTTCCTCAGGGTAAAATAAGGCAAAGGAAAGAAACAGAGCTTGGAAGAGGCACCAAGATGGCATGCAGTCCTGCTTATATTTCCGCAGTGCTTGGTGCATTGATTCATTTACTCATTTCACAGGCAGCCATTAGGTGCCAGCCGCGTGTCAGCCCTGACCCCACCAACTCATATTCTAGGGGAGAAGACAGACACCTACTCAGAGTTCCAACAGGACTTGCTATAATGGGAGTGCACACAAGGAAGCACTATCAGTTAGGAACGTTTTCCTGTACAAATGACAGGAAATACTGTTAACAGTGGCTTAGAGTTTGATATTTCTCACATAACCAGAAGTCTAGAAGTAGGCAGCTGCTGTGTGGGTTTACCACCTCAGTGACACAAGGGCTGGTATCTCTGTGATTATCCTGGGCTCTCCCTCAGGGTTTCAAGATGGCAACGATAGCTCTTTTGGGGGGCGGGGGTAAAGAGATGCCAGTGGTGGTTAGCTTGTTCATCATTGGAAACTCTTTCTATAAGCCCCGAGGGAGACTTCTATTGACTTCTCATAGGCCCAGACTGTGTCATATGCCCCCCCGCCACCCCGCCCACCTCTTACTAGCTGCAAGGGGAACAGAGAAAATGAGAACATAGTTTTTCTACATCTGTCTTCTAAGCCTTGCTCTCTACACTAAGAGCTGACAGATAAGACATCAACAGCTTCCTTACTTCTGGGTTTAGTGAATGGGCAGCACAAGACAGAAGAAGGGAAGGATGAGGTCTTACTTGGGATATCTATGCCCTTGACTTTGACCTTGTGGGGCTGCAGTAGGCAGGCTACATTTTGAAGCTGCTGTCAGGCCGACCTTTCCTTAACTGGTAATGGCCAGCTCCCTTATCCTTTCAGGTTTAGAGGTGCCCTGCTATTGCCAGTACCTCCCCCTATTCCTTCCCCAAGCATGTACTACAATATTCAGTTGGCTTTCTGGGAGCCTGGGTGGCTCAGTCGTTTGAGTGTCCGACTTTGGCTCAGGTCATGATCTCACGGTTTGTGAGTTTGAGCCCCGCGTCGAGCTCTGTGCTGACAGTTCAGAGCCTGGAGCCTGCTTCCGATTCTGTGTCTCCCTCTCTCTCTGCCCCTCCCCCACTCACAGTCTGTCTCTCTCTCTCCTTCAAAAGTAAATAAACATTAAAAAAAATTTTTTTTTAAATATTCAGTTGGCTCTTTTTATTGCCTCTCCTTTGTAAATAGTCCCTTTTCAAATTACCTAATTTGAATGTGCCATCTCTTACCTGTGTGCCCCCTGATATAATAGTAGGGGTTGGGAATGCTTCTTTAGCCAACCAGCATTATCTGTCAGAGGGACATAATGCTCTGGATGGGCAGGTAGGGAAGGGCGAAAAGGGTGCCAGAGAGAGTTCACAGAGGAGCTCAGGTAAATTTCAGTGAACAGGTAGGATTTCATCAGGTAGAGGAGGGGTGGGAGATGGAGGGAATAGAGGATGTAGAACCTTCTAGCAAGAGTAATTGACATGTACAAAGAAACTATGGAAATGTGAGGGAGCATGGGGATAGTTGAGCAATAGTTGTGGACAGCACAGAGAGGACTCTGAAATGTGGAATGGAGGAGTGTGTGTCATGGAAGCCAGCCGGCCAAGGTGTTGGGAGTTTTATCCTGGGGGAGATGGGGTGCTCTGAAATAATATGAAGGAGAATGCGACTTAAACGGTGTTTTACCAAAAACATTTTGGTGGCACCATGGAGGATTATTAGAGTGGGTTGAGAAAACATCTGGGAGAGGCTTAGGAAGTTTCCACAAATTTTCTTCATGACATAATAAAATCCTGAATGAAGGAGAGCCGTCCCTCATGACCTTCCCCTCAAATTAAACCCTCCCCTCAGAACAGTTACTACACAGCCCTGTTATATTCTGCATCACAGAGTATTATGGTATTCTAATATTATATTATTATAATAGAGTACTATAGTTCACTACATTATTGACTTTTCCACTTATCTCTACAACTCCATGGGGACAGGGACCATGTCTCAAATTATCTTTGTATTCCCAGTGCATAGCATGGGGCCTGGCACACAATAAGCATCCAATAATTGTCTGTTGAATTGAATGTGGGAAGTGGGATTTTCATCTACTGGTACAGACCTACTTTACATGCAAAGTGGTTACCTGTGATGAGTCTAGTATGGCTTGATTCTCATATCCGACAGCTACTCTCTTTCTGATGGAAAGGCAGAAGGGAAAAAAAGGAGGATGGGAGGGAGGGAAAAGGTAAGCACTATGGAAGGAAGGTGGCATGGACAAAGTCTGCTTTTCTGAATGATGTGGATGAGAACAGAGAGGCAGTGATGGGGCACTGAACAAGCCGGTACATAGACCTTTACCGCACATGACACCAAAAAGTCTGAAGCCAAAAGGAACAGAAGCCAAATTCTCCTTTGTTTTGTGCAGTGGAAGGGGGAGAAATAGACCAGGTAACAACAATGTGTGTCTTGATTGTTTGCACAATGGCTAAGTTATTCTTGCACGGGCTCAGGATTGCTGCCCGGGAGAAGTCCTTTCCGAAACCACAAGGCTGCACCTGATTCAGAGCCATGCCCAGAGATCACCTGCAATCTGCAATAAGAGCTGCCCCCTTCAGTGATCTGGCGGGGGATGCAGGGCCCTCCTCTGACCCATTACCTTGATGACGTTGAAAAGTAAAACTGGGTAAGATGCATCCCTTGGCAAAAGTGGGTAGGGGAGGAAATAAAATAAGAAATCTTGGTGATTTGAAGATAGTTCTTGAGAATTATGAAAAATGTAGCCACAGATGAGAAAGAAACTCAAAATGTCAATAAAAATGTAACTAACTTGAGAATATACTAGAAAAAGTGTCAGAGAACAGGTAAGCCTATCTTTAAATCATGTCTTTAAGACCTGTAAAGTTGTGTTGGCCGGGATAGGGTCTTAAGACCTCAAAAGAAAATCTTTCAATAGTTTCAAGCATCTATTCTAAGCCAGGTGATTGCCATATATATCACCTCATTTAAAATCTTATAAAGCTCAGAAGTAGACGTTCCTTATCTTACAGATGAGGAAACTGAGGCTTAGGAAGCTTGAGTAACCTGCCCACTGTCTCACAGAATGTGACGGAACCTAGGATTTGACCTCAGTTTGTCTGATGTCAGTGACTGTGAACTTCAACCAAGATGCTGTTCTTGCCATACTTGTATCAGCTTTTCTGTATTTTCTCCCTTGACCCATATTCTGTTTTTCAGGATTGTTCCAGATGTTTGATTCTGTGAGGGGTTAATTCTCACTCCCAATGAAGGTTTTGGTTGTGAAATTGCATACGGGGTCTTAATCCTTTCTTGCTGAAGAAGATGGAGATCATTATGGCTCTTGGGTTAACCTTTGAAGTAACACATGGATTTTCTTTCTCTCAGGCTTTCTCTGTAGGCTAGATGATTTACTGTGTATTTGTCCTAAGAAGTATATGTTTTAGAAATAGTGTGTGGCCATTGTCACTGGCTTATGCTTGTATTCACCTTATTTTGCTCTTCACTGAAAGCAGGTGACTCATCTCAGACGCGTTGTACTCTGAGTGTTAGCAGAAGCCCCAGTAGGTCGTGGTAAGTGCATCTGCTCCTTGCTCTTTATCAGGAGTGAACTTGGAGCCTTGAGAAGCCGACATGTGCTCATTAGCAGTCAGACAGGAGTTTCTTATTTATTTTGGGTGCTGAAATGGGGAATTTTTTGCTGATGTTAATCTGGTGTGCACCATTTCAGGGAGGCGGCCGCCATGGCTGGCAGTGCTAAGCCCTTCCGTGTGTGACCAAAAGCTCCTTGGGAGAACAGCATCCCTGGCTAGGGAGGAAACAAATTCTTTCTTTTTTAATTTTTTAAAAATTTAAAAAAATGTTTATTTGTTTTTGAGAGAGAGAGCATGAGCAGGGGAGAGGCAGAGAGAGAGGGAGACAAGGAATCTGAAGCAGACTCCAGGCTCCAAGCTGTTAACACAGAGCCCAATGCAGGGCTCAAACCCACTAACTGCGAGATCATGTCCTGAGCCAAAGTTGGATGCTCAACCAACTGAGCCACCCAGGTGCCCCAGGGAGGCAACAATTTCTCTGTTGAACCTGAGTAGCTCTTTCTCCCGGTGCTTTGGTCATGGGCAGTTTTGCATCTCTTGGTGGAGGTAATGCCTTACATACCACGCTCCTTTGCCTGCCCTTTGGCAATATGCTCTTTTGTCCTCAAGGGCCCTCTGCCATATTGTCTTCAGTCTGAGATCTGAGTTATAAGGTGGAATTCAGGTTGTCAGCAACTCTAAACCTAAGGCCTGGGGAATTTCTTTAGAAGGCTGGGAGTAGTCTTTGCGGTATTAATTTCATCAGGCGACCCATTCCTTAGTACTTGGTACATTATTTGGTTATGGGCTCATTTTCTTTCCTGTTATTTATCTACAACCCTGGATCTGGCGTAGGGGTAACTAGGGTGTAGCAAGAAGTGGGTACGTGTTTGCTGAATAAATGGCCCCACCGGACAAGCCATTCTCCTTCCCTTCTTTTGTTTCCTCACTTGTTGAAAACGGTTGCTGCCCACAGGTTGTGTCAGCAAGACTCTGGTGACAGATGTTTGCTGGGCGGTCGGGCACTGCAAAGGGCCAGCAAGTGGAATCGGCTGTGTGCAGACTGGGACTGTACATGAGAACTGAGCAGCAGGGGAAACCGAGAGCCATGAAGGCTACACGCCCATCTTCTTTCATCTTCACACCCAAACTCCCAAGGCTTTCAGGAGGATCGTGGATTTCCCATAGTCTAGAAAATGGGGGGGCACCCGGGTGGTTCAGTTGGTGGTGCATCTACCTTCGGCTCAGGTCATGATCTCGCGGTTCGTGGGTTTGAGCCCCGCATCGGGCTCTGTGCTGACAGCTCGGAGCCTGGAGCCTGCTTCCGATTCTGTGTCTCTCTCTCTCTCTGCCCCTCCCCTGCTCATACTCTCTCTCTCTCTCTCTCCTTCAAAAATAAACATTAAAAAAAAATGGGGATTTAACCAATCCTGCTGAAACCTTAATAAGGTGATCCTGAAAGCTCAAGCAAATTCAGACAGCTGGCATTTGGTTTGCAACTAATCTCAGAGAATGAAGCATTGTTTTGACTCCAAAGGCATTTCCCTTCTGCAAGCCCTAGGTTTGTGTTGTTGTTGTTGTTGTTGTTGTTATTGTTTTGGTTTCTTTTGGTTTGGTGGAGAGGAAAAGAAAGTCATACAAGTACTAAGATAGTGTACAACTTGCTGAACCCAAAAGAAACCAAACAGCCACATGGTGGCTTAAAGAATTGGAAAACGGAAGCTAAATAC
Source organism: Lynx canadensis (assembly GCF_007474595.2). NCBI lineage: Eukaryota > Metazoa > Chordata > Mammalia > Carnivora > Felidae > Lynx > Lynx canadensis. Next base: position 19,951,154 of record NC_044315.2, read on the forward strand.
ATAGAGGGAATACCCACTGGTGCAAGTTTGAATTTAGGAAAACAGTGGCCCTAAGGGGGAAAACACTTCCCTAATTATTCTAAGCCTTTATGAGTGAACCACTATTCACATCAGGGGGCCTGTTACTTCACCCTCATTCTCCTTTATTCCCTTGCTTCCTGGTCCTGGATTAAATTCGAATTGATAGAATGTCTTTGCTGGCCACATTACTGTAGTAAACAAGGAACTGTCTGCAGTCAGGATACACTCTTAGTCTTTTAGAAAAACAAGCAGGAAAGTTGATGAAAACTGTTTGGAAACCAAAGAGGGAAAAGAAAGGAAGAAATAAAAGTAATAAGAATGTATTCCTGCAGGCCATCTGTGAACTAGAAGGGGAAAACCCCCAAAGACCCCCGGTTTTGATTCATACCTTCAGAGAGGTTTCCTTAATGACTGCTCTTTTGTGTTGCCAAAGCAATGCTCATTTATCAGTCTGTGGTTTAATCCAAACCTAGCAGGATAAAAATTCAAGGAGGGTGAAGGTTAAATGACAGACAGCCTGACTTTGAAACTCCAGAGTTGATAAATGTCTACAGAACTTGACTGAAAGGCTAAGAGGGAAAATTCTCTCTCTTCGGAGCTATGGGAAATAAAGTGGTGCTTGGCTGGGAGGGTGTGAATGGAGGGTGACTCTGATTCAGATGCCAGGAGCACCTTTTATTCCAACACTATGTTTAATTGCTGGGTAAGTCAGAGGGAAATTCTGAACTGTCTCTTCTATGTATCAGTGCTGATAAATTTGTGGCAGTAAGCGTATTGTAGCTCAAAGCTAAGGGACAGGTCACGGAGATAGAGGTTTTAATAAAATAGTAAGTCGTCTCTAGCACTATTGCCTTGCCAGCCTCCTCCTCCTCACCTGGACCCTCTTTCTCTCTGACTCCCAGGATGCTGGATGGATCTTATCACTTCCTCCTCCTCCTTTCTCCAATGTGTTTAGTTTCTTCTCTCCATAGTGCCTTTCTCTACATACTATGATAACTGGCGTGTAGTAGGTGCTCAAAAAACATTTGCACTTCTGTATTTGAAGCCATTCTTATCAAACTGGGTTGACTCTGGTATATGGTACATTGATGGCGGACACAGCCCTTCCCTGCCTGCAAAGCGTGGTGTAGTGGTTAAGAGCTCCATTCTGGAATCAAACTCAAAGTGTTCTCTAATACGTTACTTGACTCTCTTGGCTGTGTTTCCTCCATTTATAATAGTGCCTACCTCATGGGGTCATTATGAAGATTAACTGAGTTTCTATTTTTAAAAGTGCTTAGAAGAAAAAAAATGATTTTTCTGGGAGAAATGGCATGTGTGGATAAAGCTGTTCAGTATGGCAAAAGAATCAAAATCTGTAAATTCCTTAAAAGGTAAAAGTTGTAAGTCTCTATAAAAAAGAGAAAAATGAAGGATTTGGCAGGAGTGACAACCCTCTTCTCAACCCTTTATGTCATCTTTTCTAGAATAAAGTCAATCTCAAAAAATACACTAAAACCATACTAAAAGCTAAGTAGCATTTCATATTCAAAGATTATGTCCAAAAAAGGATTTCTGCAGGGTCTAACACATCACCTATGCATGGTGACTGCTTTCTTAGCAAGACATGTATAAGGCAGGTGACCTTCTGCTTGTAAATGAGTGAATGGTGGTGAAGATAAATCATGGGGAGGTATTTATGATCAGTTCCTTTTTAGAGTCACTACTGACATTTCATTTTTGTCTGATTCATGGGTTGACTTCTGGTTTGGCTCATGTTATTCCAGTGGATTCTTTCATTTTTTTCCCTCTCCTTATTAAAAAGTATCTTGCACGTCAATTAAGCGACTGACTTTGGCTCAGGTCATGATTTCGCCGTTTGTGAGTTTGAGCCCCGTGTCGGGGCTCTGTGCTGGCAGCTCAGAGCCTGGAGCCTGCTTCAAGTTCTGTGTCTCCCTCTTTCTCTACCCTTCCCCTTCTCATGCTCTCACCCTCTTTCTCAAAAATAAGTAAACATTAAAAAAAAAGGATCTTGCCCAAGGAAAAGACTAGATCTTGAATCAGGAAGATCTTGATACTTGTTTGGCATCCAAAGCATGGAAAACAGGCTTTTTGTTGCTAACATGTTCCCCTTTTTATTGAGTTAGATAATTGTTTGGGCCCATTACTACTTCATGTCCCACAGTGGAAACTTGAATGACAAATCCTTTGGGTGAGGACCACATGTGCCTAAGGGTGAGTAAGATGCTGTGGTAATAGTTGGTGGAGTGGTCACTGGGGAGAAAGAGTTGGTGGGTTGACTCTGGCATGTGTGTCTCTCCAGATTCTTAGGGCCAACACTCTGCCGTGGGTTGGGCTGCCTTCATAGCATTGTCCTGTCCCCCAAGAGAGGCTCTGTGGAAACTTACTGATTCTGAGCACTGATTTGTCCCAAGAGAGATCAAGGCATCCATCCCCGCTTACTCCTTTCTCATGTCATCCTCAAAGACCAGAGTCCCCTGAGGACTTTATCTGTTCAGGGTGGGGAGCACCCTACTGAACACCGACAGGGAGGTAGCTATGCTCTGTATCCTGTCACTCTGCCCTCAGTGTCTTCCCCAGCACAGACTTGCCAATTTCCAGGCAATTAAGGGCATCCTTTGAAGATGTCCTATTTTCCTTCCACTGTGTCATGAGAGTCCATTCCTGTAAGTAATTTGTCAGGAACAAAATTTCCCAGGACGATTTTCCAATATTCTCTCTTCATTTCCTTCAGAAGCTTTATGTGGCTGTGCTGTATTCACTTCAGAGTTTTAGTATTTAGCTTCTTTAGAGACAGAAACAAATATTATGATAATGACAGCAGCCAATGAACAAATGGTAATAACAGCAGAGACCTAAATACAAAAATTAATTAACAAGAAACAGGCAACAGGCCCAGCTGTCTTGAGCAATTTTGAAGGCATAACTGGAAATGTGGAAGATGTTCAAAGGAAGACTTAAGTGGAGGAGAAAACATGTGCCATTAACATGTACCCTGCAGATGTGAGCTTTGCCAGCAGAATTCCCTCTTCTTACCGTAAAGCTGAGGTTGGTGTTACAAGATCACATCAATTATGTCAAATTAAAAAATGCCACGTGACCCGAGAGCTAGAGGAAGAAATTCCACTGGTAAAGGCACTGGGGATAATTTTATTAGCTTCTTCTCAGCATCATGTGATGCATTGTTCTGCTGTCCACTTGTGAAACTAAACCTATTTATGCTTTTGTGTAACACAAAAGCATAAATAGGTTATATTGAGACTTTTTTTTATTTGCAGAGAAACTCCCTTTGCCTTACAAATAAGAAATAACAAAGCATCTATAATTCAGCAGAAACCCTTTATAACTAGTATGACGACATCAATTGTCCAAACTGGGTCACTTTGGAGAATGAAAGAGGATGTTATTAATAATTATGCTGGGACAATAGACAGGAACCAAAACTGTCCCAGGCGAATCGGGATATATGATTGTCCAAATTATAAGCCTAGAGCACAGAGGCTAGATTTGTATCAGTCTTAAGATAACTAAAAGGTTATCAGATTTCTCTTTTATATCTTGCTGTATTTTGGGAGAGATGATTTATAAGGAGAGCCATTTTGACTGTATTTTGCTATATTTAGTTCCTTAATAATGAGTAGCTAATGGTATATTTCTCTCCATTATGAAAGTTTCCTTCATTCTTAATCATTTTTTTAACCCTCTGGTGTCTGCACATTTGATTTTACTTGCATGCAACAATTTGTCCTCCTAATGGAGATGACTGGGATATTAGAGTGATTTCCAACACGATTTTGGATGAAGTCTGAGAGTTTCGCTGCAACGGGCCCAGGGCTTGAACTTAGACCTTCTGGAATAATATTCTTAGTCTTCCAAGAATTATAGCTGCTGATTTCTGTAGAGGTGAAACCTATAGGGCTCTGTTCTGTCCGACCATCCGTGCAGTTGTTCACTGATGAATGGGGTCAGGAAATCTCTCTCTTGGGCTCCTCGGAGAAGTGCATTATGGTCACAAGGATTTGGCTTCTCTTTCACCTCGCTCTGAATGCCAAATCCAAACCATCAGCACACGACGACCTTCAGCAGTTCAGGAAAATATCACTTGGTTAGGCTGAGACCCAATCTGGGCAATTCATTTAATGAAGAAGTAGAAATCTTCCCTCGATGCTGAATGGGCTCAGTTTGACCTCTCTATCTTGAACTTTAGTCTCTTTCATTATTTTGAATGAAGAGAGTGTGGTTGACTGCACACAATTGCTGACCATCTTACAAATTGAGAGACATCTGGCCTCCGAAAAATCAGTAGGACTGCTCAGGATGACAGATAATTATCTGTTGGCTACTCTTGTCCCAGAGCAATTTGATAGTGCTGACTTTTTTGAACACCTGGAAATACTTCTCTTCTAAACTCCCACCTCAGCTAACCCTGAGCTCTGTGCTGTACCTCGGAGACTTCCGCGGCTTCATCTCCGAGGGCCACTTTTTCAAAGAAGCTGTCCTCTTGGCTAGGGGGAGGAAATTCTATGACTTTCTCTTTAGACTTCCTGACAGCTGAAAACAGTAAGGAAACATTCAAACTTAGACATAAATAATTCAGCACTGATTTTCCTTGAGTTTCATAACCAATATTAGCTTCCTTCACTTTCCTGTCATTACTCCCATGTCCTTTACTGGGAGGAATAACCTTCCCCTTGTACCTGCCGTGAATTTGGTCCAGTAGTATATTGGGGCAGTGGCAAGGAGAAATTGATGATAACTTCACTGATACAACCTTTTGTGCCCCCCAAGATGCTTATAAGATTTCTCCTATTTTTAAACTCCGTATCACAGAGTGTGATTTCTTTTCCTATTTTTCCAAATTTTAATGTTTTATTATAGTGTGTTGTTGGGGCCACTTTTACCCCCAAAGAGAAAGCATGGTTGTAATAAAGAGGGTCTGACACGCTTTTTATGAAAGCACTTCTCTGCTAGGGCTCGGCCTCAGCTCTTACATCTCTGCCAATTTCTTCTTTTGTGGCATTAATGACACAGGTAACCAAGTATATTCCCTCTCCCCTCTTGAATTGCCTTTTATAGTTAACTGATTAGTGAAATATAAATAATTATGAAAATGTGGGCATGGGAACGAAGAGGAAGAAAAGGATCTGCCTCCATTTCATCAACCTGCAATGAACTCCTTCCTTTTATAGATTATCTGTCAACTCAAAAAATCATTTAAAAATTCTGCATGACTCAGTGAGAAAGATTATGAACTAATTCTTTTAAAGGAAGCTACACTTTTCTTGGAAGGGGAAACTAGTTCTAGGTTATCTTCTCTTTGATCGAAGTCAGAGATGCCTAATTTTTCTTTGTCCTTTTCTTTTGCTTTCCCCCCTCTCTTTTTTCCCCTTTGTCTTTCTTTCCTTCTTGCTTCTCGCGATTCCTAATGGCCTGCTCTACGCCAGGAGTGCTAAGTACAGAGCAGACCAGGATCAGGGGTGTGGAGAGGAGGGTGAGGAAGCCACAGATCCATGATTAATGGGCTATTAGGAGAATGAATGAAAACAACAAGGCATGTGCGGCAGATGTGACCAGAGGAGCCATGCCAGGTACTGATGGGGGCTAGATCAAGGAATGGATGGGAAAAGGAGGGTAAACTTTGCCTTGGACGGGGACAGTTTTCAAAGAGAAGGTGACTTTGCAGCTGGATTTTGCTCCATGAGTAGAAGCTACCAAGGGTTAAGAGACAGAGTTTAGAAGAGGGAGATGTTACGTTCAACTGATACAGCAAGAGAAAGTGCTCCCGAGTTACAAGGACTTACATTTCAGAAGAGGCGATGTCATGTGCTGAGGGAATCCTGAGAGGAAGGAAGAACAGGGGCAAACGTGCAGAGCCTGGAGAGTACATGGACTGTCGTCAGGGGTGAGGAGGACACTAACAGTCATTATAAATTATTGCTAATGAAATCAGGAGAAGTTGCTATCATTATGCAGGTTTCAAATAAGAGGAAACGGAGACTTACGGAAGCCAAGTGATTCACCTGAAGTCATGTAGCTACTAAATGGCAGAGTCAGGACACAAATTTAGACCTGCCTGATGCCAAAGGTAGTCTTCCCTTCATATACCAGTACAGTGGAGGTGGGGACCTGGAAAAGGAAGGGCCAGCCTTGACAGATCGTTTATTGCATCAGGTGAGGGGCCTGTCCCAAGTCACAGTGGCACAGAGCCACATGAACTCCCCATTTATAAAGAAACTCAGAGCTAGTGGAATATTCCCTTTGCAGCCTCATCTCTCTGGCTTGCGTGCTCTACCTCTAACTTTATTTGGCAGACTTGAAGCAAGGAGGCGAGGGAGGGTTTTCTGAGGCTATTTGGATGCTGTATTAGGGGATTGTGTCAGAGATGACTAAGTTATGTTGGGATGAAAAATGACCTCCAAACAGCTGTTCTGTAAGACAAAAAAAAAGTATACACAAATCACTAGTGCCATGTGTCCAATGGGGTTGGAGGAGTGATTTCATACAGTTGTTATTCAAGGGCTCAGGTGGAAAGAGGTACCACTATTATCTTCTGATACTGAGTTCTCAACACCGTGTGTTAAGGTTTGCCTCAGCTGGGCAAGAGGGTGCTGGAGGGTTGAACGCTGGCAAGTACCTGCTCTGGTCTGGAAATGACATATGTTATTTCTGCTTACGCATTAAAAAAAAATTTTTTTTTAATTATTCATTTATTTGTTTTTGAGAAAGAGAGCACAAGCGGGGGAGGGGCAGAGAGAGAGGGAGACACACAATCCGAAGCAGGCTCCAGGCTCTGAGCTGTCCGCACGGAGCCCGATGCGGGGCTCAAACCCACGAACTGCGAGGTCATGACCTGAGCCGAAGTCAGAGGCTAAACCGACTGAGCCACCCAGGCGCCCCATTTCTGCTTAACCTTGCTGTTTATGTCTAGTCAGATGGCTGCACTTAACTCTCAAGGGCAGAAGAATAATAATCCTCCATGTGGATACAAGAACAAGATACTGGAGTGTATGAATCGTGTTTACCACAGGGGTGTAGACATGCCAACACATTTGTACCACCTTCAAGACTGAGGGATGATAAAACATCAATTCTAGATGGCCCAAGAATAATCCCTTTACCTTTTCCTATTTACGGGTCTTACATTCTCTAATACAGTGGCCATTAGCCACATGAAGCTGTTTAAATACTTAAGTTCTACTAGCTACATTTCAAGTTTTCAATAGCTAGTAGTTCCCCTAATGGAAAGTGCAGATATATAGAACATTTCCATTATTACAGAAAATTCTATTGGATATTGCTGTCTAGACTAAGGATCAACCAAAATTTTGTCTAAGAGGGCAAATAACAAATATTTTGGCTTTTGCAGGACATCCAGTCTCTATTGCAACTACTGAACTTTGCTCTTATAGTGTGAAAGCAGCAATAGACAGTATATAAGCAAATAAACATAATTGCATTCTAATAAAACTTTATGTACAAAAACAGGCAGCAGGCAAGATTTGGTCCATGGGCCATTTATTTTCTAACCTTGTCTCAACCGATTGCCTCTAAAGGGAGAGGCAGCTACTTTTACATGACCATCCACTGGGTGTGTTAAAAAAAAAACAAAAAAAAGCCCCAAACCCAAACATTAGAACTTCCATTTATATTTACATTAAAAATGAAATCCATTAATCTTGTATCATTTATCCAAACTGGCACTGGCTCCTTCTTAGTTGGCCTATTTGTTGGATGCTAACATGTCCTGTACATTCGACAGGAGTTTTGTGTTTTTTCTTTTTTTTTAAATTTTACTTATTTTGAGAGAGAGAGAGAGCGTGCGCGTGCACACAAGAGCGAGTGGGGGAGGGGCAGAGAGAGAGAGGGAGACAGGAATCCCAAGCAGGCTCCATGCTCAGCAGGGAACCCTACACAGGGCTCGATCTCAAGAACTGTGAGATCATGACCTGAGCTGAAATCGAGAGTTGGATGCTTAACCAACTGAGTCACCTAGGTGCCTCTAGACAGGAGTTTTATACCTGGGGGCATATACTGTGCTGCTCACAGACATTTTTCTTAATACATTGCGGAATAACGCAGCCTTCATCGTCTAGTTTTGTAATTTTATGAATGATAGTACCTGATTTTAAATAAACTAAGTGTCACAAAATGAGCAAGTGGTTTATAAATATTTCTGCAGAGGAATCACTGGGGATTAGGCTATTGTTTCTTGTCTCACACTACATCCCATGCGACAGGGTTGGGTGGCTGCAAACCGCATTTCTGCTTTGGCAGTTTGCTCCCCGTTAGATTCTGCCGGCCCGAAAAGGGGCAGGAGGAGGGAGCAAGAACTTGCTCCTTCCTATGTGTCAGCCGATTTTGCTACTGTCACCCCAGTGGGTTCCAGTAGTAATTGGCTCCAATTCCCAGCTTCTTTTCATACTCTCCAACCACTGTCACCATGCCTCCCAGGTGTGGCCACGCCAGTGTGGCAGGGCCCCCTCCTCAGAGGTCTGTGTCCTACCCCAGGGGCTTGTCCTCCAAGTACCTGAAGAATCAGCCCTGCGCCCCCTCAGAGGTCTGGGTCCTAGGCCTGACAGCATCCCCTGCACTTCTAGGTCTGTTAACCCCACCTTCTTCCCTTTGATCCCTGGACCCAGCTGTGGAAGCTGCTTCCTGAAGTTATTATCTCTGTGACCACAGTGTTTCTTCTTCCCTTTTCAGTCTTTTAATACCTCTTGAGTCAATTCCCTTTTTTAAATTCTCTGCTAAAATAACCATGGTGGTTTATTTATTGCTTGGACCCTAACTTTCAGAGATACCATGGATTAAACATCATAGTGCAAACATAATACTGTCGAGAAAATGGGGGTGTTGACAACATGCAGTAAAATGATGACATAGGTGAGTAATAAGCAAAAACAAGGATTATTAAAAAATGGATTTGAGTCCCAAATGTCCATCGACTGACGAATAGATAAAGAAGATGTGGTATATATGTATATATAATATATATTTATACATACAATGGGATATTGCTCGGTGATTAAAAAAAAAAAGAATAAAATCTTGCCATTTGTAACAACGTGGATGGAACCAGAGTATATTATGCTAAGCGAAATAAGTCAGAGAAAGACAGATAGATGAATTTGCAAATATGTGAAATTTAAGAAACGAAACAGATGAACATAGGGGAAGGGAAGCAAAAATAAGATAAAAACAGAGAGGGAGGCAAACCATAAGAGACTCTTAAATACAGAGAACAAACTGAGGGTTGCTAGTGAGGTGTTGGGTGGGGGGGATGGGCTAAAGGGGTAAGGGGCATTAAGGAGGACACTTGTTTGGATGAGCACTGGGTGTTATATGTAAGTGATGAATCACTAAAGTTTATTCCTGAAATCATTATTACACTATATATTAAATAACTTGGATTTAAGTTAAAAAAAAATTGGATTTTCATTCACTACTGTTAATGATGAATCTAACCACAAGTTTATATTGGGCTTTGAGATATGAACTAACGATAATAAGACAAAGCAATTAACACACAATTAAAAATAAAGCAATTGAGGGACACCTGGGTGGCTCAGTTGGTTAAGTGTCCAACTTCGGCTCCAGTCATAATCTCATGGTTTGTGAGTACAAGCCCGGAATCAGTCTCTCTGCTGACAGCTCAGAGCCTGAAGCCTGCTTCGGATTCTGTGTCTCCCTCTCTTTGCCCCTTCCCCTCTCACACTCTGTCTCTGTCTCTTGAAAAATGAATAAACATTAAAAAAATTAAAAAAATAAAAAGCAATCAAAACATGAAGAAAACTCTGTAGCGTTTTCAATAATATTTTATTTGAGCTATTCGGTCTTTTACTAAAATTTACTAAACTTCATTTTAAACATTTAGAAACATCATTTGAGTTTTAAAGAATAGCTTTCTGAATGCAGGTATTTTTCTTCTTGGTTCAATGCTGTACCCTCAGATCCGAGAAGAGCATGTAGCATGTAATAGACACTCAATGTATGTGTTAAATTAATGAATAAATATTAATTAATAGTTTAAAACAAAGATGCCACAAATTGGGAAACACCTTATTCTTGTAGTTACAGTAAAAATGGCTAATGTTGTATATGGTAAACAATAAACTAATATGCCAGCCAAGGGGCGCCTGGGTGGCTCAGTCGGTTAAGCGTCCGACTTCAGCTCAGGTCACGATCTCACGGTCCGTGAGTTTGAGCCCCCCGTCGGGCTCTGGGCTGATGGCCCAGAGCCTGGAGCCTGCTTCTGATTCTGTGTCTCCCTCTCTCTCTGCCCCTCCCCTGTTCATGCTCTGTCTCTCTCTGTCTCAAAAATAAATAAACGTAAAAAAAAATTAATAATATGCCAGCCAATACTATTAGAAAGCCCAGAGAAAACACTGGTCAGCATCTGAGGAAACAAGTGTTAGGATAAATGTGGAACGTTTGCTATATGGCTGTCTCAGAGTAAAGATAGCTTTATCATGTCTCAGTTTACAGTATTTATTAGGTTCACTTTCAGTGTGAAAAAAACAAAACTACTTTGTGATCCATAAAAAAGAATACAGTCAATAAGATATTTTGTATAGATTGACTTCTTTAGAACAATTATTTTCTGGAAAACTCGTAAGTGTAGCTGTTTTGACTGGAATTGAAAAAGTAGGATTTTGGGGGTAAAATCCAGAGGAAGAACCACAAATGAAATTCATTCTCTGTAACATTGATGGGCAGAAACATTATAGAAGAAGTTGAAGATCGATATGACCAAAATGCTACATGATGTCATTGATGTGGTTTTTTCTTTCTTAAATAAGGGTTTTAAACATTGCATCTTCATGGTGTTTATAACGAGAGGGAGGGTGACCATGAAAATAATCACATGGAAGTTTATTTTTGATCCTGTGGAAAATTGCCGGAGAGAGAGGAGGTAAAGTAAAAGATGAATTATACTTTATTCTTTTACAAATGTGCAAGTGTTCCAAATTTGCTGACCTTTCATAGGATAACAAGTAGCTCTCTTTAGTACATTATTTAGAAGGTATTTTTAAAATACACCCTCTTAATCAGCCCTTTCAGCAGAAAGGTGATATTTTAATAGTGAATGAGAAAGTAAATGATTTTAAAAAGATACTCATGTTATGGGAGAGTATCTTGAAAAATGGCATTTAGAAAGGTTATAATTGTTAATTGATTTTGTTCCTGAAAATGGTCTAAATAGTCTATTCGAATATTTAAAATTGGAACAAAAATTTTCTGACTCGGTGTATAGTATCACACATGTTCAAACAGTTTTTTAAAAATCCTTATTTATGAGAGAGAGAGAGAGAGAGAGAGAGAGAGAGAGAGAATGAATATGAATGGGGGAGTGGCAGAGAGAGAAGACAGAGGATCCAAAGCAGCTCTGTGTTGACAGCTGAGAGCTTGATGGTGGGCTCGAACTCACAAATGGGGAGATCATGACCTGAGCTGAAATCAGATGCTTAACCGACGGAGCCATCCAGGCGCCCCTCAAAGCAATTTTTTGAAAAAGAGAATGCAACACTTTCCAATTACTTTGTAGAAATAAATGATTGAATTCAGTGAGGGTAATAATTTGCTAGCTAAATGTTCATACTAATATTTGCCTAATTAGAGGATGAGATTGGAAAACATTTCAGATTTTAGTAAGTGTAAGGTGTTTTTCCATTTGGATCTATATACCTTGCTGAGGTTTGTTTTTTAATAAGTAAAGCAGCTAAATATTGAAAGAAAACTTTGAAAATCAGATATTCCAATTGTTGTACCTTAAAGTGTTAAACTTGGATTTTCATAGATAATGAAGGACTTAATCTCACTAAAAACATTTATGTTATATGTTAGTGGGATTAAACATAATTTTGTATCATTAAAAATAAAATTTTAGTAAAATATTAAAACACTAATTTGTATTAGGCCTTAATAATTGAACATGTTGTAACTTCTAGGGAAAACCCTGAGATATTAGAATAAGAACATAAACTTAAGCTGAGGGGAAAATATGGAAAAATATATACATAATCAACTAGAAGACTAGGAGAGCAGGAGGATTATAAGGAGGAATAAGTAGAAAGCAAATAGTAAGTAGAGTTAAACTCCAACTTGTCAATGATTATATTAAATGTAAATAGATGAAATACTCTTATGTTGACTGTATAAAAAAAAGAAATATATTACTTTATAAGAGATAGACCTAAGATATAAGGATAAAGGAAGAATGGCACAAAAGTGGAACAATTAGAAATTTTATGCAAATTTTATATGCACAGTATTATATGTCTTTGATTTCTATATATCTCTATATCATCTATTTACTTATCTACCTGCCAAAGACAAATCCTTAAACACAGGAAATTTTAACACATTTCTCTCAGTAACTGAGAGCAGAAAGTCATTAATTGAGATATAGAATATTTGAATAATATATATAACAAATATGACCACACACATACACACATATGTACACACACATGTTCCTATACCTTCAAATGACAGGATATACATTTTATTCAAGTGCATATGGGGATCACTCACAGGGTTATAAATCAGATCTCAACAAATTTCAAAGTATTTCTAACATTTACTTTCTATAGTTGGTTTATACTAGAAATCACTGAAAGATAACTAGAAAAATCTCCATGTGTTAAATGCTTCTAAATTATCTGTGTATCAAAGAGGAAATCACAATGAAAACTAGAAAATATCTTAAACTGAATAACAAAAATGACATATTAGAACTAGTGGAATATAGCTAAATGTAGAGCTAAATATAGCTAAATGTAGCTAAATGTATTGTCTTAAATGCCTATATTAGAAAAGAGCAATGGCTAAAATTTGGAATATTCTTTCAAGAAGTCAGCAAAATAATAGAAAATTAAATTAAAATTTACTGAGTGGAGAAAATAACAAAGGTAAATTCATAAATGTCATAAATAAATGACATATAAAAGGAGTATACCATGGAAAAGAACCACAAGGCCAAACCTTTTTTTTTTTTTTTTTTGAGACTAATAAGATTTATAAGTAACTGCAAAAAGACAGAAGGTCAGTAGTAGGAAAGAAAATGGTGCATCACTATACAATTTAATGCCGTGAACTTGAAAATTGTGATGTAGTGGAGAAGTTTATTAAAAAAAAAAAAAAAACTACTAAAACTGACACTAGAGGAAATAGAAAGCTCAGCACAGTCCTTTATAAAACATGGAAGACCTAAATAAATAAAGGAATATGTTGTTTTCAGGAATTAGAGGAACATCAGTCTCTCTAAAGTTGATCTGTAGATTCAAGATTATATTTGTTAAAATCCAGCATATTTTTCTTTTTTAATGTGTGCCTTTGTGGAAGTCAAGAACTTGATTCTAAAATATTTATGGAAATGCAAAGGATCAAGAAGAGCAGGGACAATCAGGTAGATATGGACTTTACTAAATACGATGACTTATTATATAGAGGAATAATAATCAAGATGATGTAGTATTGGCACACAGATATATAAATATGCCAATGGATTAGAATAGAGTCCTGAATGAAACCCATGAGTAAATGTGGACATAATTTGTTGCACCATTTTTACTCAGAGTCTGTGTGGAAAGGACAATTTGTTTTAAATAAATGGTGCTGTGTCAATTGTGTATCCACACAAAAAACAGAAAATTTCTACCTCATACCACCACTGAAATCAATCCAGGCGTATAGTAGGTATAAATGGTAAAATAATAAAGTAACTTAGGAAAATGACTTCATGATCTGGGAGTAGGCAAAGACATTTAAAGAGGATACGAAAAAACATTTACTATATAAAGTAAATGGTTACTAAATCTGTCTGTAACAATATGAAGAATTTCTGTGAATAAAAAAAAAAAATCTCTGTTTATAGACTGAAGAAAACACAAGCCACAATCTGGGAGGAGATTTTTGGAACATATGACCAAAAAGGGCTTGTATGATAAATTCCTTCAAACCAATAAGAAAATACAGCTCACTGGCAAAATGGGCAGGAAACATGTAGCAGCCTTTGCAAAGGATACTCAAATGGACGATAAAGATATGGAAAGGGACTGAATCTAAATAATTAGGAAAAGGTAATGATAAAATATTTTAAATATTATCATTTAAAAATCACCATTCCTGAGAAAGACTAAATTTATAGACTAACACTAACAAGAATTAGAATATAGAGGAGCTAGAATTCTTATAAAAGTAGGAGTAGAGGCTAGTCAACTACTCAACTACTTTGGAAACTGTTTATTAATATCTACTTGCATGGAGCTACCCAATTAGTAATTTCACTCCTAGGAATATATTCAACAAAAATGCATACCTATATTCATTTTATATATATATACATATATATATATATATATATATATATATATATATATATATGAATACATATATATTTTGCTGTATGTGACATGGATTAATCACACACAGACTTAAGGTCTAGCAAAGGAGCTAGGCTTAAAAAATATGTATTATGTGTTCAAAAACATTTAAGACTAATCTATGGCATTAAATGTCAGAATATTTGTTGCCGGTGATAAGCAGTGAAGATAAAGGCTTCGAAAGGACACCAGCAGGGCTTCTAGGGGGCAGATATTATTCTATTTGTTGACCAGGGTGGTAGTTATAAGGATATGTCCAGCTTTTGATAATTAATAAAACTTTATACTTATGACTTGAGCATTCTTCTCTATGTATATTACTCTTTAAAATGTTTATTTCAATAGAAAAGAGGGAGTATTAGACATTATGGTGAACATATGAATTATTTTCTATCCTCATCCTCTCCAAACAGTCCTCTCTAGTCCAGTGTGTATTTGGTTCTTGGAAAAATACTCTGTATCAGTGGTGGTGATGGAGGAGGTGGAGGAGGAGGAGGATCTCTGTGGCTTGATGGAGCCATCAGTTCTGGAGGTAGATGTACGGGGAGACACCTGGAGCATTTGCAGAAGGCAGTACAGTTTTACTTGTGGGGCTGGTCTTTGAGAAGCTGCACAGGGTTTAGGTTGTTGCCTAGAGACATGATACTAGATCCTAGGGCTTTCTGGTTACATGAGTGGTATGCTAGAGCCAGCTCGTACTAGATGACAGGCTAATAGTTACGTGTTCACAGATTGATTTTATTTTTATTACATAAATTTTAGGTTTTTCCAGCTTTAAGATATATAACACTATATAAGTTTAAGGTTTACAATGTGAAGATTTGATATATGTATATTTTGCAGAATTATTGCCATAGTAAGGTTAATTAAGACATCCATCACTTCACATAGTGACTGTTTTTGTTTGGTAAAAACTTTTAAGTTTTACTTTCTTATAAACATTCAAGTATACAACACGTATTGATTTTTGTATTCTGACTTTATATCTTTCAACTTTACTGAATTAGTTTATTAGTGATAGCAGTTTTTTGGTGGAGTTTTTGGGGTTTTCTATCCATGAGATCATGTCATTTGCAAACACAGCTTTTCTTTCTTTTTTGACCTGGATACCTTTTACTTATTTTCCTTGACTGATTGCTCTGGTGAGAACTTCTAATACTATGTCAAATAGGAGTGGTGACAGCAGGCGTCCTTGTCTTGTTCTGATCTTAGAGGAAAAGATTTCAACCTTTCATTTTATTGTTGAGTATGATGTTAACTGTGGGCTTATCATATATGGACTTTATTATGTTGAGGTATGTTTTTCTATATCCAATTTGTTGTGATTTTTTTTTTTAATTTGTACCTCTTCCTTCACCTGTTTCACCCTCTTACCACCCTCTCCCTTCTGGCAGTCACTAGTTTGTTCTCTGTATTTATGAGTCTGTTTCTGTTTGTTGTTGTTTATTTGTTTTGTTTTTTAGATTTTACATAAAAGTGAAATCACCTGGTATTTCTTTTTCATCCTTTATCATGAAAGGATATTGAATTAAAAAAAATGTTTTTTCTGCATCTAGTGAGATGATCATATGATTTTCATCTTTCATTCTATTAATGTGATGCATCCATGTATTGATTTGCATATGTTGAGCCATCCTTGTATCCCTAGGATGAATCCCACTTGTTTATGTTGTATATTCCTTTTAATGTGCTGTTGAATTCAGTTTGCTTGTCTTTTCTTGAGAATTATTACATCTATATTCATCAGTGGTATTGGCTTGTAGTTTTCTTTCCTCATAGTGTTCTCATGTGGATTTGGCATCAGGGTAATGCTGACCTTGTTAAATAAGTTTGAGAATATTCCCTCCTATTCAATTTTTAAGAAGAGATTGAGAAGAATTGGCATTATTCTTGAAATATTTTATAGAATTCACCAGTGAAGTCGTCTGGTCCTGGGCTTTTCTTTGTTGGTAGTTTTTTGATTATTGGTGAAATCTGCTTACTCCTTATTGGTATGTTCAGATTTTCTATTTTTACTTCTTCATGATTCAGTTCTGGTGAATTGTATGTTGGTATGATTTTACCCATTTCTTCTAGGTTGTCCCATTTGTTGGTATAAATTGTTCACAGTATTCTCTTATGAATCCTTTGTATTTCTGTAGTATCTTTTGTAATGTCTCCTCTCTTGGATTTATTTATTTGAGTCCTCTTCATTTTTTTCTTTGTTAGTCTAGCTAAATATTTGTCATTTGTCAATTTTATTCATCTTTTAAGGTGAGCAACTCTTTTGTTATTATTTTCTACTGTTTTCCTACTTTCTCTTATTTTTTCTCTTATTTTTGTTGTAATCTTTATTATTTCCTTCCTTCTCCTAACTGGGTCTGCATTTAAGTGGAGCTGCTGGGCAGGCTTTCTGGTTGAGCAGGGCTGAGGGCTACGTTCCTTGGCAGGGTGGTGACATTGGTTGAATTCCTTGAAACGATGGGGCTGCAGGCCCCAAATTGCTTTGCAATTTCTCCTGGTTGGTGAGGTCTTAGGCTGTCCTCCTCAATTTGCTGGTGCAATGGGTGGACTCTGTGTTTAGGTGGAATTATAGGCTAGGTTTCATGGTTGGAAAGGGCCTCAGGCTTTGCTCTGCAATCAGGTGGGGCTGTAGTCTAGGCTTTGCAATCAGGTAGACTGTGGGGCTAGCTGTACTCTGCTGTTGGGTGGTGTCATTGGATGTGGCTTTCTGGCTGGGTCCTCTAGCTGTACCTCATAAGTGGGTGGGGCTAGAGACTGGGCTCCCTTGTCACATGCGGCAGCAGTTCAATCTGTGATTGAACTATGGATGTCACGGCTGGGGTCTCTGCCCAGACAAGGCCACAGGTTGTGTTCTTTGATTGGCAGGGCTGTATGTTAGGCTTCACTGACAGTTGGGATTGTAGGCTGTATTCTTCAGATGGGCGACACTGAGACTACACTGTTTAGGCTGCTTGTTTATTTGGGGACAGAGGCTATGCTCAATAATTATGTAGGATTGGTGGCTTGGATCTCTGCCAGGGTGGTCCTAAGGATGTGTTCTATAGCAACAGGTCAGTTGTGGCTATGTTTCCCATAGGGGTGGAACTGGAGACTTGGGTCAGCAGTCGAGTGGGATTGGGAATTTGCTGCGCTGCTTGGGAAGAATGTAGGATGTGCTTCATGGCTGTTGGGCATTTATGGTCATGCTACCTGGGGGTGTGGGATTGAAGACCATGCTCTATAGTTGGGCAGGATTACGAATTTTCTCCTCTGTCCAGACAGGGCTGTAGAATGGACTTGACAACTAGTATGGTCCTTTGGGTGAGGATCCAAACCAGGCAGAACTGCCAACTGAGATCCCTAGCCAGATGGGACCCCTGGCTTGGCTTTGCAGAAGGTCAGAGCCAGTGGCAGAGATTTTTTGCTCCAGCGCTATTGTAAGTAGGGATGTGGTCTGTCAAGATCTGAGTCCCAGTGAGGACTCAGTGAGGGAGCCTCACCGCCCCCTCCTCTGTCTCTATCTGATCCCAAGTGCTTGAGCTCCTCATATGCCCCCATTGATCCCTGTGAGGTGAGACCTGAGTGAGCTTTTTGTGAAGTGTCCTGCAACACTGAAGTTGTATGTCCCCCCTTGAATTTGCTTTTTCCCACTGGAGAAACTATAGGCCCAGGAGGCCCAATCCTTGTGGCACTGTGCTGGTCTGGGGGAGGGAAAGAGGCCATTCAGTCAAGTGGTAGTTTCTCCCCTTTTTCTCTCTAATGTGGTACTTCTCAGTTTCTGTTGTCCAGGGCAAGTACTTTAGCCTCACTCATGGATTCTGGAATTTTCATAGTAGGGTCTTGCATTTCCTCCACCCTTGTGGAGATTCACAGGAAACACCAAAAACTCTGAGGAGTCTTTCAGTGAGAAGAGAGTTTAGCTTCATATTAGCACAGTGCTCACATTTTGAGCACTGACTCTTTTTTCTCTCTGTAAATATTGATTTTAAAGTTTGGAAAATGCTTTAGGGTTTGATTAACCAGGCTCATTTGAATGCTGGATCTTTTATAACCAGGTCCCATGGCTTCGAATATAGTCTGCTCTTCACTTTGATCTTCTAAGAGGCATCTTTTTGTGTAAGTGCTCAAACTCTTGTTTTCTAACATAGAAGTAAATATGTAATTATGGGTGGCAAGTAAATCAGTCCAGTGAGTGGATTCATTGGAATGATTTAGATTCTCCTTGGGTATTCTGTTGACAACATCATATATTTGGCTTGTTCTAGGGGTTCCAATGCTTTGGACCCTGAATCTTCTCGCTGTACACCAGTTCTCTTCCAGTATATTTTAGACTTGTGATAAGGAGTGGAACATCTCTATGAAGGAGCAATTTCTTGGTTTCCAATAACATCACCCTGTGACTTTCATCAACGTGGAGACATTTCAACATTTTCTCAAGGGTCATGTGGGGAAATATTATGGAAGTTATGTTCACTGATTATTTTGTGACATACCTGGAAATGTCTTTCAATCTTTACCTTCTATAAATATTTAGCAAATACTGGAGTATCTTGAGGGCATTTTTCTTAACATGTATTACTCTCATGTAATGTGAATCCTCAAGATGAAAATAGATCATAAACAAGTGATCTGATCCTAACCCAGACAATACCCTCAACTCTGATCTCCATTTGAATAATTTATGTGACAAAGGACTGAGGAAGACAGTCTATTTAATAAAGTATCTAACTGTTAGAAAGTTTTCATTTATATTGATTCATCATTCATCTCCCTGTAACTTCCACCCAGTAGTTTTATGGCTGGCATCTGGGGCTGCCTAAGAAGACATTTCATTCCTCTTTTCCTTGGGAGTTATGTAGGATTTGCAAAGACCACTCTCCAATTCTCTTTAGTGTCTTCTCTTTTTCAGCCCAATGACCTCAAATGTCCTTTGAATTTTGTCCAGTGACTTCTTGCCAAACTATAGAGCTTGTCTGCATGAATTTTTTGTTTGTGATCATTAGTCTTGATTTGCCTCTCAGGACAAAATTAAGTATATCTGGGAAGATGCAGTTGGGGCACTATAGAAAGATCTTCTTTATTGAGACCCTGAAAGTCTTCTGTAAGGTTATATTGAACCACTGGGCTCACAGCTAAGATCTCTAGTATTTCATTTTGTACCACAGCTGCTCAATGAGACACATCTTCTCCATCCTATCCTTAGGATGGTATTCATTTCTTTCTGCTAAGATTTGGTGCACCATCCTTGTCCATTGCTCTGCTTTGAGAATTTGCCCCTTTCATCCAACTTAGTGGGGTTTTTTTTGTTTATTTTGTTTCATCTATAAAATAGATCACTATAGAATACCAATTTAGAAGATATTAATATCTTCTAAATATTATTCATGTTTATTTTGAGAGAGAGAGAGAGAGAGAGAGAGAGAAAGAGAACGCACATGTGAGTGGGGCAGAGGGAGGGAGCAAGGGAGAGAGAGAATCCCAAGCATGCTCTGCACTGACAGCAGGGCTTGGTCTCATGAACCGTGAGATCATGACCTGAACTGAAATTGAGAGTTTGATGCTTAACCGACTCAGTCACCCAGGCACCCCATGATATTAATATCTTTGATTGATCAAATGATTAATGAAAACATTAAATCTGAAATTTTATAATGGTATTTTTTCTTTTACACTAATTGAAAGTATGACAATATGGTCACATAGAGCTTTTCAGTGTGTCATTGGTTTTTTTAATGTGTCAATGGTTTTTATTCTGTTTTATGAGATTCCATAGGAATTGTGTTAATAATTCTAATGGTGTATGTATCTTGGACTGTTAATAACTATTGAATGTAATACCTCAAAGTGCTAATCACTCATTAGGCTTTAGAAGTTAAATATTGAACTTCTAAAAACTAAATGAGAATGAGTATGTCTAATATTTATTAACAAGGATATCAAGAAGCATAATTGTTTGGAATCCAACTTTTTAAAAGGCATGCTGAGTGAAATTTATAGTGTCCTGGCCAGGCTGTTAATCTTTTTTGGTAAAATGTAAATTTGAAAACCATCTTGATGGCCTTCATGATAAGTTTTTCATTTATAATTCCTTAAGTTTATCAAATAATTTAGGTGGAGAGGGCTTGGTGAAAGACTGAATGATAATTATGCTTATAGTTTGGATCAGATGGATGGTGGGAAAAATAGCATGTTATTATGGCTTTCACTTTTGTTGTCTTCAAAATAGAAAAGTTTTTCGCATATGAGGCACAAGAAGAGGACTGACAGCAAACTGTTTAATATACCTTAGCTCACTTTTTAGATTTTTTTTTTAATGTTTATTTTTTAGACAGCATGAGCAGGGGAGGGGCAGAGAGGAGAACAGAAGATTTGAAATGGACTCTGAGCTGACAGCAGTGAGCCTGATGGGGGGCTTGAACTCATGAATCATGAGATCCTGACTTGAGCCGAAGTTGGACTCTCAACCATCCACTTCGTCCACCTAGGTGCCCCAACTCTAGCTCATGTTTTAAAACATAAGATCTTCTCAAGTTTTAGGATGGAGGTTAAGTTGTTGTATACTAGTAATAAGTGAATCAGATCACCTTGCTTCCCTGCTTAAATCCTCCGATGACTTCTCATAAACAAGAAATCGAAGATTGACTTGGAAGGAGCTGATAGGATCTGCCCTTGCTTTCTTCTCTGACTTTGTTGTCTCCCCTCTGCCACAACCACACTGCTTTCTTTCCTTCAAACACAATGGGTCCATTTTGCCCAAAGACTTTGCACCAGCTGCCATTAATGATCTCCCTGTAGACTCTAGAGTCCAGAGTTTTCAGTGACCTTTTTCTTCTCATGTTTCAGGTGTTGGCTCAAAAACCACCTCCTCAGAGAAGCACTTCCTGACTACTTTATCAAAATAATTCTTCTTTCCTCCTCAGTTGCTCTTTATCATACTACTTATTTTCCTCAAGTCTCTTAGCATTACTGGTAGCCATCTTGTTTTATTTATTTATTAACCAAAGACTACAAAATTCCATGTGGGTGGGGAGTTTGCCTTAGTGATTGCCATAGTCCTTATGCCTGGCACATAATAGGCAAACAACAGATCTTTGTTAAATACATTTGTCAATTCTCAGTTATGTGGAATTAGTGTCTACTCCTTGCTGTTTTTCTGGTTCCTTTTAGTTAGAGCAACAATAAAATGGAGAAAAGTCAGAAATAAAACAAATGTGGGCATAATCAATAAGTTTACAGAAACAAATCCTGACTCTCAGATGATGATCTTTTCGCCTATTTTAAGAGAAACTAGATCCATTAGACAGGAGTTTCCTCAATATTCCATCTCTGGGCTTGCAAATGAATACCTGCAACTTTCCTCTAAAAGTTCAAAAAAGTGCTGCTAATTCTCTTTGAGGGTAATTCTACCACATGAGTTCCAACTTTTTCTGGGATCTTGGCCCATTGAATATCCCTCCTGTCTCTTGTTTCTGCAACCACATCCTCTCTATTTGCTCTTTTTCACCAACATGTCAACGTACTCAAGACACTTCCATCTTTTAGAACACATTCTTTTAAATTTCTCTTCCATTTCCCCTATCTTTTTACATCCCATCTGTTGCCACACTATTTGGAATTGTTGTCTACACTTCTTTCTCTCCTTCATCTATTCACTTTCCTACCTACTGACGTCTAGTTTCTGACCAAGGCCACAAGAGCCTCCTTGTTGCTAAGTGCATTGATGCTTCTCAATCTTTATCTTTCTTGATCTCTTGACAGCATTATCTATATCTTTAATCTGGAAATATTTTCTTATATTCATCTCCATAAAATTACAGTCTCATAGTTTTCCTCTGATGTCTATGGCTACCCTGGGTCCTTTATTGCATCTAACTCTAAAATGTTGATATGTCATGGAGAATCTGTTCTGCACTGTAATCTTTGCTTATTCTGTGTACACTCCCCAGATGATCTGATTCACTCTCAAAATTTTACTTCCAACTAAATATTGCTGATTCCCAAATGCAAACTTATATCTTACATTCTGATATCTTCTATCAATTTATATTCCTGTTGACCTACTTGACCTATCTGTTTAGATTTTTCATAAGCAGCTCAACATGTAAAACAATGGATTGGTCATCTTCCTTAGCAAACCAGAATTGGTTTTTATGTTTTCTTAGTGAGTGGGACCACTTAACCATCCAAACTCAAGTCTGCAAGTTATTGATGATTTCTTTTTTTTTTTTTTTCAGTTTATTTATTGTGAGAAAAAGAGCCTGTGTACGTGCGTGAGCAGAGGAGTGCAAGGAGAGAAGGAGAGGAAGGATCCCATGCAGGCTCTGTGCTGTTAATGTCGAGCCCAAAGTGGGGCTTGATCTCAGGAACTCAGCTGAAATCCAGGGCTTAACTCACTGAGCCACCCAGGTGCCCCGGGAAGCCACCTTTGATTTCTTACCTTCTGCCCTCAACATCTACTCATTCTCCCTGTCCTGTTGAGTCTAACTTCCCAACTTCTCAGAAGCCCATCTACCATCTTTATTTCCATTCCTGCCATCCCAAGTGAAGCCATTATATTCTCTGGAATGGGATTACTGAAACATCAATTTACCACTCTTCCTATTTCTAGTCTAAAGCCTCCAATATATTGTGCTTATTGATTTCAGGGTAATCTTTCTAAAACATTTTACTTTTAAAAGGCTGTTGGAGCACCTGCATGGCTCAGTCAGTTAAACGTCCAACTCTTGATCTCAGCTCCGGTCTTGATCTCAGCTCCGGTCTTGATCTCAGCTCCGGTCTTGATCTCAGCTCTGGTCTTGATCTCAGCTCCAGTCTTGATCTCAGGGTCCTGAGTTCCCACCCTGCATTAGGCTCTGCTCTAGGTGTGGAGTATACTCCTTTTAATGGTTTCATTTGGTCTCAGCATGTTTATGAATTCCTGAATGATCTCACTCTTCACTATCTTCTCTCTTGTAATTCCATCTTATATTTTATATTCCAGCCAGTCAAAGTTTCTTCTGGCTTCTGGAATGTACTGTGCACTACCTCTCCTTTTTCCCGTAGACCTTTTCTTAGGGCAGCAACATCTCCTGGGCTTAGCTTAGCATTTCTACTGGGAATTGGTATATATTCTATAATGTAGGTTGCGAGCAAGAGAAACGGACATTGGCTTATATACTAATAAGGAATTGTTTGGAAGGGCACAGAAACAAATGAACAGCTAAAAACTCAGGACCTTGGAGGGACAGGAATGAAGGCAACTCCAGGAATTTAAGTGATAGGGGCCAGTGTATTGTCTCTTGAAGATTCTACCAATGGAAAAATTCCAGCTATTTTTGATCTGTGATACTCTACTCAGGATTAATATTTCTGGGGGAAAATATCTGATGGTTGGTCTAGCTTGGGTCACAGATCCACTCCATAAGCAGAGGGCTGTCTTCAGAAATTAATGGGAGACTCCCTTAACCACAGGGAAACAGAGTTCTCGAAAAGGAAATTAGGTGCTAGCACTCAAAACGAGGGAAAAGAATGCTGGGCAGGCAAAAACAGCAGATGACCACTGTAGCAGTGATTCCTCATCCCTCAAATTTTAAGTTGGTGTCCTTTCCCCCCCACTCTCAACATTGCCACCTGTTTTTCCCTTTTTTTAAGTTTTCTGTGGGCTTCTCACTTGTTCGTTCTCCTAGTGGGTGATTGGTTTTGTTAACACAGTGACTGACGCTTAGCAGGTAATCTGTAATCATTCATTTAATATAGGATGGAAAGAGTAGACAGACTTTAAGTAGATGTATGAAACATGCTCTGATGTGGCCTTTGTGGCTAGTTGGTTTGTGTTAGATAATTTTAAAACATGAAATTGGAAGTTTTGGAAAGACCATCAATGCCAAGTAAGTACAAATCCATATGAACATAATATTGTGTAGAATCTAACTTCTTGAGGGTAGAGGAAGCATTCCTTTTTATAGCTCATGGAATGCTTAGTACAAAATTTGCACTAAGAATTCTCTGAATAGGAATTTATTGAATTAAGTCTTTTCATGAGCATTTCTTTTGTATCTGTTGTAGTAACATGTTAATCTTGAATATACCCTAATGTTTTTCTTCTTTTTTCCCCCTCTTTGTGTGTATGTGCTGCTTCAGTTTTTAATACCACTTATGGCTTTGAAATGGGACATTGACTCAGAATTAGTGACAATCAAGTGTTAATGGTCCTTGCCTCTGTGGCCTATCAGCAACTCATCTTAGGTGATCATTAGTTCCCAGAAAATAAGCTGGATCTGGCTTTTCCAAGATGTGGCCATTTAGAAAAGATTCCTAATTGTCATTGGAACCTCTCACTCATCTTTCATTGCTTTTTCTATTTTTACATCGTCTTGGCTTGTGCTTTTGACTGAGGGGGAGAGATCTGTGCCAGTTACAGTGGGTAGTTAATGAAGGGAATAAAACAAAAGGAAGAGAAATAGAATAAAATATTCAAACTGAATTCACATACACCATAATAAAATCATGGGCCCTAATTGCCATAAACGACCTTAGAGATTATCTAATTAAACCCCCTCATTTCTCGTTTTATAAATGAGGAAATTGAGACCCAGGGAGGCTGAGTGACTTTCCCAAGGTCTGTAAAAGAAAAAACAAGCTGAATGCTAATGACCATTCACTTCTCTAAGCATTTCTGAAGACTTTGTTATTGTGCCTCAACCACAGACTCATCTTGTTGACTAAGTTTGCAAGAAAGCGTGGCAGTGAGTGAAAGCAGTCAAAATTTCCGTACAAAAATCATCGGTACATTTTAAACTTGTTCTGTGATGATCTGGAGATTGTTGTCTTCAACAGACAGTGGTAAATAAAGAAAAAACCAGCAGAACGGACCAAAAATGGGAAATGACATCACTGGGATCAGCCAATATGCATTTTCTCCTGGATAGTATTCTGTGAACCTAATTATGATGCATCCAACCAGGGCTTAGCAGAGAATCAGTTATAGAGATGCTAAATTCCTTCTTGGAGAGGCAAGTAATCCTTAATCTGTTTGCCTTGCATCGATTTTGTAAGGTACTGTTTCTAGATCTGTTTGTTCTCAGTTTCTGCTTCAGGAATGATCCTTCCTCTTCCCCTGCTCTGTTCTGTATCAGAGAGGGTGGACCATTCTGGGTTGCATTTTCCAACGTCCCTTGTTAACTGGACTGGGTCTCCGCGACCTGGCTCCTAGCAATTTGTGAACATCAACTGTTCAATGTTCAGAATCCTGCAAATTGGTTAACACTAGTTAACATGATCATTAACCATGAAGTTATCAAATCTTACAGTTAAATACGTTTAAGAGCAAAGGTAATGCATATCCGCCAAACTTATTATTTCAAATGATTTTATTACTTTTTGACTGTTCCTTCTCTTGAAGTTCTCTGGGAGACACAATAATGCTAGCAGTTGTGCCTCTTTTCCCAACTTTGCATTCAGTGACTGCACAAGTGACCCAAGATTGGCCAGGTGAGAGTATTTACACCATGGACAGCGGCAAATGGCACAAACCAGGGTATTTTTTTGAGAGTCTGCATTTAACTTGCTGTTTTTTTCAGCTGCATTTGGTTAATGGGAGGCACCCACGGGATTTTAAAGGCAGGGGAGAGAGAAGTCAGGGTTTTTCATCTCTCTTTCTGTGGCTTCCTGGAGTTGTACCTCTTCTGGAGGATGCTGGCAGTTTCCTGCTGGTGCTCATCTCTGGGTTGCTTCATTGTCCACTGTTTTTGCCATTGAGTTTCTCAGCAGTTCTATGCTCCGCATGGAATTTCTTTGGCTTAAAATACTTGAATGGCTTCCTTTTTCCTGATCACATCTCATCAGATACAGCAAATTTATTTAAACAGGTGTCTTCTGTTTTCAGTAACATTTTTATGTCAGAGGTTAATAATTTAGAATAATATACAGCATTAGAGCGTCTCTCTTCATTCAGGTGAAGGACTAAAAACCCAGAAGGAATAAATAATTTGTCCAAGGACTCATGGGAAGTTGGTGAAAGGCAATACATGCT
This sequence comes from Lynx canadensis, assembly GCF_007474595.2. Classification (NCBI taxonomy): domain Eukaryota; kingdom Metazoa; phylum Chordata; class Mammalia; order Carnivora; family Felidae; genus Lynx; species Lynx canadensis. Next base: position 19,977,551 of record NC_044315.2, read on the forward strand.
TCCCCAGCATATGCTGAGATCTGTGAGCCACACATTAGTATTTTTAACTAGAGCTGATATAAATGTATTGGAATTGCTACATTCCTCCTGTACTTTTTGAGAAATGATTTTTTTCCCCACTCAAATAAAATAACCAACATCAAGTTTTGACTTGATAGCTCACATGTTGCCGTTATTTAGTTATTGTTTTTGTTTTGTTTTGTTTGTTTTTGTTTTTATGATGCCATGGTGGCTAAATGATGCCCAGAATCGGAAATTTGGTAAAATCTGTATGATTTTAAAATACTGAATTGATTTCCAAAAACTGAATTGACAGCCAGCAAGGTGTTTTGCTGTCTTATGGAAATAGCCAATTGGTTCTCTATTTATGAAGGTCCATTAATTTATTTCATATATTGGCCTAAATCCACACACTTCTATGGGACACACAGGGAGGAAGATGCCAAGGAAGGACCATCTCCCCCACTTTCTTTATGGATTTGAATAATATAAAGAAAATGGATTTTATTTAGGGAATGGCTGAATGGTTTTATATTCATCTTCTAAGGAAGCCCTGATTTTCAAATTCTGATGAATTGGCTTAGATTATAAACACTGTTCATGGAACTTTATATCTTGTAGGTCTCTTAGTGCTCTACTGTTAAAACATGAAAGAAAGGGTACTGATTAAATTTTCCTACACAGATACATTTACATTAATGCATGATGATTAATTATAAGTTAATGCGCTCGTTCACAAAAATATTTGAAGGTGGCATGATAAGGCTGAATGGATAACCCGGCACAGCCCCTTATTAACATGATCAAAAGCCAGATGTGAGTTGGTGTAACACGTTTTCTGGTGGCGTGCTGGCAAGCCAAACTGGCTTTTTCCAAAGTGTCATACTCACCTTGGGCCACAAGATGCCGCTCGTTAATCCGTTATGATTTAGGTCTTTTGTTACAAGCCAGAGTGACATTTCCTTTTATTTTACATGCTTTCCAATTACATATTAAAACTCATAGTGGGTGGGTTGGGGGAGGAGGATACCCCTACCCTGAAGGCACTTTGTAACCTGTGTGTGGGAAATCAATGAATAATTTCTTTAAGATACACAAATTCAGGCTGAGAATTCAGACACTGTAGAATTACTGCACCCCTCAGTTTCTGTGCTTGTGTGTGTAAATGTCTACACCCACCCTGCCATCCACCCAACCTTTTCTGTTTAGTCACCAGCACCACCTGCCCCTGAATGAAATAATTTCCTGCTGGCCCCTGCTAGCAACACACAAAACAACCTATTTATGTAGTTATTCAAAATGTCAAAGGATTATCTTAAAACGAAAACACAGAATCAGTTTTCTGTGTTTCAGGCAGCAATTAAGTAGTCACAACATGGCAGTCCATAGATGAATGCTCTGGAAATTATCATTTGCAAAGGTAATCACTGGAAGAAGATAATTTTATTTCCTAAGCCCTTGTTTTAAGCCTGAAAACAAAATCATGGCATGCAGATTCTGTTTGATAAAGATGGCTGTGGTCCTTGGCTTTCACATCAAATTTGTCTTGATTTTAAGTTACGCTTTTTATATTTTGAAATAAGATGAAAGTAAAGCTTTTTTGATTATGTGCGTGTGTATTTATGTACATATACGTGTGTGTATACATATATATGTATACACACACACATTAATGACTAGTATCTAAAAAAGACTTATGACCATAGGACAAGGGTGGCCACATGATCAAGAAACATTCTCTGGGAACTAGAAGGGTCAGATTTACACAAGGAGCAGCTATATAATGAAATCTCCTCCTTAAACATCTCATCATAAGGTTATCTTGCCCTTCTCTGGTATTAATGTGGCAATGATAGAGATGATTTGGCCTCTAGAGGAAAGAGACTGCTTATGGTGACATGATTTGAGGGATGTCAAGAAATAATCCTTCAAATATTGAGTCCTTAGCAGTCACTTTTATTTTAGTATGAGTTGTTTTTCAGATACTTTGGTCTCAGTTGGCTGCGTATAGGGTTTTAGGAAGTAGAGATTGATAATCAAGAAAAACAAACAATTGTGGTTTATATACACAATGGAGTACTATGTGGCAATGAGAAAGAATGAAATATGGCCCTTTGTAGCAACATGGATGGAACTGGAGAGTGTGATGCTAAGTGAAATAAGCCATACAGAGAAAGACAGATACCATATGTTTTCACTCTTATGTGGATCCTGAGAAACTTAACAGGAACCCATGAGGGAGGGGAAGGAAAAAAAAAAAGAGAGAGGTTAGAGTGGGAGAGAGCCAAAGCATAAGAGACTCTTAAAAACTGAGAATAAACTGAGGGCTGATGGGGGGTGGGAGGGAGGGGAGGGTGGGTGATGGGTAGTGAGGAGGGCACCTTTTGGGATGAGCACCGGGTGTTGTATGGAAACAAATTTGACAATAAATTTCATATATTAAAAAAAAAAAAGAAAAACGGAGGGGGAGAAGAGCAAAAATAGGTGGCAGAAAGGGGAGGAGAATGATCTAGAAGTGGAAATGAGAAAGTGCTCTAAGAAAAGCCCTACCTGCTGCATTGTTTTTCCTGCAGTTCATCCTTAAGGCTGAATCAACTTGATGGTGAGAGCATCTAGTTAAGGCAATAAAAAATGAACACAGAAGCTTGTGGTCTGCTGAGTCCTATAGCCGTTTGCATTTTATATCAGCTTTCCCATTTTATATCATTTCATATTAAGAATACCTGGCTCATTATATCACTGGCAGATGCATCACATTCCTGTCTTCATTCTCCTTCATTTGTTCTTTCTTGAAAATCATCCTTTGAACAACTAATCATCTTGTACTTACCGTACACAAGGTACTGGTGAGATACAGCAGATAGGAGATGAAAATCTCACAGTTGTTGAATATACAAGGAGAAACTCATTACAATTGTGATGCAGAAAAACTCATTTTTTTCCCCTTAAAAATATCCTAACCCATGTAGAGGGAGTGTTAAGTTTGGTTTTAATTGGGCATAAGGCTTTATTTGTTATAAAGATGTTACAGTAAAAACAACAACAACAACAAAACCCAACTTCTTTAAACCAGTGGTTTCCAAACATTCGTGTGCACGGGATCACCCGAGAATTTTGTTAAAATGAAGATTCTTATTCAGTAGGTCTAGTGTCACACATGAAATGGTGTATTTCTAACAAGTTCTTGGGTGAAGTTGCTGGTCTGGGGGCCACACATGGGGTGAGAAGGCTTTAGCTGGACGTACTGTGGGGTGACTGGATACCCAGAAAGAGAGCTGTTTCTTACGGTGAAATGAGTCTCTTCAACATCAAAGAGGAAGGAGACAAAAGGCGTTAAGATAAGCCTCTATAGAATAGGACAGGAGGATCTCTTTATGATGATTCCTTGGCTGTCACCTGCCTCTTTGCAGGTTTTCAGGATCAGATAGACGTACAGCACACCGGGATACAGGTTTTCTCCTACGAGAGACACAAATCATTGACTGCATCACTGTTTTGAAACATCACACCCCAAATGGCTTTTATGTTCCAAGAAGAGGGAGAAGGAGGAGGAGAAGAAGAAGGCAACGCTTTTGAAGGGAAAAAATAGTTTTCCGATAACCCCCATTAACTACAGGGGTCATTGTGGGCACAATGAATGGAATTAGAAATCTGCTAAAAGCTGCAGTATATGGTACGCGGTGACTGACAAGCCTTTCGCTGAGTAGTTACAAATGGGACTAATGGTTTAAACTTGTTAGTCATTGTCAGAGGCTCTGATCCTTGAGTCAGCCATGGAAGCTATGGCAGAAATCGATAAGGCACCACTTTCTGCAGTGAACTGCTAGACCATATAGATTGCCTGGAGGGAAATGCCGAGCTCCCTCCCAGGCTGCCAGATGAAAGCAGGCAGCTAAATCTGCGGGAAGATTGACCACACTGCTTGGGGCAATTAGGCCTTTCACCACTTTGAACGATGATTATAAATGGGGGAGAGGCTTGGGAGAGTGAAGGGGAAGACAGCTAGGCATGACAAACTGGAGGCTGGAAGCCATTTTGGGGAGCCTCGTCAGTTTCATGGTCACTGAGGGCATTTTTCCCCCTTTCCCTTGTTCAGATTGTTATACGATGAATGTTCTGGGGCTGCTGCTTTCTTTCCTTTTTTTTTTTTTTTCTTTTATTTTTCTTTAGAAGCTGGAGAGGGGAGGACAGGCAGTGAGAACAACACTTGGTTGATGATAAACTGTAAACTACAGCTGAACTCCATTAATCCGTCCAATCCCCAAAGCCTGGGGCCTGAGAGCATGTCGGAGGATGGCTTCCCGTTGGACACATTTCAAAACAATCACATCCCATTGTTCAGTGCCTTTTTGGGTAGAGCCCTGTGAGGGTGCCAAAGTCATCAGCGAAAGAAAGTGCATGTTCACGCAACAATTACAGACAAGCTGCAGATTATCAGCAGGCTGCAAGGGGCGAGGTGCTGGGGCCCATTTGGCAGAGGAGCTCTGTATCTGATGCACGCAAAGCTGCACCCAGCGTTAATACTATGAGCGGCCAAGTGCTCTATGGCTGCCCAGGCTGCGGGAAGCCAGATGTGCAAGAGAAAAGCAACTATGGGAGATGTGCAAGGCTTTGCCCTGGTTCCCTGCCTAAAGGCAGGACAGCTCAGCCTTATACTGAAGTGTTTGGCCTCTTTCTCCTTCATCAACCTGGCATTGCTGCTCAAGTTTCAATGGGGGACCCATCTCCTTTCCATTCGTCTTGTTGTTGAATCCCATTCCCTTTCTAGTATTGGCTTCATGATTGATTTGTTTGAATTGTTTTCTCCTTCTAACTAGGCCCTGGCTCCCATTTTACTGTTGACTTTAAGGTATACTGTAAACCGTGTTCTGCTAAGTATTGTTTAACTGTCAAATGGTTGGGGAGGCAAGATGTTGTGGGAATAATCTCCAGTTGCTACTCTGTGGGAGGGCTGTTCAGGAGATTTTTTGTTGTCATTTTCTGTTGCATGGAAAGGGCTTGCTTGGGCTCTAAAGGGCTAGATAACCGGGCATTTCTTTGCTCATCCTTAATTCGCCAAACATCAATGGGACATTAGTCATATGCCAGAGAGCGTAGCCTGGGTGGCTCCCAGGCAGACAGGAAAGTTCGTGTTGCTTACCTGCCTGCGATCCCATAAGGATGAACCAGCCACTCATGAGTACAAAGGGGAATTATAACTACTACCCACACCTTAATCATAATCATAAGTGAAATAAAATGAAGCAATTTGTTTGATTTGGAAGATTCTTTTATACAGTAAGTTGAATATGACCTTCCCCAACCTCCTTTATGGCATAAAAAGAGAATTATTTTTGCAAATCCAGTACATTTAAAAGAAGATATTAACTCTTTTAAGCAGCAGGGAATTATCAGTTGCTTTAAAAAAAAAAAAGACTTAATCAGAAGACTGTTAGGTTATGGAAGAATTTACAGAATTCAGAAAACCTTAGTCTTAGGAACATCTTTGCTTTAATAATAGTTCTTTCAGCTATGGTTCTTCTTAAGTTCTAATTCTACTGAGGATGACAGTGTGGTATTCTAGAGTACTAGGCTGGAAGGTGGGAGACGTGAATTTTAGTTCCGATTCTACCTCTCGCCATTGTGGTAGGCACATGCGTCCATCTCTTTGCCCTTCTTTCTTCACTTGTAAAATGGAGAATTTAATCAATCCTAAGGTCCTGTGGTTGGCAGAAGAGTGGCCCCCCAAAGAGTCTACATCTTAATCCCAGGAACCTGTGCATATGTTATGTTCTCTGGTTGTAAGGGACTTCACAGCTGTGATTAAATTAAGGTTCTCAAACTAGGGAGATGATTCTGGATTATCTGGGTGAGTCCAATATAATTACAAGGGTATTTAGAAGCTGGAAGAAGGAGGCAAAAGAGTCAGAGAAGGAGAACGGAAGCAAGTTCTGGAGGTATGCAGATGTGATGCAAAGGTATGCAATGTGAGGACTCAACTTGCTATTGGTGGCTTTGGAGATGGATGGAGGAATATGGGCAGCCTTGTGAAGATGGAAAAAGCAAGGAGGTGACTTCTCCTTTAGAGTTTCCAGAAGGAATGGAGTTCTGCAGATGTCTTGCTTTTAGCCCAATGACAGTCATTTTGGATTCTGACCTCCAGAGCTGTAAGACAATGAATTTACATTACTTTAAAGCTGCTGAATATTTGGTAATTTGTTATAGCAGCAATAGGAAACTAATATAGATCCCTTTCAGCAATAACCTTCATGAAACTCTGAACATGTAGCCTATGGAGGGTCATTGGAAAATCCTGAAACAGGTAGTAATATGCAAAAAAGATGGCTATTCACATTGATTTGAGGGCTGACTGAAAATACAGCATATAGTATCAAAAACCAGTAAGGAAGGAAATTAGGATACTAGAGCCCATGAAAAAAGAGAAGGATGGAAAAGATCTTTGTGGAGGAGGAAGTATACTTTGACATTTGCATAAAGTTGGGTCCTTTTAAACAGCTCTAAGTATTTTTTTCTTTTCCTTTGATTGGCAGAGTGGAGAATGTTAATAGCCATGGCTTTAGAAGAAATGGAATTTTAGAATTAAATGGGACCATTGAGATCGATCTCCTTGTAATGAATGTCAGAACGCATTCTTAACCTCCCTGAAAAATGCTAGAATATTGCCAGTGGGGCAGCTATTGCCACTTCATGGGGCAGACCCTTCTGTTGTTGGACAACCCTAATTCTTAAGAAACTTTTCTTATACAAAACCAATTCTATCTTCCCCTAATGCCCACCTTTTGATCTTGGATTCTTTATGTGAATTTTCAATGTTCAGATCTCAAGATGAACACATCTGTTAGTGAAGGGGATGTGGGTGTGGGCTTTGGGGCAAAGTTCACACCAGAGAGAGAGGGGTCAAAATCCCAAATCATGTGCATGTAGGCATAGGCATTCAGGGATGTGTGTGTGTGTGTGTGTGTGTGTGTGTGTGTGTGTGTGTGTCTTTAGAAGTACTAAAAAGACAACTATGAACTATTTTGCAAGCATTTTTACTGCTATTCCTAGTAACACCAACAGTGCTAGCTCATAGTAGGCACTTAATATTAGGTAGCTCAACGAATACATGAATGACAATGAAGGACACCAGTAGTAAGTAAATTAGCAATTATGAAAAAAACAACAACTTGAATAATCAGTTCAGATTCATTAAATGGGGAACAAGACAGACTTTGAATATAAGGAAAGCTTTTGCTTTCTTTTTCCTCCCTGATTTCAAAGACTGCAAGCAGCACCCTGTTAATATCTTCAAAGAGACTTCCTGCTTTCCACTGGAACTGTAGGTGATATGCAGGAGTCCACGCATGCTTTTTATTTTTAAGGAAACCTGTGAGGTCACTGGGAAACCAGGAGATCATTGCCTCTCACCGAAGAGTAAGCAGCACTTTTTCCTCCCAGGCAAATCTAATGAAGTCACGTGGGTAGCTGTAACCTCTGGGTAACACAGGATGTGGAGGTTACATTGGGCCTTGAACAATTAATCAGTGTTATGGCAGAGCAGCTCGAATATGGAAATTCTAAAGGTCCCACATGTTGATAAATGGCCAATTTATGCTAAGATCCATCAAGTGTGTTGAGGCATTTGGAGTTATCACTGCACAATCATGACATGGTCATTATCAGACCGCAAATCGTCCAAAGAAATGACATGCCTCAGGAAGCAAGATTTGCGGGCAGAGCCTGCCTCTTTCTAAACTCAGTGTGAGGTCGGCTTGCTGTAAACGGAGCCATACAGCATGTAGATTAGCTCATGTGTGGCAGCTGCATGGCGGAAAGCAATTATAACACAGAGGCAACTCCACGCGCAGGAACTAGCACCTCCTGAAATATGATCACCTCCGCTTCACTACCGAGGGAGATGCCAAACTGAAATACACACACAGCCATAATGGAAGAGACCTGAATATATTAGAGCAGGGAGGGGAAGAGCTGGGGTAGAAGTTGGCAGAGGCTGTTGCTGAAAACTCCTTGTGCTCCTCTGAACTCTGAAATGGGATTCCTCTAGTGATACCACAGTCCACTATTTCCTTTGTTTTACCTGGAGAACCTTACAGTGAGGGCATTATGGTTTTCTTTGTTGACTGTACTCGATGTGACCGTTGCTTCCTTCCCATTGTCATATCCTCTTCCTAGAGGACACTTATCTCAGAAGTGAGTGGGCACTGGGCCAGGAGGACAGGCCCAGTGGATTGTGTGATTGTTCAACACTGGACCCAGGCTGGACCAAGCTGACGCTGTCTCCCATAGTTCAAAGCCTTGTTCAGTATTAGGACATAAGGGTGGTGTCAAGCCGGGCCTGGGGTGGTCCTTGCTGCCATGTGCTCAGGGAAGCAGGAGCAGCTAGTCTGCTGAGTGAGAAGCAGCCCAGTAGATCCATCAACATGTGACACAGAAACGGCCTGGTCTAGAAGAGATGATTCAGTCAGCTTTTGACATCCCATTTCTTAGTCTCTCGTGAGGCCCTGCGATAATTTCTTCTCTTAGTTTCTCTCAGATATTCGCATATTCTTTCACAAATGCTCCTTTTATTCTACTTTCTGTTTCTGTGGCTTTGATTAAATGACACCTGCCCCCAATTTTGAGCACTTACCAGGTACCAGGATTTGTTTTGGTGATTTAGATGCATCAGCTTATTCAATGCTCTCACCAAGATTCACAGGTAGATGTGGTTATTTCATTTTTTTTTTTTCATGAAGAATAGGCTTAGAAAGGTTAGATAATATCTCCAAAGTCACACAGTTGATAAGTGGGGGAAGTGGTGATTTCTATTGAAGTTACATTTGCATTGAAATTGATTTTACATTTTCTGTGAAATCATTAAACCACCTACTATATAGTAAATGATTTATGCTATAATTTGAGAACAGAATCTATGTTGAATTACTGAATCAACTTGGGAATATGACTAGAAACCAAATCATCTTTATTTAAAAAGCTAACATTACCTATGTTTACTTGAGGGTTGAAAACTTGCACAAGCCTAAAGGAAAATAGGCTATGTATAAGGATTTTTCAGGGGAGAGGGAAGGAGGAAAAGTTTTGAAGTGTTACCTAGACTTTTTATAGCCTATTCCTATTTATAGCTTGCTGATGTATCAACTCTGTGATGCTGAAAAGGGTGAAAGAGGCCATTGGATGTTTCGCAAATCACTCATCTTAGGATCTTAGATGGAGAAGATAACCAGAGATAATTAGATTAACATTATTTTACCTAAATCAAAGGGTTCTGATAGTCCTCTTTCCTGGTTTCATCTTTCTTTTCAGAATAAGGAGATAGACATGTTCCTTAATTTGTAACATTGAGAATCTTTATCCTCTTTAATTTTTATTTTGCCCTTCCCCCTGACTTTAGCTTTCCTTACCATGAAGACATTCATGAATGTGGATTCCGTGTCTTATGATCGTTACTACCCTTCATGTGTTCGATATTCCAGGCAAATGAATCATTGGGAGCTCTTCATTCGTGTGTGTGCTTGATCTGCCCTGTTTGGTGCTTCCTGCCTTTGAACCATGTCATTCTCCATTCTAAACAAATAATAGAATGTCTTTTAAGACTCAGTTGAGTGTTACTCCTTTAGAATGAAACTTTCATTGACTACCACAGATTTCAAGCAACATGATCCTCATTTGAACACCCATAATATTCTAACTATACCACTGTAAGGATCCATAATAATAAAACCTAGGTATTATAGTAATTTCTGTCCATGCCTTCTCATTTCTGTCACTTCCCATTCTGAATCAATAGTCCCTGTCCCTCAAGACTCAGTTGAGCATTACTCCTTTAGAATGAAACTTTGATTGATTACCACAGATTGCAAGCAACATGATCCTCATTTGAACACCCGTAATATTCTAACTATCCACTGTAAGGATCCCTAACGATAAAAACCTAGAATTATAGTAATTTCTGCCCATGCCTTGTCATTCCTGCACTGTAAGCCACTTGAAGGCAGGGTGAATTTTAATCTGTTTATTCTCCCTACCACAGAGCACCTTTCGTGAAGTAAGTATTCAATAAATAGCTGTTGAATAAATAAATAAATGAGTAGACAAATCCTTTAGGTGGGTTAATTTTAATGTTGCTCTGGTATTTGTATTTCTTCTCTCCTGAAATGCTAAGATACAGCGTTCATATTTGTCACACCGGGTACACCTTAGTTTTATCCCAATACGTGTTTTTTTAATATGATTCGTTGAGGGAGAGTAAACAGTGAATTGCCTACTTCTCAGTATTACCTGTTTTTTAATTGTGTAGAAGCAGCTTTGGTCAAACAGGCTCTATAGGCTGGGGTTGCTGGCTGCTATATTGATGTGATATGTGGAGTGTATTAGACAAGGTGCTTAGCTCTCATTAATAGGAAACCCTGGCTGAATTGGCTTAAACAAAAGGGCAAATTATTAATATACTTTACAAGAAGTCTAGAGGGGGCGGGTAGCTCCCTGATCAGTTAAATTTGCGTCAGTTCCATCAAAGACCTAGATTCTTACTCTTAGATTGTTGCTTTTGTTCTCATAATAGCTAAAATCTTCATGATTTTTGTTGTTCTAGGAATCATATACAGGCACCATAATATCCAATGGGAAAAGAGAACAGGTATTTCTCTGAGTACTTCTGTCAGCAGTAAAGCCTGTTGGGGAAGCTCTGTAGCAATCTCCTCCTTGTTTCTTATTAGCTGGATTTCAGTTACATGACTATTCCTACACCACTTTTGGTAAAGGCATTAGGATTGCCATAATTGGATTAGACTTTGAGGATTTACTTCTGATTTTGAAATAGGATCACCATCAGGTTTGGAGGGTGTGTAGCTCAATGAAATTAGGCTTCTATTGTCAAAGACAAAATGTGTAATGGCTTTTGAAAGGGAACACCAGCATTTGCCCTATAAAGAATGAAAATATTCCTTTATATGTATATGGTTGGGGAGATGTGAGCAGTTTTGCCTCCCTACCCAGGGGACATCTGGAGAAATTTATAGTGGTCACACTTGGGAATTGGGAAGAGGCTGCTTCTGGCTTCTGGTGCATCTTAGAATGCTCAGCACAGCCCATCCCCTACCCTCCGTAAAGAATTATCTGGCCCTAAATGTCAGTAGTGCTGAGGTTGAGAATCTTTGGCATGGATATACTTGCTCTCTGGGGCTGACACACTGTCTAAAAATCCTACTATTTATTTTTAGCACCCCTTGAGACAGGACCACTGTTGATATACAGTATTTTACTTTGGAGGAATAATATACCAATAAATTATCATCCCATTAAAACCATAGTAAAACTATTTCCTCAGATTACCTGGTTGGCCATTTAGCAGGACCACAGGGAAGTGAATGTGACAGGAAGTGAATTCTGACAATGAGACTGAAGTCCAAGAAAGAATGACTCCAGGAGACCAACCTGTGGCAGGTACAACCACTATTTCCTTTACTGAGCGCAGTACAAAAAAATGACCAAGGTCAGGAAAAGGGGGAGCAGTGCTACTTATTTGAGTGCTTACTACTGTAACAGGCACTGCCATAGGAAATTTAGAGTACATGCAATAATTTTCCAGATGAGAAAATGGAGTTTCAGTGATGTTAAGAGAATGGTTCAAAAATATTTTTAAAATGTTTGCTTCAAATTTCATATGAAGAGAATAATTTTCTCTCTACAGATTTTTTTTTCCCATTTCTGCATAAGTGAGGAAGGTTAGTTGACCTTATTGCTTGATAGGAATGTGAAATGTAACACGGAATTTTGAGACTGCTTACCTCCCTAAACAATATTTGCCATGCTTACTTTCCATTGTTTTACTTTCTTGTATTATCTGAAATTACAGCTGATTCTGTAGATCAATCTCCCAGACGATTAGAATATCATTTTCTTTCAAAACTGCAGCCATGCATTACTTATTTTGTATTTTATATAGCTTCTAGCACAATGGGCTGCACAAATAGATGTAATGAACATTTCTTATTATTTTTTGGTTGTCCAGCTTCGAATTCCCCTTTGTATCATGGGAGAATCCACCATTGTCTTCAAATGTAGAACTCTCTCTCCCACCAGGAATGCTGACAGATTCATACTCTCCCTTTCCCTGCCCTCTGGTCACCAGGGCAAAGGGTATATGACCTAAGCATCACAAATGTGATGCTTCACTATTGGATGTTGTACTATAGATGTTGTGGAAGCCAAGGATTCTAGATGGCGTCGTTGTAAGATGGAAGCTGGAAGATGTAGAGGTCCTTAAGACACTGGTTGGAGAAGAGCTTTTTGAGAGAATTTCACACTCCACACTGACCAGGTGACCTGTCAGGCCAGTAAGATTTCAGGAATTACTTGTTATTACAATATAGCCAAGTCTATTCGGACTAATGACTAACAAAAAAAGGACTAATAAAAGTGCTTGAAAGAGAAGTGTAGGGTAGTGAAGAGTAATGAACAACAGTTTTATAGTCCAACAGGACTATTTGGGACTCCAGTCCTACCACTTACTAATTGAATGACTTTCAACATTAGTTGAAGGGAACCTAGACAGAAGTACACAACGTTTTTTCATATGCAAGGAAGGAAGGGGATATATGGATCCGGGGACACTTGAGTGAGATAAATCCTATTTAAGTCTAAGCTCTTTTGGTTCTCAAACAAACTAATCTCTTGTGCACCTGGATGACACAAGCTTTTTTTAAAAAAAAGGCCTTACTCATATTTTCATGAGCTGAAATGTCATGCTCCAAGTCTGGCAGCAGGAGGTAACGATTCCACAGTTCGTAGGATGATCTTGAGCCTTTTCTTTTCCCATCTATCACTCCCCTGCACTTGCTGCAGAACCCTCAGGTGGTTGCCCAGTTGTTATTCAGATTTAAGCGTTATTGACTGTTGCCCCCTCATTTTGCATTCTAAAAGCATCACGATGGAAATCCAGTGTTAGATGACTTGAAACTAGCATTACACAGACATTATTCTTTTGTGCCAAAGAGCTTACTCTAATATAATGTCCAATCTTCCCACAATTATCACATTTCTTTTCCCTGCTGAGCACTCTCATGCATTTTTGCCAAGTGGTTACAGAACCACAGTGGAAACAGTTATGGTCTCTGGTGGTCAGATTTGCAAATTCATCCCAAATCCATTGCATAACCCATATACGTGCTTCGCGTATGCAGAAAGCCTACTGTTATGCCAAAAAGGTAAGTGGGTTATTCTGCGATGCCCTCTTTGTCCTTAGTCGTACTGCAGTGGGATTGTGGTACACTGGACTTGAACTCCCAACAGCTCCAGTTGCTGCCTGCTACCTCAATGAATTTTATATTAGCAGGCAAACAAAACACTCAACCAAGTGAAAGGAATTCATAATGCCAAGGCTTCCTAGGATCAGAATGTGCTGTGTGTCTTCCAAAGAAGGATTGTGGCTATCAGCTTGCGATAACTAATCTAGATAAATCGCTCCTTTACAACACATCTGGCTTCAAGTTGTTTAAATTAGCGGAGTTCAGCCGTAGAACAACAGCTGAATTGGAGCCTACAAATTCATATGCTTCCTACACATGCATAAATGCTAAATGATGAGCTTGGTAATGATCGGGAACCCCTTATTTCTGAGAGACTGGTAAGTCTACAGTGTTTCTTTGCTGCATATTAATTAGGATAGTGTAATAAAGCTTCAGAAGTAGTCTTCCAAGCAACATAGTTTGAATTAATGTTTATGAAAGCTCTTTATTAACCTGAAAATGCACTTCAAAGGTAATATGGGAAAAGCTTTTCCCCTCTTAATTGGCATTTCAGTAAGTATCACGGATCTTTCCATTTTATACCTATTCTCGTTATAATGACAGCCAAAGATTTTGGTTGTCCAGCTTCCAATTCTTTGCATTGGGAGAGAGCACACCATGGTGTTGAGATGTAGAACTCTGCCTTCAAGAAAGCTGAAAGACCCATATGCCCCCTTTCCCTGTCCTCTGGTCACCAAGGCAAGGGGTATGTGACCTAAGCATCGCCAATGTGAGGCTTTCCTCTTGTATGTCATACCACAGGATCACAGTAACAACTTAACAGTATGTTTGCCATTATCATCTTCTGTGTCGAATTTGTTGATGGGCTTATATCCTTCAGGGGGCCTTTCTGGTAGACTCAGAGTTTAGAATTAGAAGGATCTTCAAGGTTCTCTACTCCAACCATCTGCAAAATAGAAAATTGAGGCCTCGTTTAATACAAGTAACAGTAGCACTATGATGTGTCATGCAGTATTGCTCTGTACTGAATCAGAACACGAGTGGCCAAGTGTTGGTGATTTAACCTCTGAATTTCTCAGGTCGCTCCAGTAGCATTGTGTTTATTTTTGAGTGCAACACATTAAGAGAGACATTGGAAAGATAAACTGATTCATGGTAACAGACGCATGAGAGTAACAGATCTTTAAATTACACCCAAAAAAATTATGGATGGAACAGTTGTCCAAAGGAAGATTCGGGAGAAACTTGACAATTGTCTTTAAATAAAGGAAGAGAGGTCATGTGGAGGCTTAGTCAGCAGGAGTTAAAGGATATCTGAGAAGCTTCTGGGATTATGTGTAGAGTTCATGTGTATGGGAGCATTGATACTTTGGAGTGAAGCGGGTCCATAGAATTAACCCAATTCTCAAAGACTAAAGATCAATGTGTTATACTTAGTCTGTTGGATAAAGAGGACAGAACAACAACCAATAGCTCTAAGTTGCAAGGAGGCATAATCTGGCTATATCAGGAATAATTAAAAATTTGAGTTGTCTCCATATGGACTGGTCTGCCTCCAGGTGGAGTAAATTTCTCATCACTTGATATTTCTAAGCCCCAGACTATATCAAGAATGGTTTAGAGAAGATTGATGCATCAGAGCAGGGTTGAATTAAACTGCTTCTATGATTCATACCCATTCTGAATTTTAGGGATCCTATAACTCACAGAAATCAAACAATGCTTACAGGCCGTGAACTTAATTTGTGGTGTGGATCCCAGGTATCTGTATTTTTTTCTCACTGTCTTCCTGTTAAGGATTTCTCCTGGCTTAAAGTAAGCATATTTAGATAAAGATCCTCAAAAACAAAACAAAACAAAACCAAAACAACCCACCAAAACAACAACAACGCACACACAAACCACTCAGGTGCTCAAGGGATTCTCTAATTACATCTTTCTAATGGATATTTTAAAATTTTAATTAGTATATCTTATATGAAAACTCTGAATATATGAGGGTACTAAATTAGGAGACCTCATAGATTTTTCTTTGAAGACCTCATTCTTCATGAAGTATAAGAACTCTATTTGGCTGAGAAAATGCATTTTCAATTTATCTGGTTTTTGTATAACTTACTGAAAAATTAGAAAGTATTAATAAAATGATCATTAGCTTTATTACAGTATGTTTACGGTTATATATTGTATTTTATACATAAATATTAGTGTTAATATGTGCTAGACGTAGCACCTTTTATTATCTCACTTTATCTTTACTGTTTTCAGTGATGAGAGCTTTATTATTACTCCTATTTTGCAAGTACATAAATTAAAAGCTATAGAGGTCACTTGCCCAGTAAGTGGCATTAGGATTCGAACTCAGATCTGAGTGGTTCCAGAATCTATATCTTAATCATTCAGCCTTTCCGCTTTCCACACTTACTGAGAGGTGAAGCTGGTGCGATAGGGAGACGATTCCACCAAGGCTGAGGCGTGAAATAGTTTCAACCAAGTGGCTTGGTGCCTTTGAAATGGGCTGGCCTCACGGGGCCGAACCACATTTCCCAGAACTCCCTTCCCGCCTCTGTCCAGGTACGATAGGCCGTAGGAGACGACCTTGTCAGAGTCTGGGGGCGGAAGCGAAGCCGCAGCAGCCAAGTTACCGGACAGGTGCCGCCTCTTTTCCTGCTCACGTGTTGGTGGCAGACGGTGACCAAGCTCGCATCTGCGCGCTGCCCTGGAGATCCTCATCCGGCTCCTGGGCCTCGTGTTGTGTTGAGTTTCATGTCAAAGCCTCCCCTATCATTCCGGCATCTGCAGGACGCTCATCCCAGCAAGGTCAGTCAGTAAGAACTTAACAGGGCTTCGGATCATACCTCTGGGGTCCCGGCTTATCCTTGATCTCCCCCACTTTATGTGTTCCCTCTCGAATAGTCTTTCGTGCAGACGTCTCACTTCAAAAGTACTCGTGAGGGCCGTGGCCTTGCTTAACTAACCAGCCCCCACAAGTGCGTGAGTCAAAGCCCCCTGGCAAAGTACATGTACACTCGGCCCAGCCTACTTCTGTCAGTCAGTCAGGGTTCAGTCTTTTCTCATACTTACTACTGTTCCTCTGATTGAACCCTGAGCAACTGATGCAAGTGTATTGGGAAATGACCTTGATTTGTGGGTTGAACTGGCACGTTTCCTCTCTTCTATTGTTACGGGCCTTGTTTCTGGACCCTGGAAGCATTCAGTGCAACCTGTGGAACAGTAAATTGGTCTCTCTGCTTTTCTGCCCCAAGAGAAAAGAAATAGGGATTTAACAGAGAGAGGGAAGACAGTGCAGACAGAAATGAATACTACTTCCAAACCACAAGAGGTAGCCTAGAGACGGCAGAGCTGGGCTGCCAGGTTCAGGTCCTGGTTCTTCTGCAACTTCTGTGCTGTGTGATGATGGGCAAGTTATTTACCCTCTCTGGGCCTGTCTCCTCATGTGCTGAGCGGAGTAATATTAGCATCTACCTTTTGCGCATCTGAGGATTGAATGAGTTAACATTTAAGAAGTACTTAAAGTGTAAGCTTTATATTAGCATTTTCTTGTTGTTGTATTGTTACTATGGGAGAGGGAAGTGGTCTATCCTTGTCTAGGAGTGTTTCACCCAACCTCTTAGGGACTGAAAACCCATGCTAGTGGCCCACCATAGACTTTCTTTAGCCCTTTCCTATCTCATCTTACCACCTGTGGCTCTAAGACTGTCTTACCTGCCTTTAAATTGTTTTGGGGGGGTGGGTGGCTCAAGAAAGGAAACAAGTGCTTAAGGAAGACAGCAGAGGTAGGGGGTGGGGGTGGGGAAGGAAGGGACAAGGAAGAAAGTAAAGAAAAAGAGTTTCAGTTGACTTCTTTCCCAACCTCAAGGCTTGTCATAAGCTAAAGAGAATAGGGGGCATGACACGCTAGAAAAAAAGTGGTCTTGACTGAAGGAGAATCATGTCATGGGCAGGCCCTCACAATAAGCACCATCCAGGTAGACTTTACAGATTCTAATTAATTGTACGTGCTCTGCCTTAAGGCATACTGAGAAGGAGGTAGAAGGGTTGAATAGGAAGTACTCTTCTTACCTTCCAGTTGAGCTTCATCATTCTCCTTTAAGAAAGAAGTATTCCACCCCTCCCCCCCCCCCCCCCCCCCACACACACAAACATTCTAGTATGTTTTTCTCTGGCCTCGCCTGGAACAGCTCACCTTTTCTGGCTCTACAAGATAGGAGAAACCTTTTGAATGCAGCTGCTTGTTTGGGCTGATAGGGAACCCTGAGCAGACATTTATTCATTTCTTTTAGACGATAGATCGCTCCTTCCCTTCCCTCTGGAGTTAGCTCTTGCCAGAGTGGCTGCTGTCTGGCAACCAGGCATTGTAGAATGGTCAAGTTTCAAATGTCACCACGCAAATGGCGGTTCCAAGGACTGAAGTCAAAGATTGAAATGCCAGCCCTTAAATGTCCCCCAAATACATGTTTTCCCAACTAGTGACTTGCCACGGAAATAAACACCAATTATGCAAAAGTACCTCCTCCCCCGCATTTCCATTTCCCTCTCAGTGTTCTGCAAAGCATTACACGGAGTACTTTGTGACAAAAGGATGTCTCAGTGTGGCCCACTTAGTATGTTGAAGCATAGAAATGAAAGATGGTAGGGCACATATGTCATAGAACCACTAAATGACAGAATCATCACTGGCCTAGTTTTCTGAGTCACTGTGACAGACACAAGGGGATTGCTTTTAAAGCTCCTGATGACACATCAAGAAAAGAGAAGAGGATGTCTCTGCTTTAGAAAAGAGATTGAAAGAATATTTTTTTCTGACTTGGAAATAAGTTTTGAATTCAGACTTTTTTTTTTTTTTTTAAAGAAGGTGAAAAATTTTAAAGAAAACGAAAGGCAAACGACAGGGTACTTACCTGAAAAGCCCCGACAGCGGCACCTTACCCAGTAGCCTGTGAATGCCCCAGAAGAGGGAATGGTGCGCACTTTGTGCTATTTAGGGTCCTTGGGATGGCATCCCTTACTGCAGGGGAAATTTCACCACAGAGCAATGAGCCGAAGAAAAACTACTATTTAACGATTACAGGCTGCTACAATTCAGTCTCCTTGCCGTGAACAGCAAGTGAGTCAAGCAAACTAATGCAGTAGGTTGAACTTGTTTTCTCTTGAGGAGCCCCAGGAGAAGTTCCGTAGTGACTTTTTGCTCAAACACCCCAGTTCTTCTTCTCTGGCTTGTGTAGCTGCTCATCCATCCCTGGATCCAGATGGGATCAGGAGACATGAGAGAATGAGCTCTCAAGAAGAACTGGGCCACTGGGGTGCCTGGGTGGCTCAGTCGGTTGAGTGTCTGGCTTTATCTCAGGTCATGATCTCACGGTTCATGAGTTCGAGCCCTGTGTCTGGCTCTGTGCTGACAGCTCAGAGCCCGGAGCCTGCTTCAGGTTCTGTGTCCCCCTCTCTCTCCTCCCCACCCCTGCTTGTGCTCTGTCTCTCTCTTTCAAAAATGAATAAACATTAAAAAAAAAAAATCAAGCCAGCTTTTTTGATGATTCTGCGAGAGCTGAGTAAGCTTCTGGAGGATCTCTGATGTCTCATATCTGTCCCTGGGAGCAAGCTGGTAGTTCCAGTTGTAGTAAGCGTGTACCAACTCCCAAATGAAAGGAAAATAAAAACCTCGTCATAATTCAGAC
Organism: Lynx canadensis; assembly: GCF_007474595.2. Taxonomy (NCBI): domain Eukaryota; kingdom Metazoa; phylum Chordata; class Mammalia; order Carnivora; family Felidae; genus Lynx; species Lynx canadensis. The sequence continues at coordinate 19,996,494 of NC_044315.2, forward strand.
TCTTTTATCAAAGCACGCAAATCCACAACAACAAAATAAATCCATACTATATGCCCTGAGTCATTGTATTGGTAAAGGTCCCTAGAATAATCCCCTTTGGGGGCTGTTGCTTTATATCAGAGCTTTTTTTCTTTAGTTACTAGACTGTCTACTAAATTAGTTGAAGCCTGTAGACCTTAAATGAAAAGTAGGCTGATTAAATGCAACAGTTTGAGTTTTGCTGCCATACGAAGTTGGCAGTTTTAGGAACTAAAAATACAGGACTCCCGTTACATTTGAATTCCAGATAAACCGTGAATAATTTTTTTAGTATAAGTATGTCCCACATATTGTGTGGGTCACATTTATACCAAGAAATGCTTACTATTCAACTGAAATTCTTAAAGATATTTGCTCATCTGAAATTCACTTTTAACTGGGAGTCCAGTATTTTACGTGGTAACCCTAGAGCTAGAGTAAGATTGTAATGGACTCTTAGATAAACATTTTCATGGGATTGGATGGAGGTGTATGTAGGATGTGTTTACCTGTGCCTGGGGAACCTGGTTTCTGAATACCGGGCTGTTCTTGTTAAGAAGGATTCTTCTCATTTTGCTGGTAACAGAACTGTCAGTGGCCATCGCTCCAGGGCAGCCCGAGGCTTGGGGTGCCGCTGTTGCCCCCTTAGGAGATCTGCTGGTGAGGAGCTCTTTCTCCACAGGCTCTACGGAGACCTGCAGACAGCTGGAACTATGCTGCGTCTCCTCCCATCAGTGTGCCGTGTGTTCTGCTGGTAGTGATGAGACTGAGAATGTTTCAACCTCTTTTTGGTTAGGAATCATGTTCTCTTTCCCCATGGGGACAGGGGAAAAAAGGAAGCTGTGTCGGACTTACCTTTGGGCGCACTTACAGTCTGTGTTTTCTGTGTAAGGCTGTCTAACTTCACAACTGGAGACAGGATCCTTGATATCTCTGATCTACTAAATCAAAGAAAACAGGAACCAAATCAAGCTAGATGGGCATTTTCTTTTTTCTTTTCTTTTCTTTTCTTTTCTTTTCTTTTCTTTTCTTTTCATTTTTTTCAATATATGAAATTTATTGTCACATTGGTTTCCATACAACACCCAGTGCACATCCCAAAAGGTGCCCTCCTCAATACCCATCACCCACCCTCCCCTCCCCCACCACACCCCATCAACCCTCAGTTCTCAGTTTTTAAGTCTCTTAAGCTTTGGCTCTCTCCCACTCTAACCTCTCTCTTTTTTTTTTTTTTTCCTTCCCCTCCCCCATGGGTTCCTGTTAAGTTTATCAGGATGCACATAAGAGTGAATACATATGGTGTCTGTCTTTCTCTGTATGGCTTATTTCACTTAGCATAACACTCTCCAGTTAGATGGACATTTTCTATAAGGCCCCTTCCCATTTGTTTTTTATTGGTTGAGTCCAGTGTGGGCTGCATAGGGGGTATATGGATGTCCAAATAAACATTTGGGAAGTGACCAAGAGAGGGGAAAATGCTTGGTGGAGAGACAAACACAAATGCCAGGAGAGTTCTCATCTCTGTTGGTACATAGGAGGCACTGAAGATCACAGAGTAGGGAATGATGGATTGTTCCTGGTCAAGTCACAGAAGAATTTATAGAGGCAGGAGGACTTTGTTGGAGCTGGACCCTGAAATCTGAAAAGGAGTTTTCTAGGTGGAGAAGGAGGACTGGGGAGAAGGGTGGAGGCAGCTGCATGTGGAGTGAAGATGGGGCACATTGGTTCAGGGACAGTGGCCGAAGTTCATGTGGGTGGGTATGCACGTGGAGATGGTGATAGATGAAGTTGAAATGGCACGCCTGTATTTGGATCCTAAGGACCATGAATATGTTGTTAAGAAAATTAAATCTCCTCTAGTAAGGAATAAGGAGCACACCACAGTACTTGTCCCTCCATGAAGATGTCACAAATCCATACCATCAGGTCAGTCAGTGTTGTGGCCAGAAATCACAGCGTGGGTGAGGCTTGATGTGGTGGTGGCAGCCACTCAGCCATTTCACCTACTGTTGGCTGTCATTGATTGAGCATCCCAAGGAAGGCACAAGCAAACCCATCCTGAGAAAAGGGAAAGGTTTTTCCCCAAAACTAATATTGTAGGTTTCTTCAGCCATATCTTCATTTACTCCCTGGAGCATTTCTAGATTGATTTCTGTGTCCATGTACAGAGATCCTGTTAGGAATTTCCCTTGGAATTCAGTGAAGGAGATGTTAATCTCTAACTTTGTGGCCTTTGTAGATGTCTTGGATCTTAGAGAATGAAGGAAGGGTTGGTAGAAGAGAGAACTTGAGGTGTTTGTTTCATTCATTCATTCATTCATTCATTCATTATTTATGCATTTATTACATTGGGGGTGGGGAGAAATCTTTAACTCTATCAAATGGAGGAAACCAGACATACTACAAGGTACTTCTACCCTTTGCTTTTAGAAAATTGACCAGTTTGGAGTTCTGGGAAACCCATACTACATCAAGTTACTTAGAGGGTGGGTGTTCCAGTTACCATCTGTGTATATAATAAATGAGAACTGGATACTGGAAAAGCAATTCTGTATAGTCTCAGCCTGGAGGGTGGGGTGGAGGGTGATGGGGTAGCAATAGCCGTAAATAAGAATTGTGCTTGCTTCAGAGTCTCTCCTGCAGCCCGGGTGTCTTTCTTCCCCTGGAAGCTAATCATCTCTGGGAAACTAAGGCAGCCTGTTGCACTTGGTTGTCATACCTCTGAACTTTGTTCTTCAGATCTTGATGGATATTTGCTAGCCTTATGCTTGAAGCTTTCTTGTAAGCTATTCCAGCTGGCTGTCAGCCCGTCCAGGCTCTGAGAGCTCATTTTGGGACCTTCCTCTTTCCCTTTCCTGTCTTTCATAATAGGTTCTTTCTGAAATCTTTCCTTTGTTCCACTCTGAAAATACATTTTGGTTTCTAACTCATTTTCAAAAATGTTTATTTATTATTGAGAGAGAGAGAGAATGAGTAAGGGAGGGGCAGAAAGAGAGAGAGAGAGAGAGAATCTGAAGCAGGCTCCAGGCTCTGAGCTGTCAGCACAGAGCCTGATGCAGGGCTTGAACTCACAAACTGTGAGATCATGACCTGAGCTGAAGTCGGATGCTTAACTGACTGAGCCACCCGGGTGCCCCTCTCTCTAACTCTTCATCTTCTTACTTCTTGATCTGCTTTTCTTCCTCCCACCTGATCTCTCAATATTCTCATCACCTTCTTATCCTGTCTTATTTTTTTGTTCTTTTTGCCTTCCCACTTTCGGCACTCACTCCCAATATGGCAGAGATCCTTATTCCCTTCAGGGATCACGTGACATATTTTTGTGTTAATGACAACTCTTTCTGTTCTTGGATAGGCTCCTTATCTTCCCCTTTGGCTTTTAAAAAAAATTTTTTTTTTCAACGTTTATTTATTTTTGGGACAGAGAGAGACAGAGCATGAACAGGGGAGGGGCAGAAAGAGAGGGAGACGCAGAATCGGAAACAGGCTCCAGGCTCTGAGCCATCAGCCCAGAGCCTGACGCGGGGCTCGAACTCCCGGACTGCGAGATCGTGACCTGGCTGAAGTCGGACGCTTAACCGACTGCGCCACCCAGGCGCCCCTCCCCTTTGGCTTTTAAACTACAGAGAACCCCAGCCTTTCAGTTTATCTTTTGGTTTCCTGGGGGCAGGGTGGGATGGGGACATAACCTCCTTTGTTATGGAGGTATAGAGCACTGGCCTGGAGTCCCTTACCATCTCTGGCACTCACTGCTTGATCTGCATAAGCTGTCATAATGCAGGACATGCCAGCTGTTTCCCTTCTGTCTTCTGGACTCATACCCACCCTTCCACCCTTGGGACTGGGAGTCTGCAAGCTACATTTTCCTGGTTCTCTTGCCAGCTGGCTTCTTGTTGGCCTCTGCCAGTGGGAGGCGCTGGTGAAGGTCAACAGATGGGGAGAAGAAAGAAGATGTGGCTTCAGCCTCATTCAATGTGGTGGTTTCTAGGGTGTGGTGGTTGTGAGCTCTAGGAACAGCTCTGTTTCAGTGTTTGCAGCCTTAGCTGAGGAGATCCATCTTCTGTGGATCTAACAGTGGCACTCCCACCAGTAGCAAGAGTCCAGACTTACAGGCTTCATTCAACTCTTCACCGTTAGTAACACCCATCTTCCTTTTTGCAAATCCAGGCCCGTCTCCCTTTGCTTTTAGCAGCCTTTCATCACCTTTTAAACAATTTTATGGGGCACCTGGGTGACTCAGTCACTTGTGTCAGACTTTGGCTCAGGTTATGATGTTGGACTTTGTGAGTTCAAGCCCTGCATTGGGCTCTGTGCTGACAGCTCAGAGCCTGAAGCCTGCTTCAGATTGTGTCTCCTTCTCTCTGTGCCCCTCCCCTGCTCACACTTTGTCTCTCTCTCTCTCTCAAAAGTAAGCAAACATTAAAAAAATAAAAATAATTTCCCTAAATTAAATACCCTTTGTTTGAAATACCTAAAATAGCGTCTGTTTACCTGACTGATTATACAAAACTACAACATGGCAAACCAAAAGCAAAAACAGTGCAGCTTTTTTGCTTTGTTTATGGTAGGTTTCATCATCAACTGGAAGAAACTTTTATTAAAACCCTTCTCTCAAAGTTCCTACTTTGGGAAAACTTTATAGGTGTCAAAAACATAAAATCAACATCATGTTGGGTGTGGAAGACCAAATGCCTTGGATGGGGGTCAAGAATAAATCATACAACAAAAATCTAAGAGGGTAGAGAACAAGAACTGATACAGAGCAAAGATCACGACACTTAAAGTAAAAATTCCTGTGTTCAAAGTCAGCCTTCTTTATTTACTAACCCTATAATGATTGCCAAATCTTGTAATCTCTTTGAACCTCCATTGCCTCACTTAAAAAATGATGACAACAGCATCCATTCTAACTCATAAAGTTATAGTGAAGGCCAACTGAGAAATGTATGTGGAAGTGTTAGGCAAACTTGATATTGTTCCAAGGGACGTTACTATGGGAAATATTTTTAAAGCCTGGGTTCTGGTTGATGCCCATCTGGTTGATGATTTTATAAACAGTCAAACACTTATAGGTACTTAAATGTTTGAGAACTCAGTGCATGAAGTGGGTATTTTTTCACTGAAGTATAATTGAATACAACATCATATTAGTTCAGGTGTACATCATAATGATTCAACATTTGTATGCATTGTGAAATGATCACCACATCAAATCTATTTACCATGTCACCATGCAAAGTTAATTTTTTTTTTCTTGTAATGGGAACTTTAGGATTTACATTCTTGGCAGCTTTCACATTTGCAATACAGTGTTATTGACTATAGTCCCCATGCTGTACATTATACCCCCCCATGACTTATTTTATCACTGGAAGTTTGTACCTCTTAATCTCCTTCACCCATATCACTCCCTCCCCTCTGGCAACCACCTGTCTGTTCTCTGTATCTATGAGTTAGTTTTGTTTTCTTTGTTCATTTGTGTTGTTTTTTTGAAATCATATGTTTGTCTCTTAAAATTTATTCTACTTAGGATAATACTCTTAAGGTTGATCTATGCTGTCACAAATGGCAAGATGTAATTCATTTTTTTTTTATATCTGAGCAACACTCTATTTATATACACCACATTTTTATCCACTGATTGAAATTTAGATTATTTCCATATCTTGGCTTATGTAAATCATGGTGCAGTGAACACAGTGGTACATATATCTTTTTAATTAAGTGTTTTTGTTTTCTCCAGATTAATACCCAGAAGCAGAATTGCTGGATTGTATGGTAGTTCTATTTTTTTTTGCAGAACCTCCTTATTGTTTTCCATAGTGGCTGCATTAATTTATATTTCCACCAACAGTACACAAGGGTTCCCTTTTCTCCACATCCTTGCCAGTGTTTGTTATTTTCTTGTCTTTTGATAAGAGCCATTCTGACAGATGTGAGGTGATAGCTCATTGTGGTTTTGATTTGCATTTCCCTCACTTTTAGTGATGTTGAGCATCTTTTCATGGGCATTTCATGTTGACGATGTCTTTTTTGGGAAAACGTCTATTAAGATCTTCCTTTCTTGTTGTTTTATGAGTTCTTTATATATTTTGAATATTAAGCCCTTGCCAGATACGATTGCAAATATCTCCACTCATTTGGTAGGTTGTCTTTTTATTTTGTTGATGGTTTCCTTTGCTCTACAGAAGCTTTTTACTTTGATGTAGTCCCATCTGTATATTTTTGTTTTTGTTGCCATTGGTTCTGGAATCAGATTCAAAAAGATATTGCTAAGCCTAATGTCAAGGAGCTTAGGAATTTCATGGTTTCTAGTTTTATATTTAAGTCTTGAATGCATTTTGAGTTAATTTTTGTGTACCATGTAAGATAGTGGTCCAGTTTCATTCCTTGGCATGTGGCTGTCCAGTTTTCCCAACACCATTTATTGAAGAGACTGAACTTACCTCATTATTTTTTCTTGTTTCCCTTGTCATAAATTAATTGATCATATCTGTGTGGTTTTCTATCTGCATTTTCTATTTTGTTCTATTGATCTGTGTATCTTTTTTCATGCGAATACCATACTGTTTTGATCACCATAGCTTTGTAGTGTAATTTGAAATCAGTGTGATGTGTTTAGTTTCCTTCTTTGTTCTCAGGATTGCTTTAGCTATTCTGGGTCTGTTGTGGTTTTATACAAATTTTAGGATTGTTCCATTTCTGTGAAAAATACCATTGGGATTTTGATAGGGATTGCTTTAAATCTGTAGATTGCTTTGGGTAATATGGACATTTTAATAATCTTCTAATCCACGAACATGGAATATCTTTCTATTTGTGTCATGTTCAATTTCTTTCATCAGTGACTTACAGTTTCTAATGTACAGGTCTTTCCTAACTTTGTTAAATTTATTGTTATATTTTTTTCTTTTTGGTGCAGTTCTAAACGGGATGGTTTTCTTAATTTCTCTTACAGTTCATTATTAGTGTATAAAAACGCAACAGATTTTTGTATGTTGATTTTGTGTACTGCAACTTTACTGAATTTTTTTATTCTAACACTTTTTTTGTGGGTTCTTTAGGGTTTTCTATATATAAAATTCACATAGTTCATAAATAGTGACAGTTTTATTTCTTTGTTTCTAATTTGGATGCCTTTTTTTCCCTTTTCCTTGCCTCCTTGCTCTGGCTAGAATTTCCAATACTACGTTGACCAAAACTGGCATGAGTGGGCATCCTTGTCTTGTTTCTGATCCTAAGGAAAAGTTTTCAGCTTTTAGTGGAGTATGACAGCTGTGGGCTTGTCCTATATACTCTTAATTATGTTGAGGTATGTTCCCTCTCTACCCACTTGGTTGAGAATTTTTATCATAAATTGATATTTAATTTTGTTAAATGCTTTCTCTACATCTATTTAGATGATCATATGTTTTTTTATCCTTCATTTTGTTAATGTGGTGTATCATTTTGGTTGATTTGCAGATGTTAAACCATCATTGCATTCCTAGAATAAATCCCACCTGATCATATTGTATGATCCTTTTAAATATGTTTTTTAAAAATTTTTTTTAATGTTTATTTCTGAGACAGAGAAAGACACAGCATGAATGGGGGAGGGGTATAGAGAGAGGGAGACACAGAATCAGAAGCAGGTTCCAGGCTCTGAGCTGTCAGCACAGAGCCCGATGCAGGGCTCGAACTCATAAACCATGAGATCATGACCTGAGCTAGAGTCGGTTGCTCAACCAACTGAGCCACCCACGCACCCCATTGTATGATCCTTTTAATGTAGTGTTGAATTTGGTTTACTCATATTTTGTTGAGGGCTTTTGCATTTATGTTGCTCAGGAATATTGGCCTGCAGCCTGTGTGTGTGTGTGTGTGTGTGTGTGTGTGTGTGTGTGTGCGCGTGCGTGCGCGCGTGTGCGCACACATGGTTTTATCTGGTTTTGGAATCAGGGTTTTGTTGGCCTCATAAAATGAACTTGAAAGTGTTATTTCCTTTTACATTTTTTAGAATAGTTTGAAGAGGTTGGTTACTAAATATTTGAATATTTGGTAGAATTCACCAGTGAAAGCATATGGTCCTGGACTTTGTTGAGAGTTTTTTGGTTACTGATTAAATCTCCCTTAGTAATAATAGTTTTATTAAGATTTTGTGTTTCTTCATGATTCACTGCTGGAAGATTGTATGTTTCTAGGAATTTATACATTTCTTCTAGGTCATCCAATTTGTTGATATATTATTATTCATAGTAGTCTCTTAAGGTTTTTTGTATTTCTTTGGTATCAGTTGTAATTTCTCTTAAATTTGTGATTTTATTTGAGCTCTTTCTCTTTTTTTTCTTAGTCTAGCTAAAGATTTGTTGATTTTGTTCACCTCTTCAATGAATGAGCTCTTTCATTGGTCTTTTCTATTGTTAGTTTCTGTTTGTGCTCTGATAGTTATTATTCCCTTTCTTCTATTAATTTTGGGCTTTGCTGATTCTTTCTCTCGTTCCTTTAGGTGTAAAGTTAAATTGTGTGTTTGAGATTTTTCTTGGTTCTTGAGGTAGGCCCATATTGCTGGGAACTTGTCTCTTAGGACTGCTTTTGTTGCATCCCATAGATTTTTGGTATGTGATATTTCCATTTTCATTTGTCTCTGTATTTTTTTAATTTATTCTGTCTTTTTTCATTGACCCATTCATTCAATGGCATGTTGTTTAACCTCCACATATTTATAATTTTTCCCTTTTCTTCTAGTGATAGATTCCTAGCTTTATACTGTTGTGGTTGGAAAAGATGCTTGGTATGGTTTTAGTCTCCTTAAATTTATTGAGACTTGTTTTGTGGCCTCCTGTGGCCTCTGTCCTGGAGAATGTTCCATGTGCACTTGAGAAGAATGTATGTTCTGCTTTCGGATGGAATATTCTGTAGATCTATCAAGTCCATGTGGTCTAATGTGTCATGTAAGGGTTGATGTTTTATTATTTTCTATCTGGATGATCTATCCACTGAAGTAAGTGGGGTATTTAAATACCTTACTATTAATGTATCATTGTCAGTTTTTCCCTTTAGTTCTGTTAGTATTTACTGTGTGTATTTATATGCTCTTATGTTGGGTGGATAAAAAATGTTTACAAATGTTATATCTTCTTGCTGGGTTGACCCCTTTATCATTATGTAATGTCTACTTTGTCTTTTGTTACAGTTTTAATTAAAAAAAATTTTTTTTTTGAGAGAGAGAAAGCATGAGTTGGGGAAGGGCAGAGGGAGAGGGAGCGAGAATCCTAAGCAGACTCAACGCCCAGCACAGAGCCTGATGTGGGGTTCAATCTCATGACTGTGAGATCATGACCTAAGATGAAATCAAGAGCAGGGTACTACACTGACTGAGCCACACAGGTGCCTTGTCAATATTCATTCTAAAGTATTTTTTGTCTGATACCAGTACAGCTACCTCAGCTTTCTTTGATTTTCATTGCATGAAACTTCTTTTTCTACCCCTTCACTTTCATTTTGTGTATGTTGTTACATCTGAAGTGAGTCTCTTGTAGGCAATGTGTGGATGGGTCTTTTTTTTTTTTTTTTTGGTTTTAAATCCATTCAGCTGCTGTATGTTATTTGATTGGAGAATTTAGTTCATTTACTTTGAAAGTAAGTATTGGTAGGTATGTACTTATTTCTACTTGGTTGTTTTTTGGTCTGTTTTATATTTCCTCTCTTTTTCTTTTGGTTTCTTCTCTTGTGATTTGATGACTTTCTATAGTGTTATGCTTAGATTCCTTTCTCCTTGTGTTTTTAGTATCTGCTATGGTTTTTTCCTTTGTGATTACCATGAGGCTCATCTCTAACAGTCTGTATATATAAGAATGTATTTTAAGTTGATAGTGAGTTTGAAAACATTCTAAAACTCTAGAATGTTTATATCCTACTCTCCACGTTTTATGTTTTTGATACCATATTCTACATCTTATTTTGTGTCCCTTAACTAATTATTATAGTTATGTTTATTTATACTACCTTTGTCTTTACATTTTCATATTAACTTTATAAGTAGTTAATCCACTACCTCTACTATATATTTACCTTTACTAGTGAGATTTTTACTTCAATTTTTTTTTCTTGTTACTAATTAGTGCCCTTTCTTTTCAGCTTAAACAAGTTCCTTTAACACTTCTTGTAAGGCTGGTTTAATATTGATGATCTCCTTCAGCTTTTGTTTGCATGGAAAACTATTTACCTCTTTCAATTCTGAATGATAACCTTGCTGGGTAGAATATTCTTGTGTGCAAGTTTTTTTCTTTCAGTACTTTGAGTATATCAAAGTAAACCCTTTTGGCATGCAAAATTTCTGCTGAGAAATGTGATGGTCCTATAGGGTTTCCGTTGTTCATAACAATTTGTTTTTCTCTTGCCACCTCCCCCTTTTTTTTTGAGAGAGAGAGAGCGAGAGAGAGCGAGAGCATGCATGAGGGAGTGGCAAAGGGAGAGGGAAAGCAAGAATCATAAGCAGGCTCCATGCTCAGCATGGAACCTGACTTGAGGCTCCATCTCATGACTGTGAGATCATGACCTAGGCTGAAGTCAAGAGTAGTTCGCTGAACTGACTGAGCCACCTGGGCACCCCTCTCTTGCCACTTTTAAGGTTCTCTTCTTATCCTTAACTTTTGACATTTTGATTATTATGTATCTTAGTGTGGGTCTCTTTGGGTTTGTCTTCTTTGGAAGTCTCCCTGTTTCCTGAATATGGGTGTCAGTTTCCTAACCCAGATTAGGGAAGTTTTCAGCTGTTATTTCTTCAAATAAATTTTCTGCCTCTGTCTCTCTCTCTTCTTCTGGGGGCCCTATAGTGCAAATATTATTTCTCTTGATGTTGTCTCATAGATAGATCTCTTAAGCTGTCTTCATTTTTTTAAGATTATTTTTTCTTTTTGTTGCTCTGTTTGGGTTTGTTCCACTGCATTCTTCCATGTTACTGATTTGTCTTCTGCTTCATCTAGTCTGCTGTTAAACGCCTCTAATGTATTTTTCAGTTCAGTTTTGTAGTTTTCAATTATGTGATTTTTTGGGGGGTACTTTCTTATTTTTTTTGGTCTGTTGAAGTTTCTGATGTGTTCATCCATCTTTTCCCCAAGTTTGGAAAGCATCTTTAAGACCATTACTTTGAATTCTTTATCATAATTTATATTATAAATTATCACTGTTTCATTAAGGCTTGTTTCTAGGGTTCTATCTTGTTCTTTTATTTAGAACATATTCCTTTCTCCTCATTTTGTTTGTCTCTCTATGTGTGTTTCTATGCATTTTATTTATCAGTCAGGCTGTTTCTCCCAGTCTTGCAGGCATGTGTAAGAGATGAACCTTATTGTTTAACCTTGCCCTGGCTCTTGAACTTTGTGGTTGTCTAAGCAAGCTGTTTTTTTTTTTTTTTTTTTTGTCCGTCTTAGTTATTGAGGATGTGCCCAGACTTGTGAGTGTTCCAGAAAGCAGGATCTCAGCACCTAGTTTCAGACTAATTGGAAATTAGACCCTCAGGCAGTAGCTTTTAAGGTATGCAAATGAAGGGGTGCCCGCGGTGGGGGGGGGAGTTCAGTTGGTGGTTAAGCATCCCACTCTTGGTTTGGGTTCAGGTCATGATCTCAAGGTTTTGTGAGTTCAAGCCCTGCATTGGGCTCTGTGCTGACAGTATGGAGCCTGCTTGGGATTCCCTGTCTCCCGCTCTCTCTGCCCCTCCCCACTCACACTGTCTCTGTGTCTCTCAAAAATAAATAAACTTAAAAAAACTGGTATGTAAATGTATACAGTCCCTTAGGACTACAACTGTAGACCCTGCTGGTCTCCAGACAAAGTGATCAAGGGGTGTTCCCTTCATGAGAGATGCAAAACTGGGGGCTTTAGATGAGTGTGTGAGCTCTTTTCTGGGAGATCCTGGTGAGCTGTAGCGAGGCCAGGTGAGGCTCAAAGGTGGTGTACCCAGCCTCAGTTCCCCAAGAGCACTTCCATCACCTCCAGATGTGTGGCAGACTTGAAGCCTGCCCCTTTGCCTAAGCTCCAGGTTAAGTAGATAAGCCTTATTCACAGTAAGACTAGGAGTGTATTTCAGTCTGGTGTCTGTGCAGTACCCTGGGGATGGTAGTCTGCCAAGAACTGTTTTTTTTTCAATTGTTTCAGGGACATGGGGCCCAGAAATGCAATCCCCCTTGGCTACCTGAGCCAGATGCTCAAGGCGTGTTCCCTGTGTGCACTGTGTGGGGGCGGGCTTTGGCAGGGCCGTGGTAGAGTGGTGCATGGGGGCAGGGTGCTTGCCTGACCAGCTTGATGGGGCTGTGGTGGAGCTGTGTGTGTGTGTGGGGGGGTGGGGGGTGGAAAAATGATTGATTCTTAACTAAGATCAAGGCATCAAATAATTTCTGATACTGCTCTCATTTGGATAAATTGGCTAGAAATAACTCATCCTTTTGGGAACACAGGTTTTTTTTTTTTTTTTTTTTTTTTTTTTTTTTTTTAAATCTCTAACTGGGAACCAGAATGCTGACCTGCCTTCTGAATGTGTTGTATGTATTAATTAACTGCATATGATTGAATAGCATCCTCAAGACGAGCATGTAAATGCCAAGTGTTCTCACTGATAATAAAGCAGATACTTTCTTGATGGGGTTGTCATGAGGATTAATAATTTAATTGCGGCAGAGTGCTCTGATATTCTTAGATGAAAAGTACCATATAACTTTGAAGAGGAATATTATCAAATAGCTTCTGCTTTGGTTCCTGAAAGAGCAAGGCAAAATAAGGCAATGCTGATCTGCAGGTGCCTATCTAAATTTTTCTCTCTCCTTTTAGAACAGCAGGAGTTTAGAAATGGGGTTTATCAATGAGGCCTGTAACAGAGTATTTAGGAATTTCCAATTCTTGTTCTCTAGTAGGCTCATAGTGTTATTTCAGGATGATTTTTTCAAAGTCGTCAACAAATATTATAACTGGGAATTAACCAGTGCAAACACTTTTCTTTTGATGGGAACAAAATGCGAGTGCCCATGTGACTTTGTCATTTCCTGTACTCCAGCCACACTGGCTTCCTTGCTTTTCTATTTGCTAAGCTTTTTTATAAATTTTATTTAATGTTTATTCTATTTTTGAGAGAGAGAGGGAGCAAGAGAGTGAGCACAAGTGGGGGAGGGGCAGAGAGAGGGAGACATAATCCGAAGCAAGCTCCAGGCTCTGAGCTGTCAGCACAGAGCCTGACGCAGGGCTTGAACTCATGAACTGTAAGATCATGACCTGAGCCAAAGTCAGAAACTGAACAGACTGAGCCACCCATGCACCCCTTGCTGAGCTCTTTGAATTTGGCTTCTGACTTTTGCATTGTTATATTGTTATATGTAGCTTTTCGGAGGGCTGAGCATGGTCACTTTTGTCCTTCCAAATCTCAGATCATGCCCCCTCCTCAAAGAGGGCACCCTCTCAGGACTCCCTCTTGTCCCTAGATCCATTCGTTTCTGTCATACCAACTTTTCTGATTGTCATTAGTACTTACTGGTGTGAATCAGTGTATCTTTTTAATGACCTGTTTCAGGATGTACTGTTTCCCTCCAGGAAAACATTAAATGTGTGGAGGTGGATTTTATTTATTTATTCTCTGCTCCTTGCCAGTGTCTAGCACTGAATGATTGTTCAGTGGAGTTTGTTGAATGAATTTTTTTGGTCTTGAACAAAATTATCCAACAGGTCATCAGTAAATTAGGTTAGCTTTGAACTGTGTATAATAGAGGCTTGGAGTGAAAAACTGTAATTTCCTCTTAGCAAATTTCTATAAAATCATGAATATCAAAATAGACATAAGAGTAAAAGATGATACAGAATCCAATAATGCAAGGCTTAAAATCCCTAGCCCAACCTAAAGGATTACATTATTGACATTTTCTTTTCTCTGTGCTTGATTTTGTGATTCTATACTTTGGGACTTTTAGTCATTGAGAAATGCAAAATCAGAGGTCTGCAAACTAAGGCCTGTATCCAACTGCCTGGGTTTGTGAATAAAGTTTTATTGGGACACAGTCATGTTTATTCTTCCTGTATTTTCTATATCTGTTTTTATACAAGGGCAGAGCTGAGCCAGCAAAGCCCAAGATACCTTTCCAGAAAAGTGCTCACCCTTTTCTTAGAGTATTGTTTTTCCACCTCTTTTTCTTTTATTAAAGTATATTTGACATATAATGTGTAAATTAAAAGGTATGTGTTAATTTGATACATTTATATATTATATGATTACCATTGCAGTGATAACTTTACCAACTCTTTGAGAGCTGGAAAAATTGCAAGAACTTTGAAGTATGTACATTGATCTAAGGAATTGTTAGTGGCAGGTTCTGTTCTACGGAATTTTGTGCTGTAATCTTCTACTCTTTTAAGAACAAGGAGGTAAACAAACATAGGGGGAAAAAATAGCAAGCCAGAAAAACCTCCTTAAAATATCCTCAGGCAAAACTTGGAGAGTTTCATTCCAAAAGGAGCTTTGTTGGAATGAATGAAATGCTGATATTGTTTGTGCTTTCATGCCAACTCTTATTTATAGGAAGGAGGCTATTTTGTCGGCATGCAGATGGGAGTCTCCTGTTTCAGACTGCAGAATTTGAAGGAGAGAGAAGGGGAAAGATTGGCTCGCTTTTAACCACAAAGCGAGTTGTTAATTATAAGAAGAATGATTGTCATCGTGTGTCTACTGTGTAAGCCATGGATTGTGTCAGGTGCCTCCAAGCTTAATGTTTTATTCTTGCAGCGACCTCCACGGCAGAAGCTGGTAGCTCTGTTTTACACATAACTGCTTCAGGGCTCAGAGGACTGCAGTAACTTGCTCAGGGTCCCCTAGGTGATCAGAGGTGGCCTAGAATTAGAATTCATGTCTATTTGCTCTTCCCTGGGAGCACAGCAGTTAGAAAAGTAGGGACTGCACTTTAAATACAGGAAAGGCATGTTGTACACTTTACTGTAGTTCAAATGTACGCGATTTTATTTGTCGGTGATGCTTCAGTAAAGCTGGAGGAAATGTACGCATACATACTCGCTGGAAAGGCACATCTCCTCCAAGGAAAATGTTAATCCTCACATCCTGCCCTTGTGAGTGAGCCCAGGCTGGGGGCTTCTCAGTACAGTGCAGGGGTCAGCAGGCCACTGACTGAGCTGCTTTTACGGGAAGCACCTTTCCCTGTTGACTCCGAGATCTTTCCTTGGGGAGGAGCGAGGTGTGCTGCTTTGACAGAAGTGGGGAAAAAACCAGAAGAAAGTGCTCTTTCCAGCACTTACCTGTTAATTTGAAATGCCGTCAGTGAAGTTGGCTACCTGCAAGGTTTTAAAGTGAAACACTTTCCTTTGCATTTCCTTTGCAAAGACAGCTTTTGAGAAAAAGTCTCCTTTTAAACATTCCATGACTTTGGTCAAAGAGCCGGGAACCTGGTATTCAAGATTACAGCGCTGTCAGAAGCTTCCGCCAATGAGAGTGCTCCTGTCATTCACACTGGGGCTTGCTCAATATTTCTCCTGTTCCTTGCTTGCACCCTGACAGCTCCTAAGTCTCAGGGGACCAGGGGATCTTTCTTTACCTTTTTATTTCATCTCTAAAGTGTGTATATTTATGGGGAGACTATGTTGTGGGGGTAGGGGATGGGGGGAAGTTTGGCTGAGAATAGGGTTCAAGGCGGAACGATTTTTGTGCCTTTTTTGTTACTCTTGACAAAATTTTAAATAAAAATGTTGGCCATTTGTTCAGCCTTTCCCCTCCCTAGCTAATATTTAAAAGCATTCAATTAAGATTTTCTAATGTGTCCAATGAGTTAAACTGTCCTATGATATTAGAAAAATATTACGTGTATAAATAAAATACGTCAGAGCATTAAAAAGCTATTACACACACTGAACATAAAATGGCAGAATAATGATGGATCCCGCCATGCAGGAAACATATTCAAAAATATTATCTTCCTGGTAATGAAATGCCATCCGTTTCATTTTAAGCTAAATACGTTAGACATATCAGTGGAGTCTGTGCTGACACAGCAGTGAGTTGAAATTGAAAATCTGAAATTATATATATGATTGGACACAGTGTTAAAGTAATTTATAGGAAAAACCACGAATGTGCTGGGTCTGCACCTTCTGGTGAACTCATTTTATAGAATCAGATAGAGGAAAACTCTACCATTTCTAATGTGCAGTTAGAATGGCAGCCCGCCAGGGCCCCAATATATTCAGTATGAAAAGGGAGAAGAAAGGCAGACAGAGACAGAGGGTGGGCAGGGATGGGGGTACAGGAGCAGCCAGGGAAGGGGGGTGATGGGCTGGGGGGGAAGAGCCAGGGGAAGAAGCAGGACCTCGGAGGCTTGCTTCAAATTACAGCAATTCTGCATAAGCCATCAGGAAAATGGCATTCGCTTTCATTGCTCTGACCTAATGGCACATAGCAGCTAGGGGAGCTGTATTAGCTATCAGGGCAAGTGGGAGATAACAGGAGAACCTGTGCAGGGACAGGTTCCAGCGAGGCTGTGGCTGGGCTCCCTGTGACACCACTTGCCGAGGTGATAGTCAAGCCCCCGGTGGAGATGATCTGACCCTGAAAGTTCAGGGGAATCCAGAGTGCCGACAGGAAAGAAGGTGATGGATGCCACTCACAGACCCACTTGAATCGCCTGTTAGTCTAGCAGCTCTCTCTCCCTCTCTCTCTGACCCACTTTCTTCTTTATTTTTTTCAACATCGTGCGTGTTTGGCCACAAAGTGCAGTGGGAAGTGGGGTAAGCTGGAGATGAGGAGAAAAACAAGACTGTGCTTTTGTGTGGAGATGTGTGACGAATTGGTACCCTGATGTGCTTTTCGTCTTTCATTTATATCCATAATCCTGCTTGAAATGTGGATTATTTATTCATACAGGGCTGGTCTCCTCCTGGAACACCAGGGAGCCGCTGCTGTGCATTTTCATTTGGTGGCCGCACTGGCTGAGGCAGAGGTGGTATGGTTCCTCCAGAAGTGTCCTTTCTAAACCTTCTCTCGTTTTCAGAGAGAAGAAAGAAAGGTTTGAACATAAAAGAGAGAAAGAAAGAAGGACGGATGTTTTTCATCCTACAGCAGACCGCAAGCTCTAAAGCAGGAAGTGCAGAATGGAGGCGGTGAGTGTTGATGGCCTTGAGTGATAAAGTGCCACCACACCCTCCGGTTATGTTACTGTCCCCTGGCACCAAATAGCCCGGGGGTTTTCGAAGTGTGACATAACCAGAAGAGTAAAAAAAAAAAAGATCAAGAATGTTTGTGGAATTTTTCTTCCTAAGCACTCATGGTGTTTCCTATTTACTTTAATAACACTGGTTGCCGGTCATTGGGGATTTACACCGTGGCAGACATTGGGCTCGTAGGTATGATCTGACAGCCTCATGACCTAGAGGCTGTTGTGCCTCCCATTTTGGTTTATGGAGGTCAGGGGACCTTCTGCAAGGATACAGGGACAATGAGTGCCCCAGATTACAAACTCTCAACTCCTCATAGTCTTTGTGAGGCAAACATCTTCAGCCCAGTTTCATGCCAGTCATTACGGATGAATGGAGAGGTTAAATGACTGGCATCATGGCAGCCTTTCCTGAACCTTTTCTGAATCTTCCAGCTAGCTCGGCTGGCTCCTCTAGCGCCCTGTGCCTTCCTTGGTAGCATGTAGCACAGGTTGTAATTTGTATTTCTGTGTGCTTAGTAATTGTCTGCCTTGGACACTAAGTTCATGAATACAGTAGCCGTGTTGCTGCCATGTCTCTAGGACTTAGGACAGTGACTGGCACTCAGCAGGTACTCCTTCAGTGTTGATTACATGAATGGATGGATGGATGGATGGATGGGTAGTTGTATTTTCATTGATAATCCATAATAGACCTGGGGCTGGAAACTTACAGGTCATCCTCTAGACTACTTGTCATTTTTCAGTTGCACCTGTGGTTTTAGTTGTTCTTTCCAAAAAAAACCAATCCACATTGATAAAATCAGAGCATTTAGAGACTGCAGCAAGTCCAGTGGGATACCAAGTCTACCATTCTCCCTAGTACTAAATGACTCTTAGCCTTTAGGTTTCTGCTCGGATACATCCTGAGATGATATGCTCAGTGTATCACATGACAACCTGGTCCTTGCTTTATAGCGGTGGTTTGTAAAGGCATTTTGTAGAGAGAATCAGATCTATTCCTGGAAGTGTCATCATATTGGTCTTTGCTTCTCTAGAGCTCCACACAGCAGGCCTTTTTACACCTACGAAGACAGGCCTTTAGATGTGTGAAGATAGCTATCATGTTTTACACTTGCTTCTCTTTTGCAGGCTACCTCTACCCAGTTCTTTCAGCCTTGCCTTGTGTGTTTCTGGGCTTAACACCATCCTGGTCATCTTGGATGATCAATGTGTCCTTTAAAATACTTAACACAACTAAAATCTTGGACACCGTGTTCCAGATGTGATTGAATTTTTCTGTGATTATTGCTTTCTAGTATTTGAACATCCTAATGTGAGGCAGTCTGATATTAAGGAAGATTTCATAGCAGCCAGACCAGAGTGCTGACCCTTGTTAACATTGATGGCCAGGTAAAACTTGTCCAGTTCATTCATTCACTCAGCAAATATTTCTTGAGCCAGTACCATACACTAGCCAACGGGCAGACCCTGGGAATGTGAATGAGGCATGATTCTGGTGCGAGCTGAGGACCTGCCGATCCATTGGATGAGACATAGAAGTTAATAATTATTACATTGTTTAACCATAAGATGCATGTATTTTTTAAGCATTTTTTACTTTTTGGAGAGAGAGCATGAGCAGGGAAGAGGGGCAGAAGGGGAAAGAGAGAATCCCGAGCAGCCTCCACACTTAGGGAGTCCAACGTGGGGCTCTATCCCATGATTCTGGGATCATGACCTGAGACGAAATCAAGAGTCAGACACTCAACCAACTGAACAACCCAGGAGCCCCATAAGATGCCTGTTTTCAATTGTTTTATCACTTTGATTTTGTATACTATTTATAAGTGATTGGTGTTTTTAAAAACGTGGTTTTGTAATTGAGGAAATATGGCAGTTGCAGTATTATAAACATAAGTCTAATAGTATGTGTGAGGTCACATTCTGATACAAGGGATTGATGATCATCTTTGTTTGGGATGCACAAAGCTTCATGGAAGAGAAGACCAGTGTTTTCAGGCCTTGATGGATGGGCCATGGTTTGCCACTCTTGTAGTGACAAGGGAGCAGAATAAGAGGGGAATGTGACTGCCAAGTGAGGCAGAGAAACTGGGCAGTCCTTTCTTGTGTGAGCAGCAGGAGGAAGACTGGGCCTCCCTGTTGAGAAAAACTTCCCCCACAAGAAAGATGATCATGAATGTCATAAAGAAGCATATCTAATTGCTGTAAAAGTTCACAAGTGAAAAAAGACGGAAGCTACTTGGAATTGTAAGAGGAGACATCTGGAAAGATATCATGAATTTGCATCAAGAGCAGCACTTGCAGTGTTACCTGCAAAGGAGGGTAGGATTTCAGAGGAGATGGGAGGAGTGTGTTCCAGCGAGAAGCAGCAGCATGAGCAAAGACCTAGAGGTGGGAGAGACCAGAAAAAGTGTGAACTATTGCAAGCAATTTAGTTTGAATGGGGCTTGGCATTTGGACAGAGAAGTGAGAGGTGGTAACTCAGAACACATGGGAAAGACCTGAGTTTCCAGTCTCTACCAAATGTGAGTGTGTGACAGTCCAGCATGCTTGGGCTCAGATACTTCGAGTTCAATCTGGAATGCATGGTGTGAGGCATAGGCTGATCTTGGTGTTGGTTCAGTCTTGGTGTTGCTTTGCTTTAAATAGATGCAAATGCGATTATTGATGGTTCCCTTTACCAGAAGTCAAGGAACTGAGAGAAGGGTGGAGATGGGGGAAGCACATCATCAGGAATTTTGACTTGAGCTCCATCCATTAGGTTTTTGCCTTGTGTCATTTCTCATCAGAAGGCTTCTGTAGAGGGCCTTACTTCCGGCATGTCTTTGTTTCCATGGTTCCCAATTTCAGCACAATTTCCCCCCTGCTGGGTAGATACAGTTTACTCAACTCTGTCCCTACAATTTCCTTTGTAAAGTGTGGAACCTTTCATTTAGTGGTCAGATTTAATTGTGTTGGCTTTGTTCAAACATTCCATCCTGTCAAGTTCTCTTGGGATCTTGAAACTTTCATTCAGCACATCACTTCTCTCTCCCAATGTTATGCTGTTGAAAGTTTTATACCTGTGTTTTTCATCTTTATCCAAATCAGGGATAGCAAGTTTCAAAAACGACAGAATCAAGGAATGAACTCTCTAGCACTGAACTAGAGATGTGGCTGGGGCTTGACCCTGTCAGGGAGTGTGTTTGAGTGTTCTCATCCATCACAAAGTTACAATCACAGGGTCCTTCTAAAATGTTCTGCTGACGTCAAGACAAACAGTATTCATGACAAGCTTCTAAACACCTTTGAGATTCTATCAAAAAGGAAGTGGGGTTCATGTGGCTTAGAGATATGACTGAAAATTCTTCTGCAAGATAGAGAAATTCTCTCTGATCTAGCTTCTCACGCTGCCATCCGTATGAATTCCTTTCTGTGAAGTCTCAACAGCCTCATTTACCCATTCTCTATAGCTGAGCTTTGATGAAATATGCCCCCTGGCCCTTGGCTGTCTAGAAAGTCATCCAACATTGCGGGAAACAGAAGGGAAGTTCCTGCCTGGGAAGGCAGAATCTAATTTCCATTTTAGCTCTGCTTTTCCTTAAGTAACTAATACCAGTTCTCCATGTGCTATGAACTAAATTGTATCCTCACGACCCTGAAAGTCATATATTGAAGCCTTCACTCTCACTGTGACTGTATTTGGAGATAGGTCTTTTGAGAAGATAATTTAAAGTTAAATAAGGTTGTATGGATGGAGCCCTAGTCCAATAGTACTGGTGTCTTTATAAGAAGAGGAAGAGATGCCAGAGAAAAAAAGTCATTCTGTGCACACAGAATAGAGACCGCATGAGGACACAGTAAGAAGTCTACCATCTGCAAGCCAATGAGAGAGGCCCCAGGAGAAACTAAACCTGTTGACGCCTTTATCTTAGAGTTTTAGACTACAGCACTGTGAAAAAGTAAATGTCTATTTCAGTCACCCAGTCTGTGGCATTTTGTTGTGGTAACCCTAGCCAACTAGGACACATATTACTATTTAATGTGAAACACAACCTCCCCCTCCCCCAAACCAGTCTTGCTTTGAAAGCTACTTTTGGGGTTGCACCTGGGTGGCTCAGTCTGACTCTTGGTTTCAGCTCAGGTCATGATCTCACAGTTCTCTGAAACTTAACACCCCATTTCTCTGAATCAAAGTATCCCCAAATTGGGGGTATATGGGTGGCTTAGTTGGTTAAGCATCTGATTTCAGCTCAGGCCATGATCTCATGGTTCATGGGTTTGAGCCCCACATCGGGCTCTGTGCTGACAGCTCAGAACCGGGAGCCTGCTTTAGATTCTGTGTCTCCCCCTCTCTCTGCCCCTTTCCTGCTTGCACTCTATCTCTCTCTCAAAAATAAAAATAAATAAACAAACAAACATCAAAGTATCCTCAGATATGAAGTATGCATGTGAGGGTGCACAAATGCAGAAACATTATATATGAACAATTTTAAGGTTGTCTTTTTCAGATTTTAATATATTTGCACTAAAAATGTCTTAAATAGTGTATACTCTTCATATGGCAACACTTCTCCCCTAAAAGTGGTTTTTAAGTGTTTATTTTGAGAGAGAGAGAGAGAAAGAGAGAGACAGGGAAGGGCAGAGACAGAGGGAGAGAGAGTATCCAAAGCAGGCTCCACACTGTCAGCACAGAGCCCGACGCAGGGCTTGAACCCACCAAGTGTGAGATCATGACCTGAGCTAAAGTTGGATGCTCAACCAAATCAGCCACCCAGGTGTTCCCACCCCCACCCCCAAACGTGTTTTTGTCTGGAGTTTGTTTTTTAGAGAACACTGTTGCTTTACTGTAGGGGTTTCCTTGGATCTCTGTGGTTACTCTCTAATTGTGGGCCTCTAGTTGTCTTTGTCTTTTTTAGCTGTCTCTCATCAAGGGAGAGTTGTGGGGTTAGGTGGTGTAATTTTCCACTACTGCCTTAACAGGTTTTCACAAACTTAGAAGCTTTAGACAATGCCCGTTTATTCCCACACAGTTGAGCTACCTCACAGCGTGGCCTAAGTGGGCCCCTTGCTTAGAGTCTCACAAGGCTAAACTTGTTTTTTGGAAGCTCTGAGAACAAGTCTGTTTCCAAGCTTACTCAAGTCGCTGGCTGAGTTCAGTGTCCCGTGGCTGTAGCATTGAGGTGCTGGTTTCCTTGCTGACTGTCAACCAGGGACTGGCCTCTCCATCAGAGGCTCCTTGCTTTCCAGGTGGCTTCCGTTGCTGGAGAGCAATGGTCGATCAGGTCTCTCTCATTCTATAAATTGAATTTCCTTTTCTGTGACCAGCTGGAGAGTATTTTTGGCTTTTAAGGTCTCACTTGATTAGATTGGACACACGTGGATAATCCAGGCTACTCTCCTTAAGTTCCGTTACCTGATTACATCGGCAATGTGTCGTTTGCTATGTAAAGTAACATATTAACAGGTTCCAGGATTTAGGGCATGGACCTTTTTGGGTGCCATTATTCTTCCTTCAATGATGGGTTTCTAACTTTTAATTTTTCCCAAATTTACTCTTTACTCAGAGTCTTAGAGATGCTATAGTATGTTTTCACAATCCTTTAAGGTCATGTAGCTGGATGGGAGACAGTCGTTCATTTAACAAATATGCACTGGACCCCTATGATGTGTCAGACATTGTGCTACACCAGTAAATTGTGGGGGAAAAAGAGTACCTGTACTTTGGGGACTTTAATTCTAGTAGGAGGGGACAGATTAAAAAAAAAAAGTAAACGGGATTATAATTACCTTGAGTACTTTGAAAGAGAAAAAGAAAAAAAAGTATCAGAGAGACCCACAGAGAGCACTTTAAGGTAATATAAAGTTGTCTTTGAGGAGTTGACTTTTCAGCTAAGATGAAAAATAGGAGATGGGCACCTGGGTGACTCAGTTGGTTAAGTGACTGACTCTTGGTTTCAGCCCAGGTCATGATCTCATGGATGAGAGTTTGAGCCCCACGTTGGGCTTTGTGCTGACAGCGTAGAGCCTGCTTGGGATTCTCTCCCTCTCCCTCTGTCTCTGCCCCTCACTTGCTCACTCTCTCTCTCTCTCAGATTAAATAAGGTTTAAAAAAAAGTAGGAGAAGGAGCTAGTCCCGCTGAAGTAGGGACCAGGGTGTGCTAGGAAAAGGGAAGGGCATTTGCAAATCACACACGCTTCACTTGCATTCAGTCACTTAATCCTTTCAACAATTGTATGTATTGGGCACTGTTATTCATCCCATTTTTCAAAGAAGACGCTGAAAGATTTGGGTCCAGTTATTTGGGAAGTCATCCCAGGAGGACCTATGAGGGAATGAGACAAGGAAGTGGAGAAGACAACTACTACGTTAGTGAGCAGATGATTGCTGTGGGCAGCCACACCTCCCAGACAGGCTAACTCAGTTGGTTTAGGTGGATCCCAAGCATTACAAAAAACAAACAAACAAACAAAAAAACTTGTGTATGATAAAACTTAACTTTTATTTGTTTAAGCCACAAAAAGGTGATTTTGCTGTTTGAACCTGAACACATTTCGAGCTGATACAATTCTGTGTATACGTGAGCACACAAATTAGCAATTAGTAATGTTGGATAAATAGGCAACAGAGGGATGTGCCCACCTTTTGCTAAGACCACCCTGTCAATGCCCTTTGCTCTCCAGGCCTGCGTCTTACCCTTTCAGTCTGTGCCCCATGCAGGCCCCAGAGTGATCATTTTTTAACACACAGACCTGACTCTGTGCTCTATTTGCGGGGAGCTCCCTTGATTTTTATCACTGGGATACTCCCTCCTTACGTGGTCAACTCCTGCTCATCATCAGGTTCTATTTTTAGTGGCACTTCCTTGGTGAAGCCTTTTCTAAGACTGCATCATATAACAGAAGTCTGAGCTTCTCCTGGGCTCCAAAACTTGGAACCTGGAAAAAAATGAATCAGTCATTAAAAAAATTTTTTTTTAATGTTTGTTTATTTTTGAGAGAGAGAGAGCGAGAAGGGGAGAGTCAGAGATAGAGGGAGACACAGAATCTGAAGAAGGCTCCAGGCTCTGAGCTGTCAGCACAGAGCCTGATGTGGAGCTTGAACCCACACAAACTGTGAGCCCAAGTCAGACGCTTCACTGACTGAGCCACTTGGGTGCCCCACATCAGTCATTTTTAAAAGCTGGCCAGGTGATTCTGACAGGTAGCCACAACTAAGAACCAATGTGTTCAAAGGACAGAGGGAGGTGATTAGCAGAGGGAAGGAGGAGTCCATGCAGTATCACATCCCATCGTAGAGTAAGAAAAAGGAGGAGATCAAGGTGAAGGTGAGGCAGAACCCATTAAAGGCAACATCCTAACAGGAAGAGGAAAAGCAAAGGGTAAAGAGAGTTTCTTTTCTGAGTATGATTGTGATGCTTCTAAAAAGATCCTGGGAAATGATACCACTGGAGCAACAAAGAAGACCATGTTTCTGAGAGGGAAAGGAAGAATGAATTAGGCAAGCGCAATGTCTAGGTGAGACATGAAGCATAAAAAGAAAAACATTAAAACGGGTTGTTTCTGGGTGAAAGTTTGCTTAACTGAGGATTAAGGGTTGAATAACATGAATTAGTAGTTTGGAATTAAAAAAAAAAATTTAGGACCAATTTAGGAATAATTGTGAAGGGAATGGCACACACTATGGCTGGAATCCTCTAGTGACCCTGCCAGGCAGAGACCATCACTGCTTGTTGACTGTCCACGTGCTCCTGGTTTCCCTGTCCTCTTGTGTCAGCTCCTTTATGAGAACCCCCTAGCTCTGTCTTTTCCTATCTGGCATTGAGATAGCGGAACCTCCATATGTCTAAACCCCTGTGCGACCTTGTAGAGCTGACCTCCACCCCCAACATACCATGAGTGAGAAATAAACACTTGTTGCATTAAACCACTGAGATTTAAGGGTTAACTTGTTAATACAACTCAGCTTATCGTGAACAACCCAATTTGGTGTAAGAGGAAAGAACAATCATGTCGGAAGAGGACAATATGGTTTGATGAAATGGGATTGAATCGAACGACTTCTCCAAATAAGATCTTGGCAAAAATCAAATAATTTTAGTACTGGAACACAGTTGTTAAAAGGAATTATGATAAAAGAGACTGAGCACTTTAGCAGGGTTTTTGAACACCCGTTTTGATCTCCCTGCAAAGAGGATGGAGATATTAAATTCTGTCCTGTAGTAATTCATTTGTGTGCTGTAAACTCAAGCATTTGTAGGATCCTTGAAACAATCACTGAATACATTCAGTGGGTGCTTACTGTGTGTAGATCAATGAAGTGGGCACTATGGGAAGATGTAAAAACATTATGAAGTATAAATTATCCCTAACCTTGAGTATTTTTCAGTGCAGAAGGGCAGAACTGACACTAGCAAATGGCATTAGGTTGTAGGAGGTGTGGAGGGGATGTAACTGGGAAAGCTTATTCAATGTGAGTTTTAATGTCTGATTTCAAATGTCTAAAGGCATAAAAGCTCAGAGGAAAATGGCACACCTGAAGAAGGGTTGGAATTAAGAATAAACAACATTGGGGACTTTTAAAAAGCTTTACAAGTCAAGGCCTATAGTCTATAAATTTTATGTAAACCATTGTTTTCCAGGATCCCATTTGGGAACAGAATTTGTCACTGGGTTTTTAAGATGGAAAGAAAATACATATATTCTTTATCAAGTGAATACAAACTCAATACTAAGGAAAATATACTAAATCTAATTCAGTGTGTGAAAGTGGAATTCATATGTTGAAGCAATGTCTTCTCTGGAAGTTATAATGGAATTATAAATTACTTGATAATGTTTATTTCCCCCATTTTGGTTTGTATTTTGGGTCGGCACAGATACAATTTTCAAAATTAATTGATTTCAGTATAATTGATTTCTTTTCCATACCACTGTAAAGCCTTAAGAAACACTGTTTTACTCCTCTACCCAAAATGTGACCATAAAATGGGGAGGTGGTAATGCAGCGATTCTAAATTAACCCTTATCCTGCTGATGGCCATAAAGTAAAGGACCCCTTGATTCCTAACAGCACTTGTTTTGCAGGATTCCTTTTACTGGGTGGTTAGGACAAAGACTAGATTATTAAAAGTGTACATCTTTAGTGGTAGCAATATATTAGTATATTTAATTTTATTATTTCTTTAAGAGTATATCTAGATTCTGCTGTTGTTTTTAAGAGACTTCAAATGTAGTGTTGGTCAAGAGTATTCCTTAAAACTTAACAGTTGGAGCATGTATTTGTTAGTAGTGTCAGGCTAATTAAACCTCCAAAATAAACATGTAAAGATGAAATGTATGAAAGTCAGAACCCTCATTTTAGGAGTGCCTGGATGGTTCAGTCGGTTAAGCGTCTGACTTTTGATTTGGACTCAGGTCATGATCTCACAGGTTGTGGGACTGAGCTCTATGTAGGACTCAGCACTGACAACGTGGGGCCTCCTTGGGATTCTGTCTCTCCCTCTCTTTCTGCCCCTCTCCTGCTCGTGCTAACTCTCTCTCTCTCTCTCTCTCAAAATAAATAAATAAACTTAAAAAAAGAACCCTCATTGTAATTGCTGTATTGTATTTTATTTTATGAAGCTACCATCATTTACACAAAGTATAAAATCTTTCAAAGTATAAAAGCCAGTATAGGAAAGAATTTACCACAACTATCTCTTCTAAAATATACATATGTTTGTGTGTATGTTGATTTTTACGTATCATGCACACATTCACAGGCTTACAAGCGCATACAGAAATAGAAACACACCAAAATATTAATAGTAGTTATTTGGTGGAGGGAAGGGAACTGTCATATATATATATATATATATATATATATATATATATATATATATACACACACACACACACACACACACACACACACATACATATACACACACTTTATTTTCTCTATGCTTCAGAATTTTACAGTCTCTAATGAACAGGAATACTTTTTAAAAAGTTTATTATTCCCTCTGTATTTTTTTGTAAATATATAAAACATCAAAGACAGCTTTTAAAAGTAGAAATCCATAATCTGATCACCGTAATGCCATTACTGTAATTTTTATAATACTTCTTCCATTTACCGTTGGGCTGCATATATATTGGACAGAAGTGTCATAAAATTGCATCTGTAAATTTTTGAATAAGTTATATATTCATACAATACAAAATTCAAAAGAAAAGGTTTATAATAAAAAATATAAATTTTTTATATAATTGGTATATTCTATATCTTTAATATAGGGCTGCCTCATTCTTTTCTCTTTTGATGTTTTTTAAAGTTTGTTTATTTTTAAGAGACACAGTGTGAGTGGGATAGGGGCAGAGAGAGAGTCACACACATACAGAATCTGAAGCAGGCTTCAGGCTCTGAACTGTCAGTACAGAGCCCGATGTGGGGCTCCAACCCACGGACTGAAAGATCATGACCTGAGCTGAAGTCGGTTGCTTAACCAACTGAGCCACCTAGGTGCCCCTCCCTCATTCTTTTTATTGGCAGCATCGTGTTATCATATTCCCTCTTGATCAGTATTTGGGTTGTTTCTAAATTTTGTTAATACTACAGTGAATATTATAGTATATATATTATTTTCCATTCTTGTGACTATAGCCGAAGTAAAATTTCTTAGATATGGAATTTCTGGGTCTCAGTATGTATTGTTAAAATTCTGGTAGATAAAGCAAAATTGCACTCCATGGGGGCTGTGTCGTGGAGGCTGTGCTATCTTATAAGGAATGTGTGAAGGATTCGTTTTCCCCATACTCCTATGAAACTTTGTATTATCAAACTGATCCATCAGTTTCAGGAGGTTAAAGGTTATACCTATTTCTTATGTGCACTTATATGATTTTGTGTATATGTTTTCATGTGCATTTATGTTATTAGGAATGGAGTTTAATATCTTCTAATACTTTTTTTTTAAGTTTATTATTTTGAGAAAGAAAATGCTGCATGAGTGAGGGAAGGGCAGAGAGGGAGGGAGAGAGAGAGAATTCCAAGTAGGCTCTGGATTGTCAGCACAGAGCCCAACATGGAGCTTGATCTCACAAACTCTGAGATCATGACCTGAGTCAAAATCAAGAGTTAGATGCTTAACCGACTGAGCCACCCAGGCGCCCTGCTACTCATACTTTTACATGGTGTTTTTATTTCCTTTTTTGTGAGAACTATTGTTTGTCACATTTTCCCCATTTTTTTTTTAATTGAGTTGCCTTTAACTTTCTGGTTTTAGGAACATTTTAGGCACATCTATATATCCCTTTTACCATTTTATTTTTATTTTTATTTAATTTTTTTTTAGTAGGCTTCATGCCTAGCAGAGAGCCCAATGTGGGGCTTAAACTCACGACCCTGAGATCAAGAGTCTGACACTTAACCAACTGAGCCACCCAGGCACCCTACCCCCCCTTTTACCATTTTGAAAATGACTTTTTGCCCACTGTTTAGAAATGTTCTGTTTTATATTTCCTAATATATCAATATTACTTTTTAAGGTCTTTTAGGTTTTGTATCAGACTTAAAAAGATCTTTTCCAGGGGTGCCTGGGTATCTCAGTTAAGTCACTGATTCTCAATTTTAGTTCAGGACATGATCTCACAGTTTTGTGAGTTCCAACCCCATGATGGGCTCTGAGCTGACAGTGTGGATCCTTCTTGGAATTCGCTCTTTCCCTTTCTCTGCCCTACCCCCACACTCGCTTGTTTTCTCTCTTTCGCTCTCTCTTTCAGAATAAATAAGTAAACTTAAAAATAAGATCTCTTCCAATTCTGAGATTAAACAAATATTTAATGTTTTTATTTAATTTTCTTTATTTGTAATGTTGACTGTCCTGGAATTTATTTTGGGGTAAGGCATGAGGAGAAGGTCTAACTTTTTTTTTCCAGCTGGCTAATTAATTATCAAGTATTGTTGAGTAATAACCTTTCCCCTATTGATTTATAATTCTATCTTTGTCATGTAAAATTTTACCATAAGAAAAAAATGAGATAAAACTTTGAGAAAATACAAAGTAAACATTTTTTAATCCCTAGAAGAATAACTCTAAGAATTAAATGTAAGTTAATTTTTAAAACAATGTACAGCATTTTTAAGGTAAAGCGAATTGGTAAACAATTTTATTTTTTTTTTTATTTTATTTATTTATTTATTTATTTTTTTAATTTTTTTTTTCAACGTTTATTTATTTTTGGGACAGAGAGAGACAGAGCATGAATGGGGGAGGGGCAGAGAGAGAGGGAGACACAGAATCAGAAACAGGCTCCAGGCTCTGAGCAGTCAGCACAGAGCCCGACGTGGGGCTCGAACTCACGGACCGCGAGATCGTGACCTGGCTGAAGTCGGACGCTTAACCGACTGCGCCACCCAGGCGCCCCGGTAAACAATTTTAAACTGAATAGAAATTATAATCAAGGAACATTTTATCTTCTGTTTTTGAAGTGCTGGTCTGATGATTAGTTAGCGACCCAGAGATCAGTTAGGGAGCTTAAAAATAGGGCGAGGGAATTCTAGTGTCTAGGGTAGGCTTCAGGCACTTGCAGATTTTCAAACTGTCCCTAGATAATTTTGATAGTACAGACAGATTTAGAAACCGTTGGTTCCACATAGTCACAGAATCTTATTGATTCTATTTCTGTTAGGCCAACCATATATATATATATATATATATATATATATATATATATATATATATATAAAATCCAGGACTTTCTTTAGGAAAAAGTATCAAATTCATATAATTTACAACTCCAGTATGCATATATGTCTAGTGTCCGTTCCTCAAAAGCACAAGATTTGACCAATTCTTCTGTCTTCTGAAAAGCGTAGTTGGCAGTATGCCTTAGCAGGTGTTTTTATTCCCTCTTGTCTTACGCTCTGTGTTCATGTTGACTGGGCTGGGCTTATGTCCAGCCCTCTTTAACAACCCGTTTTTCCTCTTCAACCCCTTTCTTGGGCAGTAGCCCAGAGAAAAATCCTGCTCAGCTTCTCCCTTTCCCCCCAAGAATCTAAAGAAGAATACGTATTAAACCAGGAAATAATTTTTACTATAAAAGTTTATTAATTATATATGTCCCCCATGTTTGAAATAATTGAGTCAATCAGCAAGCAGCTTTTAATATGTAATAATTTCATATTTCTACTGGAGGAAACAAATTTTTATATCAAAACTAGATATGTAACCTAATGAGAATTTCTTCCAGTGTGTTAAGAGGAGGCTTTTTATAAGATAACTGTAGCTGATCTGTCCACCCTTATGTACAAGTCAACACATCCACCTCACATCTTTGGTCTTCCACTTGTCCTTTATTCTTCCGTTTCCAAAGAATGTCAGGCTTGCATTCCTTTGTGCCTTTGAATTTGCTCTTCTTCCTGCCTAATATACTATTTTTAGCCCCCACTTTGATCATAATGAAATAACTATCTGAAAATGGTAATTCTGTAGTAATATTGACTTCATTATACTGTACTTATTTATTTATCTTATCTGGTAGACTATGAGTGGGCTTTGCTCTGGCAGTTGGCAAGAGTGTCACTCATTGAAACATGCAATGGAAATCAGACCTTTAGGATGAGCTGATCTACATCCAAAACTAAAGTACATTTCACTTAATGATGGAGAAGCCTGTTAGACTCCAAGTGTGTGTGTGTGTGTGTGTGTGTGTGTGTGTGTGTGTGTGTGTTACATATGGGTTAAACCTATGCTTTTCCATACTACCAAACTAATAAATTAACTAAAAGTAGTCCTTACCTTAGAATGCCAGGAAGAAATGGATGTTATATTTTCCCATAAACCAGGCTACAAGAAAAAATATTTCTACGTAAGGTGAACTTACCCTAAAAATATTTAAGAACATTCCATCATGAGTTAGGGTGAGTAGACAAAAAATGTTTCGCAGGTCAAATTTTGAGATAAAATAATGTGAAGCTACATAATTAGTATGTTTTAGATGGCTAACAAGAAAGACCAGGAAACATAAGAAAAAAACAAGCAAAATGATGCTAAGGCAGGTTTGAGGAAAAAAATAAAATTGAACTTCTAGAAATGAAAAAAAATTGGAAAATTTGAAACTAAAATTCATTTCAGAGGTTAATTATCCAATTAGACCCAACTGAAGAGAAAATTGTAAACTAGAAGACAGCTATAAGAAAAATACCCAGGGTTTAGAACAGTGAGTGTAAGAGAGAGGTGAGAGAGATGAGGATAGAATTATAGACACTATGTTCTCTTAATAAATTTGAGAAGAATGAATGAACTTGAGAAGACACTAGACTGGAGGAAAAAGTGGTTATTATTATTTTTTTACTTTTTTTTTTTTACTTAATTTGCTTAATTTCTAAACAGCCAACTGCTCAGTGGTAGCATTTTTTAAGTTGCTGTAGATATTAATTAACTGTTACTATTGGACATGGGAGTATTGAGAGGCTTCCCAGGGAACCTTGGGGTTATCTACATAGATCCCAGATCCAATTGTGTGGAGGCAATTGGGTTTTCCTTTGATTATTAGAATTAGTCATCACCAACAGTACAGAAACCCCATTCTTTGAAGGCCTGCTTTTTGAGACCATTCTTTTTTTTTTCTTTTTTTAATGATAAAAGTTTGTATATATTCTGCTCTTACTATGTGCCAGGCATTATGTGATATTCTTTTAACCTTTTTTTATTTAAAAAAGAATTTTTAAATTCCAATATATTTAACATACAGTATGAGTTTCACATGTACAATATAGTGAGTCAACAATTCCATACATCACCCAGTACTTATTGTGACAAGTGAACTCCTTAATCCCCATCACCTTTTTTACCCATTCCCCACCGACTTCCCCTCTGGTAACCATCAGTTTGCTCTCTGTGGTTAAGAGTCTGTTTCTTGGTGTGTATTTCCCTCTCCCCCTCTCCCTCTCTCTCCTTTTTTTCTTTTGCTCATTTGTTTTGTTTCTTAAATTCCACATATGAGTGAAATCATATGGGATTTGTCTTTCTCTTACTTATTTTGCTTAGCATTATACTCTCCAGTTCCATCCATGGTTGAATCATATTCCATTGTATATATTTACCACATCTTCTTTATTCGTCAGTTGATGGACACTTGGGCTGCTTCTATATCTTGGCTCTTGTAAATAATGCTACTAAAATATAGGGGTAAATCTATCCCTTTGAATTAGTATTTTTTTTTATTTTTTAGGTAAATACCCATTTGTGCAATCACTGGATTGTACAGTAATTCTATTTTTAATGTTTTGAGGAATTTCCATATTGTTTTCCAGAGTGGCTGCACCAGTTTACATTCACACCAATAAGGCAAGAGGGTTCCTTTTTCTCCACATCCTCGCCAACACTTGTTGCTTCTTGTGTTGTTGATTTTACCCATTATGACAAGTGTGAGGTGATATCTCATTGTGGTTTTGACTTGCATTTCCCTGATGATGAGTGAGATGGAGCATCTTTTCATGTGTCTGTCGGCCATCTGGATGTCTTCTTTGGAGAAGTGTCTGTTCATGTCTTCTGCCCACATTTAATTGGATCATTTGTTTTTTGGGTGTTGAGTTGTATAAATTCTCTATTTATTTTGGATACTAGGCAAAACAGTATGAGAGCAGAAATAAATGGTATGGAAACTAAAAAAACCAATAGAACAGATCATTGAAACCAGGAACTGGTTCTTTGGACAGATCAACAAAATAGATAAACCTCTAGCCAGACTCGTAAAAAAAAAAAAAAAGGGCCCCAATAAACAAAATAATAAATGAAAGAGGAGAAATAACAACCAACAGCACAGAAATACAAACAGTTGTAAGAGAATAATTTATTATGAAATCTATATGCCAACAAATTAGACAACCTAGAAGAAATGGAAAAATTCCTAGACATATAACCTACCAAAACTGAAGTGGGAAGAAATAAAAAAATTTTGAACAGACTGTTTACCAGCAAAGAGATTAAATCAGTAATCAAAAAACTGCCAACAAACAAAAAGTCTAGGACCAGATGGCTTCACAGGCTAATTCTACCAAACACCAAAAGAAGAGTTAATACTTATTCTTCTCAAACTATTCAAAAAAAAAAAAAATAGGAAAACTTCTAAATTCATTCTATGAGGTCAGTATCACTTTGGTACCAAAACCAGCTAAAGACATCACAAAAAAAGAGAACTACAGGCCAATATCTCTGATGAACATAGATGAAAAAAATCCTTAGCAGAGTGTTGGCAAACCAAATCCAACAGTACATTAAGAAAATCATTCACCACAGTCATTTGGCATTTATTCGTGGGATGCAGGTATGGTTCAGTATTTGCAAGTCAATCAACGTTTTACCTCCCATATGATTTTTTCAGTAGATGCAGATAAAGCATTTGACAGAGTACAATATCCATTTACGATAAAAGCCCTCAACAAAGTAGGTTTAGAGGGAACATACCTCAACATAATAAATGCCATATATGAAAAACCTACAGTGAACATCATACTGAAGGAGGAAAACTGAAAGCTTTCCCACTAGGGTCAGGAGCAAGACAAGGATATCCTCTCTCACCACTTTTATTCATCGTAGTACGGGAAGTCCTAGCCACAGCAATTAGAAAGCAAAACGAAATAAAAGGCATCAGAATCAGTAAGGAAGAAGTAGAATTTTACTATTTGCAGATGACCTAATATTGTCATCAGTAGGATGACAGTAGGATTTTGAGGATACAAAATCAATGTCGAGAAATCTGTTACATTACTATACACTAATAATGAAGCAGCAAAAGAGAAATTAAGAAAACAATCCCATTTACAATTGCCCCCAAATAATAAGATACCTGGAAATAAGCCTAATCAAAGAAAGAGGTGTTAGTCCTGTACCATGAAAACTGATGAAAGAAATTGAAGGTAACACAAAGAAATGGAGACATTTCATGCTCATGGATTGGAAGAATAAATACCGTTAAAATGTTTAAACTAGCCAAAGCAATCTACAGATTTAATGCAATTTCTATCAAAATACCAACATCATTTTTCACAGAACTAGAACAAACCTAAAATATGTATGGAATCACAAGACTCTGAATAGCCAAAGCAATTGTGAAAAAGAAAAGCAAAGCTGGAGGTATCACAATTCCTGACTCAAAGTTATATTACAAAGCCATAGTAATTAAAACAGCATGGTACTGTCACAAAAGTAGGCATATAGATCGGTGGAAAACAATAGAAAACCCATAAATAAACCCACACTTCTATGATCAATTAATCTTCAACAAAGCAGGAAAAGAATATCCAATGGGAAAAAGACTCTCCTCAATGAATGCTGTTGGGAAAACTGGTCAGCTACATTCAAAAAATGAAACTGGATCACTTTCTTACACTATACAAAAAAATAAATTCAAAATGGTTTAAAGACCTAGATATGAGACCTGAAACCGTAAAAATCCTAGAAGAGAGCAAAGGCAGAAATGTCTAACATCTGCCTGCACAACATTTCTAGATATGTTTCCTGAGACAAGGGAAATAAAAGCAAAAATAAACTATTGGGACTATATCAAAATAAAAAGCTTCTGCATAGTGAAAGTAACAATCAAGGAAACTAAAAGGCAACCTATGGAATGGGAGAAGTTATTTGCAAATGACACATGTGATAAAGGGTTAGCATCTGAGACCATTTTTGTTAAAAATAATTTTCTTAACGTTTATTCAGTTTTGAGAGACAGAGAGGGTGAGAAGGGGAGGGGAAAAGAGAGGGGAGTCACAGAATCCAAAGTAGGCTCCAGGCTCCGAGCTGTCAGCGCAGAGCCCGACTTGGGGCTTAAACTCATGAACTGCAAGATCATGACCTGAGCCAAAGTCGGCCACTTACCTGACTGAGCCACCCAGGTGCCCCTAAGACCATTTTTGATACTAAGTATTCCACTTAGTAGTAATCGTGGAAGAAAGAAAGACAAGTAAAATATGATTATTCAACACAAAGCATAGAAGCACAAAACGTATGGAAAAGTATGATGAAATGAAAGCACAAAGTGATTAAAATACATCTAAAGAAATAGAAATGTATGAATTTTGCCCATTTGGAGACTTTGAGATTGAGAAAGAACAAACCCTACCTATATGTTGCTTCAAAGAGAAACACCTAAAATGTAATGACACAGGTTGCATGTAAAGAAAATGAAATAATTTGTCAGACTAATGCGGACTAGAAGAAAACTGGTGTAGCTATATTTGTCATACTTAGTAAGTAGAGAATCATTACATAATCATTACACAATGATAAAGGGAACTATTGTCAGGAAATTATAACAATTCAGATCCTCTCTAAGTACTTAAAATCATAGCCTCGGTATATAAAGTAAAACTTGGTAGAATTTATGAAGTTAGACAAAATGTTAAGTCATACAAAAAGATTTAATGTACTACTCTCTGTGACTGATAAAGCACACAGAAATTAATAATGGATGGAGCAAAAGATTAACCAAATGGACATATACAGATTTTTTAAAAAAATTAGATAAATATGTAATGTAAATTTATTACAATAAAGAGTAAAGCAGGTGAATATTAAAAAACACATGGAAGAAAGAGAAGAAAGTTAGAAGAGCAGTACAACGTCCAAATAATAGGGGTTCTGAAAGGAGATCAACATTGTCAACAAAAAGATTTAGCAATATTTCCAAACTAAAAGACATGAGTTTAAAAGTACAAGAGAGATGCGTTAGTATAATAGGTAAAAAGAGATCTACACTAACACCTATCACTGTGAAAATTTGGATTCCTGGGACCAGACTGATCATCAAGGTTCCAGAAAGAAAAAAACAAACAGAAAAACCAAGGTCACATACAAAGTATCAGAAATCACAAGGATTTCTTATTTCTTAACCTCACCACTAGAAGAGGAAAAACAATGGAGTAGTGTTTCAACATTCTGAGGAAAAAGATTTTCCTTCCCATAATTCTGTTTAGCCGTATTATTTTATCTCCACCTATTCTTTCTCTGGAATCTACCAGAGGATATATTTCATAAAAAGAGGAATAAGCCAAAGAATGAAGCATGGGATACTAGATTTTGGAGATCCCTCACAGGAGAAATGCAAAGGGGATATCTGGGGTGATGGCAAAGATAGATTCTAAGCTAGTAGCTATGTATCAGGCAGGCCGGACAACCATCCATGCTGGAGCAGGTCAAAGGACCTGGGAGAGACTTCTTCAGGAAGATAAAGTTGATACAATACCTGATATATCTGATCATCTTCAAATGAGTTTTAGACAGTTGGTGAAGAGTTCGGTGTTGGTTGTAAACTTGTAGAAAACCTAGCAGGTGAAAACAAGACAGTATGTGCTAAGAATATAAAGTTTGCAGAGGAAAAATAATCATAGCTTACTACATTGAGCTGTGAATAGTATTTGTATAGTTTTAATAATGTAAACGCAGAATATTTACCTAAGTAAAATAAGTATTTATTAGCATGGTAGAGGGAAGGGAAGTATATCTCTGTGGAAGGAGTTGGGAGTGAAAGACAGTAGAAAGATGATAAAAATTAAAGCTCTGGAAAATTAAGAAGTAACAATGTGCAAGCATTTTATTTAGAAGTATAGAAATAGGGGCCCCTGGGTGGCTCAGTCGGTTAAGCGTCTGACTTTGGCCCGGGTCATGATCCCGTGCTTTGTGGGTATGAGCCCCGCGTCAGGCTCTCTGCTGACAGCTGGGAGCCCGGAGCCTGCTTTGGATGCTGTGTCTGTCTCTCTCTCATCCTCTCCTGCTTGCCCTCTCTCTCTCTGTCTCCCCTAAATAAATAAGCATCAAAAAAAAATTTTTTTTTTAGGAATAGAGAATAAGCACTGAAAGAATCCATTAAAAGACATAAAATGCATTGCCTTTGTGGATGAGGACATGGTGACGGCAGGGGTCTGCTGTGTTTCACAACAGATAAATAGAATAATTTGACTCTTTAAAATATATTCAGCTATAACTGATAAATACAAAAACTACCTTAGAAAATCAGTGTAATTTATCTCATTAACAGCTTAAAGGAGAAAAACCATATAATCAAACAATAAATACAAGACACACATTTAATTCAGCATTTACCTGTGACAACCTCTCTTAGTTAACTTTCTTAACCTGGTAAATGGTAATTTAAAAAAAATATAGGAAGTATTATGCTTAATGGTGACATGGCAAAATCAATATTAATATTTTCAAAGATGGGTAGGAGACAGGGATCTCCACTGTCAGCAGCTCTCTTTGGTATAGCATTGGAGATTCTAACTGGCATGATAACACCACAAAGCATGGGAATAAAAGGAAAACACGTGCATCATTATTTGGAAACGATAATAGTGCCTATCTAGAAAAACTTACAGGAATAGAACTAATTCAATGTACATATTTGAACTAATCAGGGAATTCAGCAAGATTGCTGGATATAATATCCATGTACAAACCACATTAACATTTCTATACAAAAGGAACAGTTAGGGGTACCTGGGCGGCTCATTTGGGTGAGCGTCTGGCTCGTAATCTCAGGTCAGGTCATGACCCTCAGGGTTGTGGGTTCGAGCTCCTCATTGGACTCCATGCTGGTATTGCAGAGCCTGCTTGGGATTCTCTCTCCTCCGTCTCTCTCTGCCCTTCCCCTGCTCACTCATGCTCTCTCTCAAATTGAAGAAATAAGTTTAAAACACACAACAAAAAGAACAATTAGAAAATTCAATTAAAATGTCATTAAGAATAGCAACGTATTTTAAGGACCTAGGAACAAATGCCCAAAAAGTTACCAAAGACATTTATGGACAAGCTTTTTAAACTTTATTAAACAACATAAAAAGAGACCTAAATAAATGGACAGGTGTGCCCTGTTACTGAATGGATGACTTGATGTTACAGTAATAGCAACTGTTATCTATAATTTCTATTCAAGAACTATAAAAATTCTGTATATTTCTTTTCATAGAATTAAAGCTAATTTAAAATTTTACTTAACAGAATCAAGAGAAGAGCCATGGCATTTTTGAATAAGAGAAAGGAATATTTAACAAATTAAGACCTATTATAAACCTACAGTGGTTGAAAGTGTATGGTATTGGCACAAATGGTATTCAGTGGAATATAATAGCTCAAACAGGATCATGCACATATATGTACATATGGTGAAGGAGACATTGCAAATCCTTGAGTCCAGCTACTTGATAAGTAGGGCTGAGTCAACCACCTATCCGCGTGGAATTCATTAAAATAGATCCCTACCTCATATCATGCACAAAAGTGAATTCCAGATGGACTAAAGACCAAAAATATGTAAAGCAAAATTTATAGAAGTTAAGAGAAATAGCTTTATGACTTCTAGGGAAGGCAAAGATTTCTTCAGATGAAAAATCAAAAGCTACAAAAAACATGAATTTAACTATGTTGAAATAAATATCTTTTAATCAAAAGAAGCTACAAGCAAATTCAGAAGATAAGAGACCTACCAGGAAAAGGCATTGGCAGTGTGTACAACTGACAAAAATTTAGTATCTGGAGTGTAGAAAGAATTTCTACACATAACTTGTTAGAAAAACAGGCAAAAAAAAAAAAAAAAAAAAAAGAACAGGCAACACAGAGAATAGGAACCCCAAAAAGCTAATACTTTTACAAAAGTATGTGCGACTCCTTTAATGTGGGAAATACAAAATAACAGGCTATGAAATGCAGTTTCACCCCCTTGCTTTTGTAAGAAATGACAGTCTCTCTGCACCATTTATTGGTCTGGTTGTAGGCAAACGTGAGTCAATTCCTTGCAGGTGGCAGTGAAATTGCCATAACCACCATGGTAGCAGTTTGGCAATACCTGGAAAATCGTACTTGCAGATATATATCCTAAAGGAGTGGTTCTCAAAGAGTAGTCCACAGACCACCAGCTTCAGCTTCATCTGGGAACTTGTTAAAAATTCCCTATTTCAGGCGCTGCTCCAGACCTACTGAGTCTGGGTGGGCTAGTTGAAGGAGCTCTCCAGGTGATTCTGATCATGTTAAATAAAGAACCATTGCCCTGGCGTAAATTCTTCATGTATACTTATGAGGAGACATTTAGATTTTTATGCATTGTTTTATGCATTGTTAGATTTTTATGCATTAGATTTTTAAGCATTGTTTGGAATATGGAAAAAAGTTGGGAAAACGTTTATATTTTATTCTGTTCACCTAACAGAATATGATAGAGCAATTAAAGAACTAGTTCTTAAATGTTTTGACATGGATAATTCTCACATGCAATGAGAGTGAAATATCCATGTGGGGAACATACATGTAGAACAGTGGTTCTCAGCTGAGGTGATTTTGCTCACCAGGAGACACCTGGAGGCATTTCTGGTTGCCAAAACAAGAGGTACGCTGCTAACATCTGCTGGATACGAGCCAGGTATGCAGCGACTTTCCACCATGAGTAGGATGGCTCTCAAGAAAGAATTATTTGGCCTGTGGTAGTCTCTGTAATGGTTCCCAAAGAGGTCCATGTCCTAATTTCCAGAACCTGTGAGTGTTACCTTCTGTGGCAAAAGGAATTTAGCAGATGTCATTAAGTGAAGGATGTTAAAATGGGGGAGTTATCCTGGATGGTCTTGTTGGACCTGAAGTGTAATTACAAGGGCCTATCTAGAAAGGCAGGGAGAAGGTCAAAGATGAAGAAGGCAATGTGATAATCGAAACGGGGAGAAAAGGCTACATGATGCAAGGCCACAAGTTAAGGAATGAAGACATCTTTATTCATTCATTCATTTATCTTTTAAGTTTATTTATTCATTTTGAGAGAGACAGAGACAGCATGAGTAGATGGGCAGAGAGAGAGGGAGAGAGAGAATCCCAAGCAGGCTCCTTGCTGCCAGCATGGAGCCCAGTGTAGGGCTTGAACCCACAAATCCGTGCGACCATGACCTGAGCTGAAACCAAGAGTCAGACACTTAATCAACTGAGCCACCCAGGTGCCCTGAAGACATCTTTAGAATTTGGAAGAGGCAAGGAAATGAATTCTTTCTCAGGCCCTGCTGATAGATTGATTTAAGCCTTGTAAGACTCCTTTCTAACCTCTGACCTCTGGAACTGTAAGAGAATGCATTTGTGCTGTTTCAAGACATTGAGTTTTGGGCCAATTGTTACAGCAGCAGTAGGAAACTAATACACCATCAAAAATGTCAGTAGAGCCAATGTGGGGAATTCCTGGTACAGAATGCCATTTCGAGAAGCTAAAAGTTATACAAAGCCATACTACATATTTTTAGTAAATTCCTATTTACTTAATATTGAAAATAATGCATGGGAGTGGTAAGCATCAACTTCCAGGTTGCAGTAGACTTTCACGGGGTAGAAGGAGAGGAAGGTGGAGAGGACGTAGTTGGGATTTAGCTATGTCTGTAAAGAAAGAAGAAAGAAACGTGTAATGTACGGAGCAAGATGTTAAAATGTATAAACTCTGGTTGGTGGGTGTGCTTCTGTTTTTTTAATAATTGCTATACAATTTAAAATTAGAAACAATTTTTTAACAATGTTGAATTGCTATCATCTTAGCTTTTGTTAGCCTCCCCGTAGCTAAGATCAATGATAAAACTTGTCTAGAGTGGGGGCTGCACCCTAGAGAAAGATCACAGGATGTCGGTAGGTGCTAAGTTGTACGTTCTATTACCTTTGTGGCCTGTTCACAGTTGTTCATGTCAGCAGAGCTTGTCCTGTGGTACATACTAAAAGAAACCCTTTCTTGGCAGTCTTTCTCCTGACAAGAATGGAATCTTTTCTTCTCAGAGATACTCCTTCTTTCCAAATCTCTTTTCTACTTCAGGACCCAAGAGATGTTATATAGTCCATTCTTCCCCTAAAAGTCTACACCTGGCAGAATCTCTGAAGGAGGCTCCTCTCCCTGTGTGTCCCAGGAACCTGTCTGTGTTCATGCTTCCTTATTTTTGAAGTCCCCTGGGCCAGGGTCAGGATAAGGCCTGGCTTCATGGATCATATTATTATTGTTTTTTAAAATGTATTATTTATTTTTTTAATGCTTATTTTTGAGAGAGCAAGAGAGAGACAGAGACGGAGGCAGAGTGCAAGCAGGGGAGGGGCAGAGAGAGAAGGAGATACAGAATGTGAAGCAGGCTGCAGGCTCTGAGCCTTTAGCACAGAGCCCGATGTGGGGCTCGAACCCACAAACTGCATGATCACGACCTGAGCTCAAGTCGGATGCTTAACTGACTGAGCCACCCAGGAACCCTTATTCTTGTTTTCCCAAGTGGTAGGGGTCTACTTTGTCTTAAAGATGCTCTATCTCCATGATGTTGTGGTTTATAATAAGAAATCTATATTTGGTCTTTGTTCCCATTTCTGGCACAGAGCTCCTGAAACCATTGGAATTTCCTAAGTGATGAGAGTAGTCAAAGTTCTTTCATTATGTTCATGAGGTGACTTCTGGAAAGCAATGAAGAATGGTGGCTGGTCACCAGAGAAATATGACTGGAACTTTCAGTACCACCCTTCTCACCTCTGGGCAGGGTAGAGCGGTCAGAGATTGAGTTCAATCAACAATGGCCAGTGGCTTAATCAGTCTTGCTTATGTAATGGAATCTCCATAAAAACCCAAAAGGACAGTGTTCAGAAAACTTTTGGGTAGGTGAACACATGGATATTTGGAGACAGTGGCAGAGTCTGCAGAGAGCATGGAAACTCTCCCCACATCTTACCCTATGTACCTCTTCATTTAGCTGTCGATTCATATCCTTCATAAACCCTTTTAATAAACGATTGTCCTGAGTTCTGTGAGGCACTCTAGTAGACTGATTGAACCCAAGGAGGGAGTCGTGGGAACCTCTGATTTAGAGCCTGTTGGTCACAAGCACAGGTAACAGTCTGGACTTGCAATTGGCATCTGAAGTAGAGGGCAGTCTTGTGGGACTGAGCCCTTAACCTGTGGAGTCTGATGTTCTCTTTGAGTAGGTAGTGTCAGAATTAAGTTGAATTGTAGGACACCCAGCTGATGTTCACAAATTGCTTGGTGGTATGAGGAGAAACCGACATGTTGGAATTGTGTTCAGAATTATTAACTCCTGAGGACAGGTTTTATAATTGACTCTTAGGAGCCTCTTGTCTCATGTATTTTAATAATTATCTGTGAAGGCAGGCAAAATTACATACCATTTCAATCCCTCTAAGGGTTAATTCCCAGTTAGATTGAAAGTTTTGTTCTGAAGTTTTAGTGGCTATGTCTTCTAAACCTGAACACAAATTCATTCCATTTGCATTGCAGTCTCTATAAGGTAAAAATGAATGGTCATGGTTTCACAGGGACTTCTGATATTTTGGAGTTTGTGCTTAATCTACATACCTCAAAATAATTTTTACTTTTGTAAACCCTTTCACTATTGTAAGGTATTATTCATTATTGAAAAATCATGCCAGTTACCAGTCAATAACTTCCTCTGTTTCTTTTCACATGATTACTTGTATTTTGGTTACTCACTTTCAATGGAGCATATAAGAGAATTGATTTTTTTGGACACATTTTCATATATTTATATACCAGCAGATGAAGCATGGTCGGATTTTCAACCAGCTGGTTTTTCAAAGTATTTTT
Source organism: Lynx canadensis (assembly GCF_007474595.2). Taxonomy (NCBI): domain Eukaryota; kingdom Metazoa; phylum Chordata; class Mammalia; order Carnivora; family Felidae; genus Lynx; species Lynx canadensis. Next base: position 20,039,258 of record NC_044315.2, read on the forward strand.
CCAGACAAAATCTCAACTTCAACGTGGTGCAAATTATTAGAACCCCGTGGGGATATTTAGTGCTTCTCTGAGATTTTGGAGAGATCCCAAGAAGAAATCTGTAGCTCTGAGTTCCAAAATTCCCGTGGCTTAATCCTTCAGGAATAATAAAGGTAAAGAAGGTAACTTAATCAGCAAGCTGTGCTTCACTCCATACAAACGATTCCCACTTCTATTCTGTCTCATCTTAGAAAATAAATACTTTCCTGCAGAAACTGAGAATGAATCAGAATGACTTATAGATTCCTGCAGAAGTCCACTACAGATAAATTCATTCAAATGTCGCTCCAGGTTTAAGTTTGCTGGAAACTATTAGCAGAATTATTGGAAAGGATTTTACTAATAGTACTTCCAGTTGAAGTGTTGGGAGAAAGTTGAATTATACCGGAAAGGGCCCTTACAGCTCACGAATAACAAAGTAGAGTTATTTTACCTTGGGCCAAGGGACACCGGAGAGATAGTTACACACACATAAACAAATCGAAAGTCCTAATCCTGGCTCACAAGATGCTCAGCAGTATGTCCCAGATCCCTATATCACTGCTTGATGAAGGTGAACCCAATCTTACTTACATTTGGAATGTGGCATGTCAGAAGGCCACAGTGTTTAGGCAGAAGCTCCTGATCAAAGGATTTTGCTTAACTTGGACAATCTCTTCTCTGACATTATTTTCTCTCATATATAATTGGGCTCAGTGATTTTTAAATTTTCTTCCATTCTGTTCCCCAGTCAATTGTGTTTTCTCACTTATGAGCCCAAAGATGACTTCTGAGCTAAATCCTGGATGGAAAAAGCACTTAGTAAGCTCCTAAACTTTACAGACCAGCCTTTAGGAGGATGACTAAAGGAGGCAATATAGCTATTAACCTTTTGGACACTCTTATCACGTTCCTAGGGTTTTAGTTGCAGGTTCATCTTTCACATGGTGGGGTCTCTTGGTTTTGGTGAGCTCAGTTTCTTTATCTCTAATGAGGATAATAGTACATGCTTCATAGTTGCTATGAGGATTAAATGAGATCATCTTAGAAAACCCTTAGCCGTATGCATTTTCCACAGAGAATATGTACCATGCGTGTAGCACTCAGGGTTTGATCAAAGAAATAGAACTTTGGAAATGCCAAGAATGTGGGATTTATCAAAGAGGATTGACATAAGATTTCTGAATTGCTCTGCTTCTGTATCTGATGTTGGCTTTGAAGTCACAGGGAAAGATTCTTAACCCCATAACATACTTCCTCTCAGCTCACAGGAAAGTTCTAGCACAACTAGTTGATGGAGTGGATTCTTTGAAAATTTTAACAGAGGTTCCCATAGATATTGCCTACAGTTTATGGTAAGCTATGGGGCAAGTTCTCAAAAAAGAAGAGCAGATTTTAAATTATTATTGATCTCACGATCAATTGTTGATCGTTCTGTTATGTTGATCGTTATGCTATTATTTGTGTAGGTTGGTCAATTAATGTTGCCTCAAGCATGGAAAAGAAACAATGAGTTTGCATCTTATTTATTAAAATGCTTCCTTCCATCGGAGACATTTGAACCACAGGATAATTTGGGTTGTCATAAAAACAATAAATTTATATCTGTACCACACATTTTGGTGAATTGAGAGGAAGAATGAAAATGTGTGCCCTCATTGAAATGCCTCACAGGTATGTCAGTGTTCCTTGAGGAATTGCCAGTGTTTCTCCATGATGAGACTAGACCTGAAAAATGCAAGTGGGTCTGAAAACTGCCACGCTGTGGTTTTAAAATGAAGCCCCAAACTTGGTTATTACTAAAGAATTTTAGCTCATTGGTTCTCCTTTCAGATATGAGGTTGAGTATGTAATGTATGCCAAAGGGATGTTTCAAAATCTATATGTGGCATATAGATTCATAAACTTAGCAGATGCTTTAGAAACTGCAAATTAGGACCTCTGGTTCAAGACCATGTGGATTTCTAGAAATTCTTCTATGCTTCCTGCTTTAGAAACCAAAAGGAAAAGAACATATGTGAAATCTAAGGGAACATCAGAATAAATACTTATAGTCTGGAAATATGCACTTCAATTTGTCACTCAAACGACATTAATTCCAACTGCCGTAAATGGCAAATACCGGAGATCTTTACATTGGTTAGTGTTGTGGGCTTGGCTTATGAGGTGCGGCTTTGGTGCCCTTCGCAATGAACAAATTCAAGATGGAAAGAAAGCAAAATCCAGAGTCAGAAACTCTTCATTCTGTAGTGAGAGACTATGACACTTTGTCTAGGCAATGACGGTGAAATAGAAAAGGATAAACGAGTGAGAGGAAGAAAAGGCTGTGCTAATGAGTCATAAAAATCATCCAGGAGCAGCCCAATGTGTGGTACTTGTTTAAATTATGCAAGGACCTTTTATCTTGTGGAGTTTATTGTTGGACTAATAATGTTAGTTTAGCAGAAAAGTTGATTTGTACGTTGCAGCCGTGTGGTGCGGTGGTAGGGCACATGGAATTCTCGGTGACACTGGACTTTGGTTCAGATTCTGGCTGTGTGTCTGCTGCCTGTCCATCCCTGAGGAAGTAGGTTAGCCTCTCTACGAATTAGGCTACTCATCTGGAAGTGGCTAATGGCAGGGTTGGGTTGATGAAATCAAATAATCACTTAAACCTCTCAATACAGTCCTTGGCACATATTAAATGCTCATGATAATGATGAATTTAATTACTTCCTTTTAGTCAAGTATTACCTGAAAAATGTGTGTGTGTGTGAAATTATGTAAAGCCAGACTCCATAAAATGTCCTGCTTTCAAGAATATTACAATTACCTGGATACTGAGTTCTTGATATAGTTTGTCTGTCATGATTTTAATTCCATACTCAGGACTCAATCTCCTTTGTCAGGTTCTCTGCACCTAGGCCATTCTCCTCTGTTTTAAATGATCCAGGGAACATCCCCAGTAGGTGGGGGGAGGGTATGAGAGGATACAGGGGTGATTCTGGAAGGCTTGCCTCCTTTATAGGAAGAGCTAGCATCCACTGCAAGTGTCTTGAGTCAGAACGTTCAGGATGACTTGGAGGTTAGGAGGATGCGAGATATAGGAGATTCTGAGAAATAAAACCTCACTGCTTTTATTCCAGTCTCATGGCCCCAGTGAATCCTGTGAGTCGTGAGCCAAGAGGACTTCTTACTATGAAGCTTCTCCTCTCATAAACGTACTCACAGGGGAAGTTTTCAAAAGCAGAGCCAGGATTTTAATCAACAAGTTATAATAATTATTAAAGTTGTTAGCCTGAAGTTCGTTCGTTCTTTCTCTTTCTTTCTTTCTTTCTTTCTTTCTTTCTTTCTTTCTTTCTTTCTTTCTTTTTCTTTCTTTCTTTTTTTTCTTTCTTTTCCTTCCTTCCTTCCTTCCTTCCTTCCTTCCTTCCTTCCTTCCTAGCATAAATTTCCCTACAAAGGGAATTTTATTGAGGGCACTAGTTTATTTCACACTTAAAAGACCAACTGCAACCAAATGAAGTGAATGTAACCTCAAGATTTTATTGTCTTCATAATGTAACAAAATATGAAGCTTAGAACTGGATCACTTGGCTGTTTCTCTTCTATCTCCTCCCAGTTCAGAATGCTTGCATCTCTTAATAGCCAGCATTCTCTTAGATCTGCAGTTGGGCTCAACACATTGAAGCCTCAGCACAGTCTTCTTTGTGGTTTTAGCCTTTTTCCAGAAAATTGGCTTAGTTTGCCTACCAGAGCCACTCTGCTTCCTGTCATAACGCCGCTTTCCCTGGACATAAAGAGAATCTTTGCCTTTCTTGTACTGTGTCACTTTGTGGGGTTGGTGTTTGCCACACTTCTTGCAGAAAGTCTGGTGGGTTTTAGGAACGGTCACCATGGCTGTGAGACGGGTATCGGCACAGAAAGCTCCCTTTCTTTCTTTCTCCCTTTCTTTCTTTCTCCCTTCCTTCTTCCCTCCCTTCCTCTCTCTTTCTCCCTTTCTCTTTCTTTCTTTCTTTCTTTCTTTCTTTCTTTCTTTCTTTTTCTTTTTTTTCTCTCTCACATGTCTAACCGTTGGTCTCCTATTCTTTTACTTTCAAGTTAACACATCACCATTGAATTAAAATGCAGCAATTATTCATGATCATTCAGTGCATTTCGTTTTTCTTTAAAGCCTGTCTATGCCTGATATTACAACTTTTGATAGCGAGGCAGTTAAATGAAAAAGACAATCTTCTGTATCAAGATTTAGACTAAGGCAACTTACATTCCTAATGGTGTAAGCACTTTTGTCTGGTACTAGTAGAATGGATACATATGAGGGCTGTTAATTTAGCTCTAATGTGAGCTGCATGGGAAACGCTATAGGGGTTCTATTTAGTTTGTAGTAAACAACTTCGGAATCAATGTGTTTTCTTTACTGAAGACTTGCTTAGCGCATTGGAAAAAAATTCTATTAGTTTGCCTCATTTGGTAGTCACCACGCATCCTGACGTTTGAGCCAGTGGCCCCCATTAAGGCCGGCACGACTGTTTGTAGCAAAATGAACCAAGCCATCTGAATTCAACCTCAGTGTCATCATTCAAGCAAGCCAGACAGAGCCATGATTTAGGATTTTCCCAACATTTTATGGCAATTTGTTTCATTTGCCACAGGCCCGTAATGATGCAAATTGCCATAAAGTGGGATAATCAGGCAGTGGAAGTGTCATAAAACTGCAGGAGAAACAAATTTCCATCTTGGAACTTTGCATGCCGATGAATGTGGGGAAGAGTAAATGTGGACCTGGCTTTGCTGGTGTTATCTGGTTGCCAAGCTCTGTGCCAAGCAGAAATGATTCCATTTTGTCAATTTGTATTCATTTTGAGGCCAAAGAATGGGAGCAAAAGAGGACCTGAAAATGAAAGGAAGCCCCCGGCCAAAGTCTCTCCTCAGGTGTCTGGGCTGCGAGCCGGCAAGGGGTGATCCAGGGGAGAGGAGGCCAAATGTGTGCCATTAGATAGATGGAGGATAAATTAAAGGGCTGTCACAGATTGGAGTGTTTTGGCCTTCTGAAATGTCATGGTACTTCTCCTGCTATGTTTTTGGGATCCCTGCCCTGCCTTGAACAGCCCTGCCTCTCTTCTGCCATGAACTGCCAGTGCCACGGTGGGAACAACAGGCTGGAAATGGAATTGTTAGACCAAAGCTCTTCAGGCCGTGCTGAGACCTGGGACGTGGTTAAAATGAAAGAGTCCACTCTCACATATTCATTGCTTACCCTTGGAAGTGAAAATTTTGTTGTTTTTTGGTTTTTATGTTTTTAAATGCCTGAGAAACAGACTCCCTTTGTCTCTCTGCTTTTTTAATTTTCATTTGTTCTTCTCCTGGCCACATTCCTACCCTCTAGATCATTTACTTTACATGGTTCAGGTATCATGAGTCATGCCTTGAAGGATCACACAGCCTGAAATTTCCAGGTCTCACTCCACAGCTGATAATGGGATTGTTCTGTCTTTGCCCTTTGTTTGTATGTTGTCCATTTTGTTTGCTGTTTTGCAAGATTGCATTAATGGCACTGGTTTGAAAGCGCCCCAAGGACACATTCCGTAGCCTCACTCCTGCTAACTGAACTGGTTTTGACAGATATCTTTTTTTTTTTTTTCAACGTTTATTTATTTTTTGGGGGACAGAGAGAGACAGAGCATGAACGGGGGAGGGGCAGAGAGAGAGGGAGACAGAATCGGAAACAGGCTCCAGGCTCTGAGCCATCAGCCCAGAGCCTGACACGGGGCTCGAACTCCCGGACCGCGAGATCGTGACCTGGCTGAAGTCGGACGCTTAACCGACTGCGCCACCCAGGCGCCCCTTGACAGATATCTTAATAACATTTTAGCTCATTGCCAAGCTGCTAGGGGTAAGAGCTACATTCATTTCTCGTTTCTTCCTTTTTTTTAAAAATGAAATATATCCCAGGAAGAACTTCTCTAAAGTTCTCTTCTGATTTTATTCTGTAAACTCAGTTTCTCATGGACTCCCCAATGAACAACTCCGCTTCCTGATTTTGACACTGTTGTGTCCTCAAAGTGACACAGTAAGGAGGATGAAAAAGTGGTATCTTTCTGGCTCTCCCAATGGTGATATTTTATCTATGGCTTTCACATATCGTCATTTTCATGTTCTTATGTTTCCTATTTAATTTAGTTTGTATTCTGTGATATTCTTTTTAATGTGTTTAGAATATGAAAGATCCTGTTTTTAAACACTGCAACTGCCTGGTCTCAGATAATCGTAGCTGGTGTTGATTACAAACACTTACTGAGCATGCACCACTGTGGTATTCCTTTACCTGCATGACCTCATTTTCAAAAACAAACCCACGAGGTGTTGTCCTTTCAAAATATTGTTTCATTTTAAGCGACAAAATGTGAACAGGATCATGTAGAGTGTTGAGTAGACTGATTTTCTTTCAAGCGCAGGGTCAGCTCTGCTGGGCTCTACTTTGTAAAGATGTCTTGCAGGGTACACGGTCACACTTGATAATTGTGCATCTAAGTACAAGGTGGAAATTGCAGTTTAGAAATTGGAAAAGGCCTGAACAGATGAAAATTACATGATTTTTGGATACTTGGAAAAATTAATTCCTTGGAAATGCATGTGGTATTGGTGAAATGACTGAACTTGATGTGGGAGTAGGGTTTCTCTTGAATGATCTGGTCTGTGGTCTCCACTAAAGTTAAAGTGCAAAGAATTAACATTTGCTTCTGGTGCCTCTTTAAACTTCCTTCAAAGCCCTCTTCTTCCATGATGTTCTTGTCTTCTAAAACTTTCCATGACTGTCTGGGTGTCTGCTGGTTTTATTTCTCCAGGGCTTACTTCAAGTCTAGCAGGGCCTCCCTCCTACTGTTCTGTTCATAAACATTTCCTTTCAAAAGATTCTTGGTTTTTTTTTCCTTCAGTTTTAGGCAACAAAATGTGAACAGGATTATGTAGACTATTGAGTGGATTGACTCCCTTTCTAGCAGAGGACAAGTCCTCTTGGGTTCTTTTTTCTACATGGTGTCAACCAGCTTGAGCCCATTTTCCACTCTTATTTTCATCTTAATGGATAAGAAAGAATAAATAGAAGATATAAGGGGAAAGACAATGGCAAGGAATATTTTCTTGGGGGAGCTTAGTGGTCAGGGATAGCAAAGCATAGCAGTGTGTGTTTTGGTACGTGTTTATCATTGCAACCTCCACCAATTTTCATGGGATAAATACTCCCAAAGGAGCCTTTTCCAGGCTGTCCACATGATGTTACTGAATGTAGAGTTGGGAAGAGATGCTCAGACTTCCTAGAACATGCCAATTCTAGCATGCCCCTTTGCACCAGCTGGCCAAGCAAGAACTCCAGTTGAGGACTGGGAGCGAAGTTGACAGTGGCTGGCAAGGTCCTTTGGACAGGGCCTATGGTATTTGTTCTGGAAGAACATAACTTGAAGGGCCTATGGTATTTGTTCTGGAAGAACATAACTTTATTCAAATCACAAAGCCATTAAAAATGATGTAGTTAGTGAAAATTGTCAAAACCTCTAAGAACAACCTAGGACTAAGTGGTTGAATTTCTATAAAGAGTCTTGAATATTTTAGGGGATAAGATTAATTTTATAAATGTTGTGGATTCTTGAGCAGGTGATTTTTGTATTTTTGATTTAACAAAAGGTTATTTATTCATGGAAAAAAAAATAAGGCAGCAAGAAAATACCAAGTCTGTAACAGAGGCACAGCTTGCAGTGGATATTGTTATGTTAATAAATGAAATAAATATGGAGCTGTGCTGCAGCCCAATGCCAATTCCCCCCCCCACCCCCATTTCTATCAAATAGAATGAACTTTATGTCTAAAAGGGCTGAACAAATGTTTGTGAGAGGGCATTGGTGTCTAGATTAGTTGCAACTTGGGGTGCCTGGGTGGCTCAGTCGGTTAAGCGTCCGACTTTGGCTCAGGTCATGGTCTCATGGTTTGTGAGTTCGAGCCCCGTGTCGGCTCTGTGCTGACAGCTCAGAGCCTGGAGCCTGCTTCGGATTCTGTGTCTCCCTCTCTCTCTGCCCCTCCCCTGCTCATGCTCTGTCCCTCTGTCAAAAATAAATAAACATTAAAAAAATAAAAATAAATATATTAGTTGCAACTTGCTTTTTGTCCCACTATATATTAAGGCCAAGATAAGTACACTCAAGTCACTTATGTGGCTGGCACAAAATATTCATTAACAGTGGGAGAGTTAGGGATGCCTGGGTAGCTCAGTCAGTTGAGTGTCTGACTCTTGATTTAGCACAATCCTAGGATTGTGGGGTTAAGCCTCACGTCGGGTTCTGCACTGAGTGTGGAGCCTGCTTAAGATTTTCTCTCTCTCTCTGCCTCTACCCCCAAGTCAAGTTAGAAACGGAATTAAAAGAAAAAAAAACAATGAGAATTTCAAAAGATCTAGATCTGGAATGATGGGGTGAATCTAATAAGACCACATTTACTAGGTGAAAATGTTAAGCCTCTACTGACCCAAAGGTCAGTAGTCGAACAGCCCAAATATGAGTGATTTCAGGTAATTGTAAACTTGATATAAATCCCCACCTTCTGTATTATGTAGATGCTGCAAATAAAATATAACACAAGGGCACACTTTACTTGGAGAACATTGTACTATCTGGAGGAAAGGAGATCATTATTTCACTGTACTTTTCATCTATTTGTTTATCTCATTCACCATACTCACCCATTCATTCACTCATTCATTGACTCAATTAATAATTTGAGGATCTATAAAACCAGATAAGTGATGGATACAGAGTCATAAGATAGGCACTGCAATGCCCACATGGAGCTTATATACGGTCAGTTATTGTTCAGACTATGTATAAAGTACAATGGTTGGTCTTGGATATGACACTAAGGGAGTTGATAAGAAAGTAAAATCTTCCCACAGGCTGGTAGTAAGATCAGTCTGGAATACATTGTCAGTCATGTAAGGAAGGGCTGAAGTAACCAGAGGAGAGAAGAGTTTAAGACCATGCCCCGGCTTTCTACAAATATCTGAATAATCATCAAAGAGCTCATGTGTTCCATATGGGAAGGGAAAAAGAAATGAGTAGTTATATCTGGATGAGTTGGGAGAGGAAGAGGGAAGGTATAGCCAAATATGTAATTCTTAATCTGAGACTTGAAGGATGAATGGGGCATCATCATCATCATCATCATTATCATCAGAAAGGGCATTTCCTCAAGTGGAAGGAGCACTGTGTGCAAGTGCTCAAAGCCACACAATGGGAAGATCTTTGGTAACTGCATGTGTTTTTGCGTGTTTGTAGTACAGAGAATAGGAGTTGGAGGGGAGAGTTGAAGGGGCGTGGCCAACGATGAATGTGGAGAGAAAGTCTTGGGTCAGATCCAGGAAGTCTTTTATGCCAGGGAGTTTAAATTCTATTTGAAGTCACTAGGGGAGGTGGGGGTGGGTGGGAATCAAAGAATTATAGGCAGGGGAGTGACATACTTAGATTTATGTTTCAGAAAGATCACACTGGTGGCAGTGTGGAGGAAGGATTTGGGGGAGGGTAAGTTTCCTGACTCAAAGGGAAGGAGGAGTTTCTGACATAAATGACCCTAGGACTGTATTTTTAGGTTGAATTTATCTCAGAGAGTCTGAAATGCATTGTCTTTGTAGCTGTGGTTCTTTTACACTGAGCTGGGTTGAGGGTCAAAAAAAGGTGTCTTTTCTTTCTGTACTCAGAATGCAGAGTATGTAGTTTTCTCTTGGTGTGTCTGGTTCATCTTACCTCCTTCCTTCCTTCCTGCCTCCCTCCCTCCCCCCTTCCCTCCCTCAAAGATGTATTGAATATCTCATAGGTGACAGCCCTGTTCTTGGTCATGGAGACATAGCAGATATACAGATAAGTTCTTGAAGGTTGGGAAGGGGGAGGAATAGAGACAAACAATAAACAAGAAAACACATGAAAGGTAATTTCAGGTGGTTTTAAGTGCTGTGAAGTTACTACAACAGAGTAACTTGATTGGCAGTAGCTTGGGTAGGGATAGGTTTGTCAGGTGGGTTAGTCCAAGCAGTCTTTCTTAGGAAGTGATACTTGAATTGAGACCTGAATGAGAATGAGGCAGTCATCTTTAGATCAAAGGGAGGCTCTCCAAAGAGGAATAACCCACAGGATCAGAATTATTTTGTCATATTCAAGGAAATTTTCGTGCTATATGGAATGAAGACAGTCAATGAGGGGGAGGGTAGTACGAGACAAGGTCAGAAAGGGAGGTAAAAGGCAAGCAAAATACAGTCATAGGATTCATAGGCCTTGGTATAAGGTTGGGGTTCCATCTCATCTGTATTGTAAAGAAATCACTCTGGCTGCTTCTAGTGGGAGGTGGATTGGAGTGAGGCAGGAAAAATAGCAGAGAAACCAAATGAAAGTTATTGTAGATGTCCAGGTGAAAAAAATATGGCCTCTACTATGGTGGTGGCAATGGTGATGGAGAAAAGTTGGTGGGTTCTGGGGATCAAGCCAAGAGAACTCACTGATGGATTAGATATGGGGAGTGAGACACAAGAGAAATCAGGAATGAGCCCTTGATCTTGTGCTTCGCCAATGTTCCAGTTTTGGGGAGATAGAGGCTGAGGAAAATAATTGGATGGGAAAACCAAAAGTTCTCTTTTTTCTGTGTCAGCTTTGATATCCTTGTCAGGCTTTAAGTAAAGATGTTAAGGAGATGGTTAGATACCTGAGACTGAAACTTAGTGAGGTGAGGTGAGGTCAAAGCTGGAGATAGGAATTCAAGGGTTACTGGTATTAAATCCATGATGGTATGATTAGCAGCTCACAAGGTGTTCACTTGGTCAAGTGATGGTGGTCTCTCCTAACTCACTACACCAGCACACTTAATATTTGGTAGATACTTAATAACTGTTTACTTATTGCCCTGAACTATACTAGACTGTTCCAGAGTATTAAAGATAAGTACATTGGGGCGCCTGTGTGGTTCATTTGGTTGAGCATCCAACCTTGGATTTTGGCTCAGGTCATGATCTCACAGTTGTTGAACTGAGCTCCACTTCAGGCTCAGAGCTGAGCATGGAGTCTGCTTGGGATTCTCTCTCTCTCTCTCTCTCTCTCTCTCTCTCTCTCTCTCTCTGCCCCTCCCCCACTAGTGTGTGCACGCACGCTCTCTCAAAAAAAAAAATAGAAATAAAAGATAAGTGCATTATTTACAAGTATTTTGGCTGCTTCCTACCAAAAATGTATCTTTGTCTTTATGGTTAAAGTCTGGGAGGACATACAGAAGACTCTTCTCCATTTTGTGTTTGTTGAACATGTCCTCTTGGGCACGTGGAAAGAAGTTTACAAGAGTGTGTCTTCTCCATCTCCTCCCTTCTGTATTTAGAACTCATTGGCTTCTAAAGAGAATTCAAGCATTGGGTCTCTAGTCTTATTGGATGATTTTAATGATATTTCAAACTGAAATTTTAAGCCATAAAAAATTGCTTTTTATAACAAAATATCCTCAGTATTCACATCTAAATTTACATCACAATGGGAGTTAGTATCCCCAGAACTGCAATCACTTGGACTTGGATCCTGATATTAGTGTTCTTTTCCTTCCAACTGTTCTAGACTTTTTTGTTTCTGCCTCAATAAAATACTACCTACAGTTTAAAATACTGCTTAACATTTGTGCAGTAATCTGAATGTAAGCTTTCATTCTTAAAAATAAGATCACAACTAGTTTAAGGCATGAGAAATGAATATTTTCTTTGAACAGCAATTCAAGTCATCTATTAATTACTAGAAAGATTCTGGGTGCCAACTTTTACTGATTTTTCTTATTGTTGGCACTCTCTGTAAAGACAGACTGATGATATACTCTTGGTTCTCTTTCCTCTTTTATTTTCAAATCTTCATTCCATTTCACGAATGCTTTTGAAATCCAAGTAATGGAAGAGCTTGACAAGATTTGGAAGGGACAAGAGTCTGGTCGTGATGATACAGCTGGTCCCAGGGGAAGGTGAAAACACTACTCTTAGTTGTCTTAACATTTATTTCTATTATGGAGCCTTTCTCATGGCTCTGCAGACCAAATTCCAGCCGAGGTTTGTACTGAAGACAGCATGATATAGACTCTCACGGATGGGGCTGAGAAATATTCTTTAAAAATGCATTCTGTTCATTTCCCGGGAAAGATATGAAGGCATATTTTCAAATTACCTAATCATTAATGTTAGGATGAAAGTTACTGATTCTGTAAAGTTTTATAATAACAATCTAGGTTTTATTTTAAATTAATGTCACAGGTACATTAGATAAAAATGTTCAGTTCATTTGTTTATATGTTAATTATATCTATTTCACGACATGTAATACACATTTTTTACATCATGTATAATGCATTTTAATTTATTCACTGTGTTGCAATTGAGTTATCTCTACGGATTTCCTAATTTATGTTATAAAAAACCTTTGCAAAAAGATAAATTCTTTGTTCCTACTGATCTTTAAACCAGATTTATGGCTTTCAAATAATAGCCTCAGAAGTTAAAATTTTAATATCATTTTAATGTATTCTCTAAACACTACTTCAACATTAAATCTTGCTTTTAACTCTTGTATTATCCTATTTTTCATTATACTTTACCAGCATGAGCATCCGATACGTCCTTATTCTTTCTTTAGAGGATTATATATTAAAGTTGGAAGACCTTCAAAGTTCATTTCATAAATGGGACAATTGAGGCTGAAGAGAGCTTCTCTCTGTATCCACATAGTCCTATCATACTGATCTCATCCTTATAGAGAGTGACATTTTCAGCATCACCTTCCTTAGAAGTAATAGACAAAATCCAAAGAAATTTATTAATTACCTAATGGGACATGACCCAGTAAAGGGAAAGCTGAGAATGTGACCAACTGAATTTTGGGATATAAGCTGTGGCGTCCTTGACTAATGCATTTGCCTTTCTTGTGTCAACTAAAATTCCCACTGTTCGTTTCTAGTAGTGTGGCCTTCACAAAGAGGGCATGGCCAGAAAATTTGTTTAAATACAGAACGTAGCCCAGGAAATGGGAAGAAAGGGTGGTTTCAATAATGTGGCTCAGAGAGTATGACAGATTTTATGAGTTCTGAGCATTGGGGAAAATTTTTTTCTCATTGTTCTCAGACTTCACTACTCCTTAAATTAAAAAGCCAAGAGCAGTTTGGAAAGAGACTCACAGTAGTGGAAGAAAGAGTGGGTGGCAGACGTGCCAGATCAGGAGAGGTGTCTCAGTAGCAATGTTTTGCAGAGTGAACATCTACGTTTCCCGCATGTACACAGGTCTGTGCACTGTGTAGCAGAACCACGGATGGCTCCAGTGGTAGAAATGTACTTGTTGGAGCCTCGGTCTTTAAAGTCTTTGAGAAATGGCAGAATGCCAGATGGAGATTTTTTTTTTTGCCACTGGTATTCAAATCTTTGATGTAGGAAAATGACATTACAATGGAGATTGCTTAGGGGAAGACAGGTGGACAGGTGTATCTCACCTGCCACTTGCAGTTACGGTTTTAGTGCTTAGAAGGAGAGTATCTCGTAAATAGCCCCTCATTATCGTAAGGTCTTGTCAGACGCGTTTCTTTCTGATGATGACATGTGTCACACTGGTTCTAGGAAGAAGTATGACGCAGAAGATAATTTGTTATTGAAGACCCAGCTGTCTATTAAATCTTTTTTCCTTCTGCCTCAAGTTTGCTTCCCAAACCTGTTCTCAGCAAAGGAATTGTACCCTCACAGCAGCTTACAGTGTCAAAATCAGACAATGGCTACAATGGTTAGCCTTCGTAGGATATTTGCATTTTATCAGAAATTGAAATCTTGAACCAAGGAAATGAATGCCTGAGGTGCAATTTTCAAGCAGTTAATGAGCTAACTAATAAGGATTTTTTTTAGTAGCAAGAGGACTTTCTTGTTACCTTAAAATTATGCCAATTAAGAAATAAAACCAAACAAATGAAATAATCCATGAGCATTTGATGGGTAAAATTTATATTCATTTTTATTTTAATTTCAAACATTTCAACAGTATTTCCACTTCCAGAAATTATATCTATGTGAGCTTCAGAAATATAAAAATGTAATTATTGTGCTATAAATGTGCATTTTTTGAGTTTTTGTTAAATTGAGATATAACTGATGTATTAGCTTCAGGTCTATAACATGATTCAATATTTGTATATATTATGAAATAATAACCACACCCAATAAGTCCAGCTAACATTTGTCATTTTCTTGTGATAAGAACTTTTAAGACCTACTTAGCAACTTTCAGTATTTTTAAAGTTTAATTGAAATGATCTTTGTACTTCCTCTACCTGATCCTGGATTTGAATACATGTTTTATAATTTGAAATATCTTTGGAACTCTAGACTCAGGACGAGAGGATCAGTGGGTAAATTAAACCTTGGTCTAATGCTCTCACTGATGTGATGTGTATGTTTTGGAAGTCCTATATAGACTTGATGTGTATGTTTTGGAAGTTATATATATAAATATATAAAACAGTATATTTTGTGAGGATATCCCAACTAGGTGATAGCCTTGAGAGGGAAGAAACAGATTATAGTTACAGGGGTTCATCAGTGAGCCAGGACTAAGTAGAGAGGAAGCATTGGTGGATGTGATCAATGATAAAGAAGAGAGAGAACTTGGACTCTAATCGGCAGAAGTTTCAAGTGTGGTTCTCTCATTTATTAGCTGTGACAGTTTGTGTAATAAGTTTATCCTCTCTGAAGATTAGTCTTTTCATAATATGTAGTATATGTAGGTGAAATAACATACTGCATAAATTGGGAATCATGGTCTAATGTAAGCAGAACATCAAGTTCAGTATCTAAGATGACAAAGAAATGAAATAGGAAAGAGAGAACTTCAGAATTCAGATTTTCAGGCTTGAATTAGGATGATTTTTATTGCTTTCGAATTGTGACCATAGATTAAGGTTTTTTTCTTTGAATTGGAAGCCAAATGTATTATGAGTAAAGCAGCAATGATAATACCTGCCAGATACAGTTGCATCTCCTAACACGGAGACCAACACCAGATACACCTTATGAGCCCGCCCTAATTCCCTAAGGTACTGTCACCTCCCAGACCTTCAGTTATATGGCCAAGGACTCTGCTTGGATCTGTGCTGCTCAGCTTACTGGAGCTGATGAGTTGTCACTAAGCAGCCAGATATGCTCCGTATTTTTGACTTTTTTTTTTTTGCTACTTCAGGACTCCACTGAGACCCCCATAAGAATGCATGGGATGTGGAATGATGCCACCCAGAAACATGGGGCGGTTTATTCTTTATGGCACATATTTTCATCAGTGTGCATCAGGGGTTGGGGAGAACACGGAAGATAAACCCTCACCAACTCCACCACCATGTCTGAGTTTATCCACATATCCTATCTGAAGAAATCCCATAGGGCTGAACTAAACTCACCTGGAGAGATGTATGGTTGATTCCTGGCCCATCATGATGCCATGACCAGTGTAATAATGCAATAGCTTGCCTCCCTTTTCATCCTTCTCTATCTTTTTAAACTTTTCCCTCATTTTCCCTACGCTAGAACTGCACCTCTCGAAAGTATCAACAAAAAATTCTTAAGATTCTTTTGCCTAGAGAAGCCAGACTAAGATGATGCTTAGCACTTAGAAGTTGTTCATTAAATATCAATTTTCCTTTCTTCCTTTTTAAAAAATATTAAAAAAATTTTTTTTAAGTCAGCTCTTTGCCCACCTTGGGGCTTGAACTCACAATCCTCACATCAAGAGTTTCATGCTCTACTGAATGAACCATCCAGGAACCCCTGCCTCCTTTCTTCCATTTCTATTAATTTTATTTGACTTTGCTCAGTTTAAGGCTGAACTTTGACTTTGGTGTCTTAGTTGCCTCCATTCCTTGTCTTATCTTCCTGAACTCATATTCTATCTCAGGTACTGATTTTTCATGTTTGTTTTTCATTTGAGCCTGAAAAGCAATGTATCCCTTTGATGTTTGGTTTCTAGAAATCTTGAGTTGGTCTAAATAGACCCTGATAGAATGCTCCTATGTAGGCTCTTAGCTCAGAACTCTCCATGTACAGGGAGTTCATGATTCATTTTACTTGTATGAGATTTATTGATTCCTGAACTTTGCTAGGACAGCCATTTCGATTTGCGAACAACATATACATCTGTATTTAGACTTTAGTGAGTCTTCCTATGGTTTTTTTAATGATAGAGTCATTGTTCTAGAGAATAGAAGAATTTGGAGTCATGCAAACTCTAGATTATTTTCATGTGAGAAGGTGTCAATCTGAGGAATGAGAGGGTTTCCTGCAGATTAGAATTCTATCTCCTATAGTTAGAGACTTATGGAAACCCCTTTTTAGTAGATCTCATGCTTAGTTCTCAATAGATAAAGGTAGATTTTGGATATCCAACCTCAGACCCATCTTGGGAAGCATAGATACTTCCTGTTTCCAGACCCGGTAGGTGACCAGAGTGCCTTTTCATCTCTGTTAGATCTGTGAGGACTGGGATAGTTCGTGCAGACTTCATGGAGGAGTTGAGGCTTGGATGTCACCATGAAGACTGTTGATTTTCTATAAGCCCATGTTTCTGGGTTTTCTCACAGCATACACTGCTTTGTTTCTTCATCCCAACCAGTCAAAAATCCTAATGGTTAAAGATCCATTTCAAATATCACTTTCTCTATGTAACTCTTCCTCATTTTCCTGTCTGAAAGTAATTGCAACCTCCTTTGGGTTTCCACATGCTCTGTTTATGTCTCTTTTTAGAAAAAAAATTTTTTTTCCTTAACATCCATTTATTTTTGACAGAGAGACAGAGACAGAGCGTGAGTGGGGGAGGGGCAGAGGGAGAGGGAGACACAGAATCTGGAACGGGCTCCAGGCTCTGAACTGTCAACATAGAGTCTGACACGGGGCTCGAACTCACAGACAGATCATGACTTGAGCTGAAGTCGGACGCTCAACCGACTGAGCCACCCAGGCGCCCCTGTTTATGTCTGTTTATATACAGTCTTGTGTTATTGGCACACTTGTTTTTTTTGTACATGAACAACTCCTTGAGGGCAGGGGTGGAATCTTATGTATCTTTGTATCATGTCTTAGCACAGCATTTAGCACATAAGGTATTTCAAAATAGCTGTTGTATTGAATTTTCTCTGTCCTTCATCTCAGACATCTTGAATATTTAGTTTGTGCCAAGAACTATGTTAAACATTATGTAATTCAAATCAATTCTCCTAACTTGGACCCAGCAAAGATCACTAAGAGAATGTCTTCTGAATTATAGTCCTTAGAAGAGACCAATATTCAGAACTGGGAGTTTTACAAAGAGCGTTTCAGTTGGGGATCACTGATTGGTTTGAACAGATCTACATGACTCTTTTCCCCTCAAGATCACTTTCCCCCTTTTGCCTTTGAGTCTTTCTCTGCCGCTGTCTTTGAATTTTCTCTGATTTAAAATCCTCCCAGCTTTCTCCCACTTTCCAAATAACTTAGGCTTTAACCCCGTTAAGTGTTGTAATTTGTGGGAATTTAAGGTGGCTACAGACATGCGGTGTTCTGCTCTGTTTCCCATTTTATTTTCTGTGGAGGGAATACTCCTTCTGAGAATTGTTTTAGAACAGTTATTAGTTGGTAGGTAAAATGATGCTGTTCAAATTCAGTATGAAAGGCCACCCAGTTTTTAGAGTAAAACTTTCTGTAGAGATGGAAGTATTCTACATCTGTCTTGTCCAATACGGTTGCCACTAGCTACTTGTGGCTAATTGAGCCCTTGCAATATGGCTTGTGTGACTGAGAAACTGAGTTGTAAGTTTTATTTGATTTTAATTAAAATGTAAATAGCCCTGTGTGGTTAGAAGCTGCTGTACTGGTCATTGTAGGTATAGACCAATGACAGTTATTGTCTCACATTTTTCTATGAATACATAAAAATGCCCTTGGATAAGTACTTTTGGATAAATACTACCAGTATTTTGGTACTTTAGGATAAGTACTTTGGATAAATACTACCTGTATTACATTATCTCCCCTTTTGCAGATTCACCATGCACACAAATGTGATAAAGGCTCTAAGAAATCTTCCTTCAAAAACAAAATCTGTTTATATTAGTTTAACCCAGAATTGTCTGCTCTCAGGTGACCGTGGAATCCACTCTCCCCCTCCTCCAGCAGTAATTCTTCTTTTTTTTTTTTTTTTAACGTTTATTTATTTTTGAGACCGAGAGAGACAGAGCATGAACAGGGGAGGGGCAGAGAGAGAGGGAGACACAGAATCTGAAACAGGCTCCAGGCTCTGAGCGATCAGCACAGAGCCCGACGCAGGGCTCGAACTCACGGACCGCGAGATCATGACCTGAGCCGAAGTCAGACGCTTAACCGACCAAGCCACCTAGGCGCCCCCAGCAGTAATTCTTATAAACAACTTGTGGCCTCATTCTGCAGAACTCTTGGAAAAAGTCTCCTTCAGACCATTTTCCCTATCAAAAGCTTGTGTTATGTGTTTAGCCAGGCTTGTTCCCTCTTCTATTTTGTGGAAACAGAAGGGTGACTTAAGTAAGCATAACGGGTAGCTTTCTCTAACCTTTACACAATCTGTTCTGAGGAGATGGGGCGTTTATATTTGCCCCATAGGCACGAAGCCATGGAGACTCTGAAATGACGCTTTATGGAGGGACGGTATGTTTTCTAGATATAGCTGTGGCTGAGCCTGGCTCACATTGAGTCCTTGGAACCATGATATGTCCCCAGTTTGACCTAAGCCACAGGTAGGCCTCCTTTTTGTGGGCCTTAGAGAGACAATCATCTGTCCCCCACTGGAGTCGCTGTTGTCATGGGTTTATCCCACCAACAATAATACAGGAAGGAGTATGATAACGTTCAGTTGTCTTTTCCTCTTACTCGTAATAGACCAGCTAGTGATGCTTCAGATGAAATTGGTCTGAAGGCTGAGAGCAGGTCCATTATTGGGAGCATTTGCTTTAAATTATGAAATTCAGGAAGGCTTGTGGCAGAGAGGCGGCCAGTTCTGCCGCAAAAGGCGCTCGCTTGTCTGTTTCTTGCATTCTGTTAAATATTTCTTATTTCCTCAGAATACACCACAAGGACCATTTGACTGTCCCCTCTGGCTTCTGCATCTTGCTTCCAGCATGAACAGACAGGTAATAACCGTTCAGCAGGGCCATTACCTCTTCTAAAGACTATTATCAAAATGGTCATTATACATAATGGAGATTATTACAGGCAGCCTGAGAGATTTTTTAGATACATCTCTCCAGTAATAGGTGGCCTTTTTTAGCCTTATATATCTGTGGGGATAATACCAGGGCACAGAATACATGACAAATGATGATTTTTAGCAAAACTCTGTCAGCTTTTAATGCATTAATTGGATTGTGGATTTAAATTGTATTTATGCAGAAACTCTTAAATTTTACTCTTGGCAAATACACGGCATGGTAGGAACATTTCAAGAATAGACGTTAAAATACATAGAATGCATCGTCCATGTTTATACTATGCAATCACATATGCAAGGATACTGGCAGTAATGAATCCTTTGAGAACAAAGTCTTTTATAATGAAGTGGCTGGTCTGTAGTCAGCCAATCAATAAGTATTTATAGACCTTGGGCTTCATGCCAGGCCCTGGAAATATGGCAGTTAGAATACACAGAGGGAAGCTTAGACACTTAGAGTCTAGAAGTCTGTTTTTTTTTTTTTTAAGTCAAATCTCAACATTTTAGTCCCATGAAGATAAAACCTCCTTATATATCTTCCTTTTGTCCCCAACTATTTGAAGGTTAATAGGTCCTGTTCCAGGTAAAATGTGAATTTTGCTGTGTGATACACAGTTGGTTGCTTACCAAATGGCCTTTCTCCCTTAGAGCAATGACTTTATTATTGTTTGGTTGGTAAGGTATAGCCAGTCAAGTATAATAAGATGTTAATATGGGCTTCTTGGCATTTCAGGAATGACTCATGACCCAAGAACAAAAAAAAGTAGTTGCCTAGTAATAGGTCATTCCAAAGAGCGATGGTGGTGGTATTGGGTCACTGATGCCTGATTTGCAAAAGAGGTATCAAAAAACCCAGTTTTGTAAACCATCACCCAGCATCCTTTTTGGAGTGTAAACAGTTTGAGGTTAAAGTGAGCAGGGAGAGTAATTTTTGGAAAAAGTTGTTGGAGAGCTGTGGCATTTTGCTTTCTCACAGTGGGACTTAACCCTCACTTGATAAGTGAGAGGGTTTTGAAAAGAGCACAGAGATCTTGTCATTGGTACTTGTCATTGGGGTTGATAGAGCAGAAGGAACTAGTACTTGACCTTTCCTGAGAAAGGCCAGGGACTTTGGTTAGCAAGTTACTCTCATAGCCAGGCAAGGAAAGGTGGCTTCGTGGAATGTGTGGTACTAACAGATTTTATGGTGCCAGTGATAAATGAGTGTTTTGTCTGGGCCAGATAGGGTCATTGAGGAGAAAGAGCTGAGCTGTTCTGGAAGGAACCTACTGAGTCCCCTTTTTCCAAGAGGGTCATCTGGAGGGGCACTAGAACTCTTCTTAGAGCTGATGAGGGACAGTTGTTATGGCCTGATGCAGGAGACATTGCATTTATGGGTACCTCAAAGATGTCCCAGCTTTAGGAATTTCTTTTGCAGCACATTTTACTCATCTGCTCTGTATCTTACGGTTGAAATCGTCCTGTTTGATACATTGGTAAAATAATATCCTGCCAGTTTCCTCTCTCTGGGCCTGCCTTGCTGAAGATGTTAGTCCCTACTTTGGATGTCCTGTAGGGTTGGCTGCACTCCCAAACCTCCAGTAAAGAGAGAGGAATCTACAGTTGGTCATTATTTTTTGCCCACGTTTTGTTTTTTTTTTTTTCTGTTTACCCCCCCCCCCCCCCCCCCGTCTCTCACCTCCCACATACTCTGTGACAATAGCAAGATTTTCCTTCTGTTAACCTGTGTGTAACCACCCTAAATCACTTTCAATCAGCATAGTTGACTCTATCTTTGATTCCAAAGTTAAGCACCTGTCTCCAAACTGGCCAGTTGGCATAGTCACATGTGTTTAACACAGTGATTAGTTCTGAGATGTGATCTAAGGTGATCTGAGGAATTTTGCTGGCACTATTTAGAAGAGGTATTTTCTTTTTACTAGGATTGCTAAGCAGGTAAGATGTAAAGGAGGGGTATTGATGGTTTACTTGCTTCTTGTAAGCTTACCTCAGCAGACAGCATAGCCAAGAGTCGGCCAGAAAGATTTGTGGTGACCCCATTTGAGCATCTGTATCCAAACATGTCTGAAATTATAACCATTCTACTTATAAGAAAAGAGTAAATTGCCCCCCCCCAACCATTTTGTATTGGATTTTGTCATTTAGAACAAATAAAGATCTAACTGAGGAGTATTTATATTATGGTTAAGCTGCTCCGATCAGGGGTTAAAAAAATTATTTCCCTCCCTACTTTCTAAGAAGGGAAAGTTTTAAATGTATGGAATGAAGAAATAGTAGCAAATTGAGTTCCGTATGTTCTCCACCCAGATTTTAACAATTAACTCTATCTTTGCTGTATATTTTAGACATTATGACATATTATTCTCGATATTTCAACACATCTAAAAATAAAGAATTCTCCTGTATAAACATGATACCATTATCCCACTTAAGAAAATTGCCTGTAATTTGCTTTATTCTACTATTCAGTCCATATTTAAACTTCACTCTTTTTTTCCTAGTATGTCTTTTACAGATGATTTTAACAGAATGAGTTTCCAATGAAGGTTCACACATTGATTTTGATTATTAAATCTCCTTAGAACTGTTTCCCATCATGTTATTGTTTCATGACATAGACCTTATAAGGAGTCCAGGCCAGTAGTACGAAGAAATGGCCTTCATTTTGAATTTGTCGGATTGTTTCCATATGATCTCATTTAAGTCACGAAATGCTAGTAAGTTGGAAGGTGTAACTGTACCCTGTGAACTACTAGTAAATCAGACGTTATGTCTAGAAGCTTGATTATGTCCAAGTTAGTGTTTTATTTTTTTTTTTTTTAAGAACACTTAGAGATAAATAACAAGTGTTGGAAAGCAGGGAACTCTTGTGTACTGGTGATGGGAATGTAAATTGGTGCAGCCACTATGGAGAACAGGATGGGAGTTTCTCAAAAAATTAGAAATAGAAAACCATATGATCCATCAATCTGACTTCTAGGAATTTACCCAAAGGAAATGAAATCACTATCTCAAAAATATATCTGTACCCCCGTGTTCATCACAACACTATTTACAGTAGCAAAGATGAAGAAACGACCCAAGTGTCCATTGACAGAGGAATGGATAAGGAAACTGTGATGTATATTAGGGAAATATTATTCAGCCAAAAAAGAAAAAAGAGGAGAATTCTTGCCATTTGTAACAATAGGTAAGGACCTTGAGGGCATTGTGCTAAGTGAAATAAGTCAGAAAAATAAAAATATTATATGATAACACTTATCTTTGGAATCTTAAAAAACTAAACTCACAGAGAGCACATTGGTGTTTTCCAGAGGAGGTAGGGGGCAAAATAGGTGAAGGTGGTCAAAGGTAAAAACTTGTAGTTAAAAGGTAAATAAGTTTTGGGGCGCCTGGGTGGCTCAGTCGGTTGAGCGTCCGACTTCAGCTCAGGTCACGATCTCACGGTCCGTGAGTTCGAGCCCCGCGTCGGGCTCTGGGCTGATGGCTCAGAGCCTGGAGCCTGCTTCCAATTCTGTGTCTCCCTCTCTCTCTGCCCCTCCCCCGTTCATGCTCTGTCTCTCTCTGTCTCAAAAATAAATAAATGTTAAAAAAAAATTAAAAAAAAAAGATAAATAAGTCTTGGGGACGTTATGTGCAGCATGGTGACAATACTGAACAATACTGTGTTGTGTATGGAAGTTTCTAAGGGAGTAGATTTTAAAAGTTCTCATCACAGGGCAAGTTCTCACCCAGGTGGGTGGCTCAGTTGGTTAAGCATCCAATTCTTGACTTAGGCTCAGGTCATGAGCTCACGGTTTGTGGGTTTGAGCCATGTGTTGGGCTCTGCACTGACATTATGGAGCCTGCTTAGGATTCTCTCTCTCTCTCTCTCTCTCTCTCTGCCCCTCCACTGCTCATGCTCCCTCTTTATCTCAAAATAAATAAATAAATCTTTAAAAAAAAAGTTCTCATCACGAGAAAAAATAAAGTACATGTGGTGATGGATGTTAACTTATTGCAATCATTTTGCGATATACATATACCAAATCATTATGTTGTACGCCCAAAAGTAATAAATGTTATATGTCAATTATATCTTAATTAAAAAACTGCCCTAAAATTTCATAGGGATGTGATATTATAGGTGATATCGTAACATGTTGTTCCCATTGCTCACATAGGTCAGGTTGCTTAAAATTAGGGATGCTGAGCTTGACTGTTTTGCTTGAGATGGTGATTCCTATCTCATTATATAGGTACATTTTTTTTTGTATCCTTTATCCTTAATAAGTAATCTATGTTGTTGTGAGGTCATACTTTAGCATCATGAAAATCCTAAAATACTTTCACATTTGTTTTCCTTTTTCTGTAAAGAAGAGTTTTGCTTTCTTCTCTCCCTACCTCCATTTGAAATTTTTCCTCCCCTCTCCTTTTTTCTTTTTCTCTTTCTCTCTCCTTGCTCTCTTTCCTTCCTTCTTTCCTTGCTTTTTTCTTCTTTCCTTCTCTCTCTTGTGTTCCTTTCCCCACTTTAGAGTTGGTATGGTGTTGACGGATTTGTTTGGTTTTGTTTTTATAAGAATGTCTTTATTTTTATCTCTTTGAAGGATATCTTCAATGGGTTTTGAGTTCCAGGCAGGCGGTTCTTTCTCTCAACTTTGAACATACTATTCCGTTACCTTCTGACTTGTATCGTTTCCGTTGAGAAGTCAGCTGACAGTCTTACCGTTGCTTCTTTGAATGTAAAGTACCTTTTATTTTTGACTACTTTTAAGATCCTTTTGTTTCCTTTATATTTAAATTGTTTTACTATCATGCACATAGGTCTAGTTTTTCTTGTATTCTATGGCATGACAAGAATTATAGATGTCTCTACTGAGAATTATTGAAATCTCACTACATCACTCTGTTTTAACTCCTCTAGCTTTACCAGTTTACTTATTTTGCTACCAATTTATGTATTATTGTCACTTTCTAATTGAAAAACAATACAAGCCCACAGAAAAATCTTACAGTTATATATTACAATATTGTAGAGACCATCTTGTAATAGTAGGTTGCAGCTAGTCCTCAAGAACAAACTAGAGCAAGGAACTTAAATCGTAGGTGAGAATTTCTTACCATCTTTTTTTTCCCCCATACAGCTGTTAGTTTTTATATTCCTTTTCATACTTCTTTTGTTCCCCTTTTACTGCAGACTTGAATCTATCTATGCATACGTAGCAGAAAAAAAGTGCTTAGAGTTTCTAAATTTATGCCTTCTCCAATCAAGAAACCCAACAGACCATGTCTATAATGTACACCTAATTCCTTCCCTGAGAAGAATTTCGTTGCCCCAGTGGCAAGAAGGGCAAAGCAGATCCATCCAATTGGCCCAAGCCAGGCTGGGTATTTTTAAGGTCATGGCTTCTGAGAGGCCAATGTTGTAATCATATGTGTTGAGGGGAGAATTTGGATAGACAAGTCAGTAAGTGTTGGCTACATCTTCCCATTGTCTGTGGAAGCCAGTCCCTATGTTGCTTTACTTTGTAGAAGACGAGCTTTCCAGAATGTAAAAACGTCTTGTATGTAGACCAGCTAGGAGTCATCTTAAATATTATCAGATTTTAGAAACTTTTTTCCAGCTGTAGGGTCCTGATATCCATAAAACAATCTTTTGGAAAGCTAACCTTAAGCTGTACTTCCCCCTACTCAAGCTCTTGCCCTAGGCCATATCATTCTCTTTCAACATTTTTGTTTTTTAAACTATGCTCTGCTCTTCCCTAGGTGCAAGATCTCTGTGTGTATGTTTGATGAGTACTGTCACATTTTACAGTGTTTTATGTGATGTTAAATAACTTTTATACCATCTTCCTTTTATCTGATATTGCAGAAAGCAGCCCTCTGGTTCTTTAGTTGTTTTGCTTTTGGAGTAACTGGAAAAAAAGCATATCACAGGAATGAGTCTTCTTTATTAAGAAAGGAATAATCCTCCATAGATTTGATATCTCAGAGCAATGTATTTAGCATCATTTATATGAAAATGAAGTATATGCTTAAAGCCCAACAACTGCTTAGATGTTCTTAAAGTAAAAAGTTTTAATTTACTTCAGGATCTGAAAATATCAGCATAGACCTCATTTAAAAATATGTTTGACCTTTTTTTTCTTTTGCTTCTTGTGCTTTTACTGTATACCCTTAATGTATGTGTGTATGTATACATGTGCACACACCACATTTTAGTAATTCTGACGTCTAAAGGAAAACCCTTTCCCTCACATTTAAGGGAATATGCAGTTTTGTTCTCAGATAAGAAGCCAACAATAGTAACAACATTAACAATAGCACTGAATGATTCTTTGAAAAGATTTTCCTGTTCCTTATTCCTAACACTGAGAAAGTCCTTAGGAAGCCATCGTTAGTTTTTGCTAAGAGAACCACCTAAATGTTTGAGACCAGGCTTTAAACAATCTTGTGGGCTCATCACATTTCAAGAACATTGGTATGCAGGGGATACAGTTGTTGTAATTGGAGAAGAGGATCGTCATAGTTCAGCTTTGTCTATGGATTGTGATATAGTTAACAGCATCCAGGAGAAGCTATGTTACTGAACAGCCAGGTGATAACAAACTATTCCCTAAAGAGTCTGTTCTGGTATATGATTTTCAGTTATAATAATGTGTGCTGGCATGTTCTGATGAACTTGGTGAGGCATGTTCAAGTGGCCCAGTCTTGTTGGCTTCCTAACAGCTCCTCAGAGTTGCTGAGGGGCTGGCCTGGTTTTGTTTTCCAGGCTCCCTGAGTACTACTCATCAAGGCAGCATTCACCAAGCATTATGAATGGTACATTGCTCCTCTGAGCAGGTTAGAAAACAAGATGCCTGGATCCAGGCCCTTCCGTATGTACTTCTGCTCTGATAGCCTTCAAGCCCATTACAACATAGGGCATAGGTGGTGGGTATGGCCTCATTTCAGAGGAGAGCTGCTGGTGACATGACATACTCTAGTCTGTATGCATTCTGTTTCAGTGTAATCCTTTAAGAAGATTAGGTTTTTTTGGTGTGTTTTTCATTAAGCACTTTGTAACATAGGTCCCTCATCAAAGAGAACGTAGCGGATGTATAAGTTTCCTAGAGCTGCCTTGGCAAACGTACTAATTTGGTAGCTCAAGATACCAGAAATGCATTCTTTCACAGTTTTGGAGCTAGAAGTCCAAAATCAAGGTGTCAGCAGGTTTGCTCCTTTTGGAGTCTCTGAGAAAGAACATGTTCCATGTCTGTCTCCTACCTACTGGTGTTGGCTGGTAATTCTTGACATCCCTTGGCTTGTAGCTGCATCACTCCAATCTCTGCCTCTATCATCCCATGACTTTTCTATATATCTCTCTGTGTGTCTCTCTTCTAAAGACATCAGTGATTGAGTTTATTGCCCATCTTAATCTATTATGTCCTCATCTTAACATACCTTACTTATATCTGCAAAGACTCTATTTCCAAATAAGGTCAACATTCACAGGTACTGGGGGTTAGGACTTGAACATACCTTTTTGGGGGGCACAGTTTAACCCATTATAGTTGTTTCTTCTGTGCAACCCTGTTTAACTCACATGACTTCTTTTGTCCCCCATTTCATTACTAAAATCTAAGTTCTGCTTTGTCAGGGCTTCCTTTAGTATAATTGATCATTGACTAGAACTTTTAAAAATGTTATCACCAATTAACAAGAACCATCGAGCTTAATAAGACCCAACAATACTAATTCCAAAATATACACAAGGTAGCTAGAGTAGGGAAAAACCATCTAAGACCATGCTTAATGGGTAACATTGATACTTCCATTGGACAATGTTCTCAGCCATTTAATATATTGAAACTTAATTCAAGAAACAAGTCTTTGATCCCTGCTGAGGGCAAACAACGGTATTAAGATCTGGGGATAATTAAACAGATAAGATGTACATTTGATTTCAACCTTAATTGTTCAGTATTGCTCAGTATTGGTGATACTGAACAATAAGTGACTGATTATTTTTGAATTATTTTAAAATAGATGTATAATATCATGTATAATATTGTTCAGTATTGTTCAGTATTGGTGATACTGAACAATAAGTGACTGATTATTTTTGAATTATTTTCAAATAGATGTATAATATCATGACCCAGATTCATGGAACCATTTTCTAATCCAGTCCCTCTAAGAAAAAATTATCTTGGTGGCCACTCTGATCATATAGTTGAGGTTCTGAGACATCTCTGTTCTAAGCTTAGTTTGGAAACATTCAGTGTGGAGCAGAGTTTTCACTTCTTTCTTTCGCAGATATCTGGGTCTGTCTGTCATGTTTCAGAATTACCTTCCTCCATCACTTTGATAATTCCTTTCATTTTAGTTGGGACACCAGAATCTCAGCCCAGTGTGTTTTGAATTCCCATAGAAAAATGCTAGTCTGATAAAGAGGAGAGAGCCCTTCTGTCCCTCACATCCACGTGTACTTGACTTTTAGCTTCTCTGCTCAGCGCTTTTATATACTTTTTTTTTTTAACGATATGGCTAGTGTCTTATCACTAAACCTGACTGATCAGTCTGTTACTGTGGGAATAAAGTGTGTGTGTGTGTGTGTGTGTGTGTGTGTGTGTGTGTCTGTCTGTCATTGGGGTGGAGGGAGATTGGAATCCCTTACTTTAAAATCCACATTATTGACCACATAGTATTTCATTCATGAATAGGCATGGTGTAAATGATCATTATCATATCGATGGGCCCAAATACTGTTTTCAATTTTCCCCATTTGAAAACTTCTTTTTACTCTCATACATTGTAATAAGATTCATTCATTCCAGGTGATTTTTGACCTTCATATAGTTATCTTTGCTGTTCCTTCTCCCTAGAATTCTCTTTCTTCTGTTCTTCATATGGCTGTTATGGCTGTCATGAGAATGAGTTTCCCATGTCTTCTACCTGTAGTGTGACTGACTGAAGGCCCCTTGATGGTTGTTGTGCTCAGAAATCTATCAATGACTTTGCATCAAGGACTTACCTCCCAGGGCTGCTCCCCTGGGTGCAGTGGTTGAGTGTTGTGAAGATTGCGTGTTGTGAGGATGTTTGGGGAGCCTTATTCCTAGGAGACATGGGACTTTTTTGTCTGGTGACTTTGACCCCAGAAGTCCATGGCTGCTTTGCCAAATCTTTGTTATATTGCACAGCAGCCCAGGACTCTTGAAACAACTTTCTCTCCCTCGTTCCTTTACATGGGGTCAGACTTGCGTGATGGCCTAATGACAATGTCAGGCTTCCACTTCTCCCTCCTTCCAACAGAGGAATTTTCTCAGATAAAATCTTTACACCTTTGATCCCATCTTGAAATCTGCTTCTTAGGGGACCTGGACTAATGCCGCTGGCTCTGTGTTCCTTACTGTTTGGTCAGATGTCCATTTGTACATGGCCTTCACTACTGTAGTCGCTTTCCTGGTTATTATTTAGCACACCAGCCCACTGTTTTATTTCCTTTATAGCAGTGGTTATGATGCCTAAATGCTTGTTTGTTTATTTGGTTACTAATTACCTATTTCCTCTATTGGAATGTAGTTCTCCCTCGGGCAGGAACATGATCAGCCCCAGCATTTAACTGTATTCGTGGCACATCATCTATGTTTAACAGATACTGTTGAATTAATGGATGGATTCTGATAGATTTCTAACAAGGGGTTGAGAGTTTTGAGGAAGAAATGTATTAGTGGTAATTAGGGAAGCTGGCATGTTTTGGAGGAGGGCAAGACTAAACTAGATACTATTAGGCAGTTGAAGACACTATATGGATCTTGGTCTCATGAGGGTAATAAGGTAAAAGAGATGATACATTGACTTATGTCCCTAATTCTCTGGGATAGCTCCATTTCTGTCCTGTCAACCATCTAAGGGAACTCACCCTTGTCAGGGTATGTGTTCTGAAAAACGACGGCCAAAGTGACGAAGAAGGGTGTCAGTATAGTGTCAAAGGCAAGCTTTGTTTTAATTTAACATGGCGCTTCAGTCTGGCCCACCTGTTTTCCCTCCCTCATGATGTGGGGCAAAGGGTTGGACCTTCCTTTGCTTTAGTGACCAGGGCAGACCCCGAATTAGGGTCAGGGGGCAAGAAAAGCTGTACATTCTCTTCATTGACTGTTTTAGTGGTGGTAGTATGTGCTATGTTCAAAATTCTCTAGCCTAATTTTAGCCAGAGGACTATTTCCGTCATTGAGAATTTTCCTTCTCATTTTGAACAGTAACCCTCTATCCAACAAGAGAATTTGGCATTTTGGCCTAGGACACGGTAGAATTTAGATGTGAGGGTAGTGACTAATTAGTCCTGTAATCAAATTCTCCTGTCTGGCCATATCGGAGAATATAGGACAATTGGCAGAAAAATAAAAAACGACTTCTGAATGCTCAGTTGTGCCGGTCTTGAGGAAGGTTGACCTAACCTTAATGGAAAATTTTCTTCTTGTTGGGATCTGAGGCTCAGATTTGTGGCTCTCAGGATAGGTGAATTTGTGTGCTGTGAATAACCAATAATGGATTCCATTTTTGTCTCAGATTCTTCCACACTGATATTATTCCCTTCAGGCAGATTCTTAAAGGTAATAAGCCTATTAGCTACCCTATCTTTTGGGCAAAAATTTCCACTTTAATGTGTATTGCACGCATGTATTCATGCACATGTGGGTACCAGTGCACACAAATTATTACATCTGCTCCTGTTTGGTATATCTATTTAACTCAAGCCTGTAAAATGTAATGAAAATGCAACCAAGATCCATATATATATGGAGAAATATATATTAAGACCACGATACACAAGCCAGAGAAAGACCTGGACCCAGAGGGAGAATCGTGCTATTAGCTGAGCAATGCAATCAGAGAGAAAG